>NC_092812.1:33938007-34251507 GCF_040954645.1 Diabrotica undecimpunctata
CAATCAATTGTGACTTAATTTCATATATACATAGGATTAGTCCAGTAACTCGGGTGGAAAATTTGGATTTAAGCTTGTCTTACCCTCGTTTGCAAAAGTTATATACGGGCGAAGTATGCTTTTTGTTTTTAAGGGGTTAAAACTACGCCCAAGTTGAAAAAATAGGACAACACTTATGTAACCCTTTTAAAATCGAATTTAATTAAGGAAAATAAACATATTCACTAATAATTTGTACTTTAATACAAATTTTCACCCCTAAAAATCATTGCATATTCCGTAAATAACGTAAAAAAATAATTTTTTACGATGTAAAATGTTTAACTTATGAATTAAAATGAATAACAATTCATGCATCGCTTTCAAGTTTCATTGGTTTCAAGTTTTTCCCCAGAAAGTATCTCTTTCTGCAAACAAATACTTAACAATTTTCCATTTAGATAACTAAACATTCATTTCTCGCTTATAAAAAGATATTTCTTTAGTTTAAACTCTTCAACGCCTAAAAATTACCCCTAAAGACGACTACAACATTAAAAATAGTTTTGTACACATTAAAATTCTAAACTTAAGTATTTCGAGGCAATCTTTCGCCTTTCGAGGCGAATAACCGAAAACAACAGAAGAAAACTGGAGGCAGTAGAAATGGACGCTTTTAGAAGATCAGTAGGAGTGTCACGCAGAAAGAGAATACGTAATGATGAGATAAGACAGCGAATGGGGATTGACGGCTCTCTAACAACAGACATAGAAAGAAAACAGATGATATCGTCCACGATATCGTGAAAACGTCCAGAGGATGGATAACTCAAGACTCCCAAAAATAATTATGCAATGAATACTACCAAACCGCAGAAAGAGAGGAAGACCCAAGAAATCTTGGGAGTAAAGAAGGCGATGAGCGCAAGAGATCTTAGAGAGTGCCAATGGGATGATAGAATGTCATGGAAATTAAGCATCGGACAACGTCGCAAGACGTTTTAAAACCGATTGATATATATATATATATATATATATATATATATATATATATATATATATTTATATATATATATACTTAAGTATTTAAATCAATAAAAATTTGTTTCTTGCTTATAAAACCTTATCTTTTTGGTTGCAACTTTTTTAACCATTAGCAACGACCCCTGTGCTAATAACAATACAAAGCACTCAATATTATTTGTTAGTGCCAAGATATTCATCTACAAAACCATTATGAGTGCTTTAGATGCTCCGAAATACGTATATTTTTCACGCTCCAAAATTATCTCCCAAAAATATCATTGGTTTTTCTTTAATAAGTTAATTATTATGATTTCATATATATGTATACAGATATTTAAAAAATAGGTAATTTCAAGGGCTATAAGGATAGGTTCATTAGAAAACCAAACTATCGTTTTATCATGAAAAAATTAAGGGTTGAAGCACTCGAAACACTTGGGTTGGATACCAAGGCACACATTTTAATCGGTGATATCTCCATTGTTTTTTACGGTACAAAAGTTTATAAGCAATGAAAATATTTAATAAAAAAATAATTACATTTTTTACTGTGTCATTTTTACATGTATATTATAGTTTTTAAGTTATTTTGATATAAGAACTTTTGTTATTTGATCGCTTTCCCATCAACTCACTAAATTTCAAGTGAATCGGTTCAGTCCGACAACATTGTGAGGTAAATAGCCCCCAGTGACTGGAGTATATTTGGCATATGATTTATTAAATTAACATTATGAATCGGTATTCAGTAAATTAACGTGGAAAGTCATTTTAAGAAAATGAACGAACAGAATATTGTAATTCGGGATACTACAATTTCCAGACATTTTTTTTAGACCATAGATGCGCTGAATGTATATACTGCAATATTGGTTGCCTATACATCAGGTTTCAGGATGGGAGTTTTCTGTAGAAGAAAAAATATAAAATATTCTGTTCACTTCATGGGGTGAGTCGACGTGTTTCTTTTTTTTTGTGTATGTCTTCGTGTTTGTGTCGGTTTTCTAGCCTTCTTTTGTATCTTATTTATTTTCTTTGCTCTGATCTTTATTTTTAGTTCCGTATGTCATATTTTTTACTCTTGAATTCCTTTTCCAGGTTTAAGACCTATTTAGTCCGACAATTGGTTTGATAAGTAAAAACAATTAACTTTTATACTTCCTTTACATTTAAATCTGACAATGATTTGTGTAAATGAACAAAATAGGAAATGGATATTATGTTACTGTAGAGTTCGTCTATTTCTTCGTCAGTGTGTGTAATCGTTGAAGCGTATATTTGTTTAATTTGTATATTGTATCTCTTTAATAGTCATAAGGTTAAGCTAGCTACTCTATCCGAGATACTAGTTATTTCTACTACTCTTCGTTTCCACTTCTTGTTGATTAGGTATCCAATACCGCCTGTTCTGACTATTGATATGCCTGGGTAGTAGAATGTGTTTCCTGATGCTAATTCCAATTAATAGCTCTTCATATTTCCGTCTTCCTTCGCTGATTCCTATGACGATGCAATTTTTTTTTTCTGTTTCTTTTTCCAGTTCTAAAAGTCTGGATTAATTTGATAGCTAGCGGCAGTTATATGTAGCTACATAATTCGTTATTGTTTTATTTGGCAGCGGTTTATACTCAGCAGATTCCTAGCATCCTCTGCCTTCCTGTCTTGATCCCGAAAGCTACCCATTTCAGGGCTATTTGGGCATACGAAGAATGAGGGCCATGAGGGCCAGGAATGTCTCGTTCATGTTAGGGTTTGTGAGACGTACCTTACCACGCTGCCTCAGTACGGGTTGGTAAATGTTCGCTGGTGTGTTCCAATTATAAGGCGTTGAAACCCGCCTTGCATCCTCCTCTTTCGGCTATATTACGTACTCCCATAATACGCCATATATTGCCGGGGATTAGGCGACTTGGGTCTTGGTTCACGTAAGATGTAGGATTCGTTGGCAGAGCTGGTTGACTTTATAGATCGGCTTCGACCCATTCGTCACTATCAATTAGGCAATTACTGGAGATTTTAATGGTTTGCTCTTACCAGCAAAAGAACAACCCCTCCCATACCTATGCCAATATGTGATAATGTAATGCACTGCATTTATTCCAGCTTCCATTGATGGACAAGTGTCTATTAATTATTTTATAGCAGACAAATTAATATAAATCATATTTACCGGTACAGAAAAATAGGAAAAATTTTCAAATCTTAGTTACTGTATATTGTAAATGAGTAGCAGTTTATTTTACTATTAATCACTAAAAATCTTATAAAACATCAGTAACATTTCGTACAAAATTTTTAAGAAAACCTCGATTAGAATTCTCACCAACAAAGAACTTGTTTTGGCAGTAAAACAAATGATTTATATCAGAATTATATGTCGTGTTATATGTGATTAGAACACATTAGAACAGCAGAAAACCAAACAGTAAATACAGCATTCGACATTACCGTTCATATAATTTACTCCGTGGTAGTATCATTTTCCGATTGGGCCGACGCTAACGCGGCGCTGCTAACGTGACGACATTAGCGCTCATATAACTGAGCCCTTAGTAAAAAAACTCTATAGAATAACAGGTGCTTACAATTAGTAAATTTATCCATCTTCGAACTTATTTTACACGTATTTTTTTCACACCCGAGAAGATTTTAAGCTCCAAATAAAAGCAGCCCTGAGCTCAAGTCCAAAGTGAAGTAGAGTATAAGAGAAATACCAAATCCAAATTTCCAAGCAAATTCGTCGTGACTAGGAAAATTACACTCCAAAACGGTCATTTAACTGGAGTAAATAATGTTCACAATAAAATGATCCTTTTGGCTTCATAATTATTATTTTAAGATCTTTTCTGTAAGAGGTTTATCAAAAATAGTAATTTATAAACATTTTTACTTAGATTTTATTTACTCGTATCTCCTCCTATCAAAATAGTTTGGGCGGTTTCAAATTAATTTTGGCTTGCCGGATATTTTCAAATAACCATTTATTTCACTCCAGGTTTACCTTTACGTTCGTCAAATGCGTCATTAATTGTGAAGTAATTAAAGAAGTTTCAAAGGATCTACTATTTTCTGTTACTTTAGAAAGCGCCTTTCTTGGATTTTTAACTTTATTTAATCGCGCGTATGAAATATGTTGTACAGTCCACCCGTTTTACTCTTGGAATATATTCACAGAGGCGGAGAAGCTTAAAAATAAAAATTGATTTACATTCACTCTGCACGTATTGAATATTACTAACACCTTGAGGAAATTAACACAAACTGTATTTTTCTTATCAGATACAAATATAGGAAATATTTTGTATCACTTAAAAACAGAAATATCCTATATTCTATCCTATAGTCTACTATAGGAGATATTGTAAAACATACAGTTCGAAGAAAATACATTTTATTTTCAAAATAAGATACTGACTTAATAATCTAATATATTAAGTTGGACACTGTTTTTTCTGAATCAATATAATGGGAAAGTAGTGTCTGGTAATTGGAGTTCTTGGATAAACGGAAAGATTGGGGCAGTCAGAGTTCACCAATGGACAAAAAAATAAAAATAAATATGAGAAATGACGACTTAGAAAATTATGAAAGAGGAGATAAGATAAAGATTATAAAGCTGGCGAAAAATACGCCGCGTCAAAAATTTAAGATGCATAATAACAACTAGGAATGTAAGAAGTATCCATGGAAAGGAGATCAAACTCGCGAAAGAGTTTGGAAATTTAAGAAGACCAAAACAGAAAGACAAGGAACAACAAAAACCAACAAAAAGGATAAAGCGCACAGTTTCTGGATAACGTTAGTCTCCTAATTCTCTTTAAAGTACCTTAAATGAAAAAGGCAAGAGTGGATATACTACACGGTTCTGAGGTCATCCCCTAAATTGCAACCCCCGGTCGTAAATGCCCAACGGCTTAACGTAGGATGACGTGTGAGATATCTTTGGAAAGGGGATAAATAATAGGGTTGGATACAATATGTGTCGTGCGCATCAAAGCATGCCAAAAGGGCATGACGTCATATGTTCGTTTCTATTGGTCCAACATCTGCTGTCTTCGTTCTACATCTGCTATCACATAAATGTCACGTTATACGTCGAATGTCACGTCCTGGTAGGCACTATACAGAAAAGAAGAAGGATTAACAGTTGATTAAATCGAAGCAATAGCAACAACGAATATACGATATAGCGCCGTTTTGGTAATACCACCATCTTTGCTTTTATCTCAACATAGTCGTTAATCCCTCTCTTTTCCAACGAGCCCTCATACGCCACTATCGGACCAATAGAAACGAAGATATGACGATCTATATGCATATATATATATATATATATATATATATATATATATATATATATATATATATATATATATATATATATCATCATATAGTTGTATATAGCTATACAGGCTATAGGTAAAAGACATGATGTCAGGTCAGATGCACCAGATTATATATTATATTTACTTGCTTTGCATGCAAAAAGTGTATTATTTTAAAATTTTAATTAGTGACTGTAGATGGCAATTTATTGAAACCCTTGTCGCATGCGACAGGAAAAATCACTACTAAAGGTATAACTTGATTAATATATCAGATTTTACCTTCCGAAGTCAATGAAAGAATAGTGGAATAGAGACTCTTAAAATAAGTGGACAGCAAACTGAAGCAGTCACAGAGTCGATTCAGGAGAGGAAGAAGCATCCATGAGACCACATTTTCACCTTCAAGCAGAATAAATTAAATTCAAGTACGGAACTGTCTCAAACCTTTATAGATCTAGAAAAGTTATTTCATGGAACCACACGAATAGACTAGATCCACTAGAGTTTAATTAACAGAAAAATATGAATCATGAGATCAAAAGAACTTAGGCTAGAATAACGGACTAAGACTTATTCGCCAAGGGGAATTAGGTTCATTTTGGTTAAACATTGTATGGATGATATTATGAAAGAAATCAGACAATCTAGTTTTAATTGGAAAAAACGAAGAGGCGTTTAAGATGAGCAACCAAATATGGAGTGATAAACTATTGAAACGTAATTTGATGATCAATAAAAATAAAACAAAAGGAAAAACAAAAAAACATACAAATATAAACTTTCTACAAAGCATTGAGATAAAGTACTTAAGATAAAGTGCTGGATATAACCAGAATTAACAGGATCAGGAATGAGGTAATAAGAGAAACAGTCAATCATGTTGAGTATACAACGATAGAAAATTTAAAGATTGCATCAGTTTAAGCAAAAAAAGACTCACAAACTTCTACTTCCTAAGCAGGAATTCCAGGGAGTATAGAGAGCATATAGAGAAAGAGCATAGAGCATATAGAGCATTCAGAGAAATTATAATACTAACAACATACGGTCCAACGGAAGACAGTCCAGCCAATGAGAAAGAACGATTTATCGAACAACTTCAGGAACAAATGGATAAGAGAAAACCTAAATAAGAAATAATAATAGTGGGGGATCTAAATGGAAGAGTCGGAAGAAAAGACAATGACAGAACAGTTGGTCCATTTGGAGAAGACACAATTAACGACAACGGAGAAAGATTGGTAGAACTATGTGAAGTAAATGATTTGAAAATTATGAACGGATTCTACAAACACAAAAATATACATAAGTACACATGGACTCAAGAGACAAGAAAACTAAGATCCATTATTGACTACATTATCATGACCCACAAAAGCTCCATCAAAGTGAAAGACACATGCATGCACACATAAAAACCTGCCTGACTTCAGCGGCCTTAGAAGCTCTTGGAGAAGACGACCAAAGGAACACCCATCAGAATATCAAATTAAGGGAAGACACATTGAAATGCATAAAAGAAAAGAAAAAACTACACATAAAATACCTAAACACCAAAAAACAGGAAGACTTAGACCTATATAGAGCGAAAAACAGAGAGGTAAAGAAAAGAGTAGCAAATGAAAAGAACGAACGATGGGAACAAGCATGCACAGAGATGGAACGACATATCGGAGGAACGAGAAATTCAGAATCATGGCGAATATTAAAAGCACTTCAACGAAATAAGACAGAGAAAACCCAGATCGGCAAAATTAGTGAAAACGAGTGGCAAGAATACTACGTAGAACTACTTACAGAAAACCGTCCCCAATTTCAGGAAGAGAATATAGAACATGCAGGAAATGGGGCATACGACCAGATAGAAATAAGCCTGGCAGAAGTTAAGAGAGCAATCAAGACATTGAAGAACAAAATGGCCAAAGGACCCGGAGGAATAACAAACGAACTAATTAAAAACGGAACGGAAAAGTTATTCCGCATGCTACATAGAATGTTCGAAAGAGGACTAAATGGAGAAGAAATACCTGCGGAATGGACACAAGCATACATCACATCCATACATAAGAAAGGAAACAGGAAAAAATGTGAAAACTATAGAGGAATTAGTATAATATCGTCGGTAGGTAGACTTTACGGGAAAATTATTAAGGAAAAACTAGAAACTGAAATAATAGGAAAAATTGGAGAAGACCAAGCAGGGTTCACAGTAGGAAAATCATGCCTAGATCATACGTACACATTAGAACAACTGATAGAGAAGAAAATGGCAAAAGGTAGACCGGTCCATCTGGCCTTTGTTGATCTAAAGAAAGCATATGACTCAATACCTAGAGTCAAATTATGGGAAGCAATGAATGATCTCGGAATCCGACAAACACTAATAAAAGCAGTTAAAGCACTATACAAAGAAAACAAAGTAGCTATTAAATGTGGAAATAAAGCCTACAATCCATTTAAGACGACAAAAGGACTTCTACAAGGCTGTGCTACGTCCCCTACTCTGTTTAAAATATTCTTGGAAAAGACACTCAAACCATGGAGGAGAAAGTGCGAAGGAATGGGCATACCAGTAAGAGACGAATACCTATACACCTTAAGTTTTGCCGACGATCAAGTAGTCATCGCACAAGATGAAGAAGATCTCAGCTTTATGCTCATAAAACTAGAAGAAGAATATAAAAACAACGGAATGGAAATAAACTTAGAGAAAACCGAATACCTAACAACAGAAAACAAGGATATGAGAAACCTAGAGATAGACGAGGGAAGACAAGTAAATGGAACAGATAAATTCAAGTATTTAGGAACCATAATATCGAACCAGGGAACAACAGAAGAAGATATAAACAACAGACTGAGACAAACAAGAAACTGTATAAGACAACTAAACTCAGTGTTGTGGGATAAGAACATTACGATAAAGACAAAAAAGAGAATATATAATACCCTGACAAGAAGTATCCTGACATATGGGTCCGAAAACTGGACAATAAACAAGAGAAATAGAAGGAGAATAAGAGCAGTAGAAATGGAGTTCCTGAGGAGAAGCTGTAGACTTACAAAAAGAGACAGAATTGAAAACGCAGGGATTAAGCGGAGAATGGGAGTGCAATCAGACATAAGCGACTATATAGAGGAGAAGAGACTATCCTGGTACGGCCACGTCAGAAGAGCGGACAGAGGACGCTGGATAAACAAAATCACAGAATGGAGCCCGATTGGAAGAAGAAAGAGAGGAAGACCCCAAAGGTCATTCAGAGATGAAATCGACGAGGCTGTGGAGAAAAGAACCCTGCGAGATGGAGACTGGAATGACAGGGAAAATTGGAGAAAACGGTTGAGTGAAGGAAGACAGTGAAAACTGTGGAAATCCTTAGTAGTAGTAGTATAGAGAGCATATTACAATATTAAAATTGTTCTAAGGTAAAGCCACAATGTACCCTTATCATCCTGGGACAATAACAACTACGTGAGCTTGTATAATCAGATAATACAAAAGTCCTAAAACATATATCATACCATACCAGAAAATATTAGATAATACTAGAAAAGTCTTAAAAATATAGATACTCCGCATTGTGACGTCCCCCTAAAAGTATCAGCTAACCAATCACCGATATTTTGGTTTATTCGAAAATATACCATTATTTTCATCAGAAATTAATATGTTAGTTCATAAGTAACTTTATTTTTTGTACACACTGTATATGTGCATATACTCTGATCTAAGTGTTTTCTCTGTGTGATCTGAATAAATAGGGAAAAAGTTGTGAATGGGAAGGGAGTGGTTAAGGGTTGCCGATATTCGCCGGGAGATATAAAAAGGTTGGCACGCGTTGTTCTAATTAGGAAAATACAAAAAGCGATCCGCCCCGCCTCTGTGACTGTGACGGTCTTTATTTTAGACTGCGACTTAAATATGGCAGCAATTATTCTAACTATGGTATTAAACCTTTTAGATAGCTATTCTTTCCAGGCCAAGAAGCCGGTAATGCGGAGCCTTCGCCTCAAAATAGAGCAAATACAAAAGATTGGCTTTAGACTGTCGGACTCTGAAAGAAGTCCCTTGATGAGGATGAAGGGTCTCCCGTTCCCGAACAGGTGGTAATTTGGCTCCTTGCCAGTTTTGCATAACAATTGCTTTTTAAGGAGGTTCTATCGTCGTTTTTCTTTTTGGTTTACCTCCTGAAGAATATTAGAAAGCACTTAAGCTGTCAGAATGAATACGACAATTTAATCTCTTCCATTCGCGGTCTAATACCAAGAAAGACGCAAAATAAATGATTTTTTTCGTCATTTAAGTTAGTTTTATCAGCTATACAGAGTGCTATTCGATCTTTTACAAATTATTAAGTTTTTATTTTATATCCAGAGCGGATAATATATATATATACAGTAGACTCCCTCTATAACGAGAACTGAAATGGCAGACTAATTACCTCGTTATAAGCGGATCTCGTTATATCCAACAACAATAATATTGTGCATACATATGAATATGTAGTTTTCTAAAACATTAACTTTCTATAGTGAAGCCATTCGGAGCAATATAAGATGCTAATAAATATTGTTTGAATGGCGTTTTTAAAACAAAGTTGTTTACTTTTATTATCAATGAAATACATTAAAACAAAAAAGAGTTGTTTACTTTTACTGTCAATGATGTATGTTAAAACAAAAAATCTGTATTCTGTAAATATGTATAAAGCGTATAAAGTTATTTTGTCATTTTTGACTGCTTTAAATTGTCCAGTATTCTATCTATCATATTTTCTAAAGATGTGAAACAGTTTTATGCTTCTTCATTTGTGTTTTGTCCTTGGATAAAGTTTCTGACAACCTTTAAAACACTTTCCACATCTTGTCTATTAGGACCCATATTATTAGGTGTGAATGGTCAACCCAATACAATGACACTTGTGAATCATAAATTTTACATTTCCGACTAAGAATCATAAATTGTAAGAAGTTTATTGCGGGCGGCCCGCAGTTAAAAAGGGTATTTATTTATAGCTACGGCCGGGCCAAAACGTAAAAAACACGTTTTGCAATCTTATTTTCTCTCGTTATAAGCAAATTTACCTCGCTATAAAGGGTTATAGTTCAATAGAAATTTCACGGGATATCTAATGCACCTCGTTATAAGCGAAACCTCGTAATAACCGTGTTCGTTATAAAGGGAGTATACTGTATATATATATATATATATATATATATATATATATATATATATATATATATATATATATATATATATATATATATATATATATATATATATATATTTAAAATATATTCAATGGTTGAATAGCAGAGGTTTTATCAGTAAATAATTGGCAAATGAAAGTCGTCAACTTTCATTACTTTATTGATTTATTCGAATACGTTTCGCTTTTATTTTTAAAAGCATCATCAGTACACAACAAATAAAAAAGATTTTAGAATATAAGTAAACAACCAACAGGGTTCATACTTACGAAAACAATTTGTAGATGTTATAAAAACTCTACGATAACTTAACATTAAAGATTAACAACTAAACGAGAGAAATGAAACAAAAAAATACAAGAAAAACTGTAAGAACACTAGTTCATTTAATTTTAACCGATGGCTTCATTTGAATGTTGGTTTAAGCTCTTTCAAGGGTCAAACCACACTAATCTTTTCGATTGTTTTCTATCAGCTCTAGGATGTCATAATTTTCACATGTGGCTTATTGTCGTACATGTGTTTCTTTGGAATGCAGGGAAGAGACACGATTCTTGAGGGAATTAGCGAGCGGAATGGGGACAGACCTTTTTTAAAAAAGGATTCATTTTTTCTTTTTCTTTAAAAAACAAACAAAAATAAACAGTGTAAAGAAGAATGGGAATGAGGTTACTGTCTTGTAAGGGGTTTTTTTATTTGTTTTGTATGATGAGAAAGTAATATATCTGGCTCAAGTTGTCGATGTCGGTTCTCTTATTTAGGGACGATGGATGTTTTAGAATTTGACACATTTCAAGGATGGATCGCTTATGACAATTTTTTTGTTTGCACAGTATTTTGGTATTCGTGAAGTCGATACTGTGTTTGGTTGAAATGGCATGCTGTGCAAGGGCACAAGATGGTTTAGAAATCCTAATGTCGCTTTTGTGGGACGTTAGTCGACCTTGAAGAGAGCAGCTGGTCTGGCCAATGTAGCAGGAGTTGCACTGTACGTTGCAGTTGCAGTTGTACAGAAAAGTAATCACTATAAAAATTTACTCCAAGAGTCCAGATTTTAATATATGGAAGAGGAATATACACTGACACTGACAATATAGCTGTAAAGTTACTTAAAGCAGGAGGTCCACTCCTAATAGAACGAATAATTCTGATGAATTTTCTAATGAAAACCGCTCACCAAGTGTCCATATTTAAAAAGGGTAATCGAAAAGATCCTAACTGCTACAGATGATTAAGTGTCCTACTTACTTTCGGGAGATTGTTTGGAAAGATGGAAAAATACAAGATGATGTAGGACATCTAATTAGTGAAGACCAAAGTGGATTTACGCCTGATAGATCTTGCACTGATAACTTGTTTATACTTCAACAATTAATAAAAAAAAGAATAGCGTTAGTACCGAAGTACATCTAGCCTTAATCGACCTAGAAAATGCGTATGATACAGTTCCAAGACTTAAAGCAAGCTCTACAACAATTCGGCATTTTAGTTCATACCTCTTAGGAATAACCACAGAAGTAAGTATGTGGTATACCAAAAAAAGTAACTAAAGGACTAAGACAAGGATGCAGTATGTCACCCTTACTGTTTAATTTATATATTGAGGTAGCCCTCCAAATTTGGAAAAACCACTGCCAGGGAATAGGAATCCCCATAGGAAATGACGTACTGTTCTCCCCGAACTTTGTAGATGACCTAGTCGTCCTAGCTCAAGATTCTTATGATCTAGAATTTATGATAAAGCGTCTATACACAGAATATATAAAATAGGGGTTACAAGTCAGCATGAAGGAAACAGAATATTTAGTTATCAATTCAGATGCAAGGTTTGAAATGTTGATAGAGGAGTGGAAATTAAACAAGTGGAAAAATTTAAATATTTAGGTGCACTTATTGATAAGAACGGCTTGGGAGAAACCGAAATTAAACACCGAATTAATTAGGGACGTAAAATTGTAGGATGTCTGAACTCCTTATGGTGGAATCGCATCAATTCCAAAAGAAACAAAAAAAGAATAGGACAGACCATGGTTGAATCAGTTCTTTGTTATGGCTCTGAAGTATGGACAATTAATGCATACCTGAAGATAAGATTGTTGGCAGTTGAAATGGATTATTTGAAAAGAAGTGCTAGAACGTCAAGGCTGGAAAGGAAGACCAACGAATCTATAAGAAAGAACATGAATACTATAGACACTGTCATTGACAGAATAAAATGAAGAGGTTTAAAATGGTTTGGACACCTATTGGGAATGCCTGACGAACGTTGGCTACAAAAACTTTACAGGTGGAAGCCCCCTAAAAGAAGAAAAAGAGGGAGACCTCGACAATCATGGAATGAAGGAATTAGAAGAGCGGTGGAGTCGAGAAGTTCGGAGGAGGAGCATGCCTTGGACCGGGAGGATTGGCGAAGGAGAATGGAATACAGCGATAGCCCTCTCCAGAATGAATTTGGTAAAAATATTTACCAAACTCGCCCTTCTTTGGCCATTTCAAGATCATCTGAAAGATTTTTATTTGCTTCCGCTTTAGCTTTTGCCTCAGCTTCTTGAGGCCTTATAATCATAAAAATTCATATCACACCTATCTTTTGAAACTCTTTATATATTTTTATCTTTATTTCTTGAATTCGTTTGACCCCGACCAGATCTGATGCGAGTATATTTATTTTAGTCTCCTAATATTAATAAATGTCTGATTACATATATCTTAAAAAATGGCCGGAAGTTTCGGAATTTTTTGTCTTGCAGTTTCTGTTCAAACAAGTACCCAAAAAAATAAAGTAATATTGACTACCTCATAATTTTCCATGAGCTGCACCTATCCATAATAAAGACATTGTACAAAATAAAAATAAAAGCCACCCTACTTATACACATCTCGGGACGGAATAATAAAAATGCTATAGAAGTTTATTGGGCTTCTTTGTCTCGCATGTACAAAATTTAGGATCAATCCCGCCAATTGAAAACACGCGGAGTATATATATCAAACAAAACTACCCTCAAGGGGTTGTGCGAATCCATTACATTTTCTAGAATTTGAACAAACGATACAGAAACAATATTATTTCATAACTACAAATCAATTCAATCCCACAAAATCTTCTTTGCCGAGAAAGGCACTATGTGCGTATATGTTTCAAATGATATATACCCATTAGCCATTTCCAATTTCAATTTGTAAAAGTTTTCTCCGTTTTGAAAATCATTTTGGTACTAAAACATTTGAATAAATGTATCCTGTCCCCAATTAGGGATAATTCAAACATGTTTAGTCAAGACAATGCTTAAAATATAGGTAGTTTTCTTGTGTTGTTGTATATAGTGTGTGTTAGAAAATACGAGTACATTTAATATAAATGGAAAATATGATTTTGGGAAATAACCACCTGACAGTGATATTGTAACTTTATAAACGTCACATGTGTGATATTTTTCTTTTAGTAATTATTTTATTTCAATTATCTGGCATTTCACTTTTCATTCTTTAATTTAACTCAATTTTTGTTATTTTGGCTAAAAATGTGGCGATATCTTCATTATCGTTAAACTTATAGTTAAGATAATCTTGTTACTATGATATTTTGAGTCTTCCCATTTATTTTACCCAAACTCCTGAAGCTTAAGCATTTTCTGGGTTTAGAAACGAACCATCAACTGTTGCGAATGATTCTAATGCCCTAAGTGTATATTTTTATTTGAAATTTCCCTGTTGACCAATTTTTGGGAACATTTTAGTTTTAAATTATTTGAATTACTTTCACAAATTGGTTTCTTAATTTTTTATATAAATTAAAAATATGACATTTGACATTCATCATCATAAGTGGCTCGACAATCCATTGTGGATCTTGGTTTATTCACAAAGAAGTCACTCCTGTCGATTCCTGGCAACTTCCCTCCATCTTTTGACCCTTAGAGCTCTTCTTCCACATCATCAATCCATCTCCTTCGTGGTTGTCCTCTACTTCTTGTGCCCTCTGGTTTTGAAAATGTTAGTTTTTTCGTGTATTCGTGATCTGACAACCTAGCAATGTGTCCAGCCCATCTTAGTCTCTACACTTTAACGAATTTCACAATATCTGGATCGGTGGACATCTGATATAATTCAAAGTTGTATCTTCGACACCATAACCCATTTTCATTTACGGCCCCAAAACTCATGATCAAATCAATGATCTCTTTTTTCTGACTTGGTTTTGCCCAATATTCCAACCACTTTCTGTAACACAATATCTCGTATATTTGTCCATAGTTGGTTAATGTCTTCTTCTTCTTCTTTTCTGTCCTTATTTGATCTTCTATTTGCTGTCTGTATACATTTGCAATGTCCAGATCTTTTAGTTTATTAATGTCAATTTTTTCTTTCCTTTGTTGATAATGTCGATTTGACATTATTTATAGATAAAATAGTTCCATACCTACAGTCGGTTCACAATTTGTTGATAGCTCACTACAAGTTAAACCCTAATTAGAAAACTGAAATACAGAGAGGATAGGTAATACGATATAATAGTAAAAACCAACCTAAAACTGACGGTTTAAGACGTTTTCGACTAACCCACCTTATATCTGAAGGAATACAATACCTTATAATCCTATTACGGGGGTATTTTGAATGGTTAGAGATGAACGACCAGTGTCGTAGAGTATATGATTGAAACATTTATTTGAACTAAATAAATATATTTTTTAAATTGTACTTATGTAAATTGTATTTTTTAATAAAACTTATTTATTTTATTCAAAAGTAAAAAGTTTCTTGCCATTTGTAAAAGATACATTTACTTAATTAAAGAAAAAGGCACCAAATGTCGCCTGGCAAAATTTCCAATGTGTTTTAAATGTATCCATTATTTTCGAATCCGGAGAAAACTAATAAATATTTTTGAAAAATTTAAACGCAGAATGAAAGATTACATTATTACTCAGGGCAGAAAGTCCCTGAAAACTTCTACAATGTTTATTTTAATATGTTATGTAATAGGGGTGAAAATAAAAGAGAAAATATAGTATAATTTTTAATTGAAAATATTGCATGTAAACGAAACTTTTTATTTATTCTAATAAATATTTCATTCTGCCTTTAGATTTTTCAAAAATGATGTTTAGTTTTCTCAGGATTTGAAAAAAAAATGGATACATTTAAAACACATTGAACATTTTGACAGGCGACATTTTGCGCCTTTCCCCTTTAATACCTTACGATTACAACTATTATTACTTACCTTATATAATTACGATTAGAAAACTATTCAAATTCAAAATAAATAGGATCAACTTCGGAATCCGAGTCATCTTGAGGGTTAATAATTAGCGGTTGTGTCTCTACGGTCGCATCAATTATGTTATCAAGATCCCACATTTTTTGTTCTTCTTCTATTACATGCCTTACTGCATCTTTCCAGTTTTGTTCTGTAATATGTTGTAAAGACTCGTATAACAATTCACGTACAGCTTGTATTTTATATAACGTATTTTTTCTAGCCACATAACTTTTCATTTGTGCCCAAATGAGTTCAATTGGATTTATTTTGCAGTGGTAGGGTGGAAGTCTAAGGACTGTAATGTTTCGCCTTTCCGCCATTTTATCAACTACGTATTCCTTGAACTTAGATTTGTGTTGCCGGGCAATTTTTAGAAGTTCTGCTTTTAAAAACTGCGAAAACATCAGCTGTCATCTCCTCGTGATAGTTTTTTGTGCTTTAGGACTGAAATTCCAACAAACCATGCTTAACAAATCCTTTTTCACTGCCAATGTGAGAAATTATTAATCTACTGCCTTTACCAGAAGGTGGGGAGATACCAGTAGACCAACCTTCCATAAAGGCTTGCCTGGAGCTTAATATATTTTTATCTGACCAAATTTTTTTTAGAGTATGACCTGAGTTTACCCACGTTTCATCCTGGTAGGAGATGGGCCTTCCTTCAGCCAGGAATTTTCGTATGGATCTTAGATAATTTCTTCTCCAACATATTATCTCCTCCCGGTCAATCAAAAGTGATTTTCGGTCTGATTTCTCCCACCGGAAATTTAATTCTTTTAAAACTTGCCACAATTTAGTTCGTCCGATATGAGGCAAATCCTGGTCGTCTCTAACTTCTTGTAAAATTTTGTTTAGGTTTGGTATTTCTTTTTTGAAAAAAAATCCATGAATTTTCCTTCGAATACCATTTTTTGCAAATTCATCAATTTCATTAGGCTTTTTCCCTCTCTTTAAGTGTTCGTTTGTGTTTGGGTTAGCTATACCGTGCTTTTTTCTTTCTGATAGGAACCTATATATAGTTGACTCTCCTACGCCAGTCATGTTGGCACAACTTTCGACTATGTTGCGAACAGTGTTTGTGGGATTCTGAGAAACCAGAGCATCTTGAACATTCAGGACAATAGTCTTCTCTCTTGGTGAATAGACAGACTTACTGACTGTACGCAACAGTACCGGTGTAAAACTTGATGATGTTGATGATGAAGCCATCACAAACAATCCAACAAAACTAGCACGAGCGAAAGGTACGTATATGTTCGTAGGTATATGGAATAAAAAATCACTCAAGCACTGCATATATTTCGCAAAAGAAATATTCGAGACGCTAATTACTGCCGTAGACCCGGACACACCGACGAGCCGTAAATTACATGCGATCAAAAACGTACTAAACAAAAAAATTGTTTTCGTTCGTAATAACTTCACCCTTTTAAGTTAAGTTTCGAATATAAACTGAACAAACGAGACACGTGGCCAAGGCATACCCATTATATTATTAAAAATCTGGGGAATTCCATCCTAATTATCTTGCAACGAATAGTACCTTCGGATATGAATTCCAGGTTTTCTAGTAAAGTGATTAAACGCGAAGATTAGTATTGAAATATCCAAAGAGATAAGGTATTCTTATTTACAAAATTGTTAATGGTTAAATTCTTATTTTTAGTAATATAATATAATAACCAACATAAGTTGTGAAAGTTTTAATTGTTTTTTTGCTAAATATATTAGTATTAAAATATTATTAAATTTATATATATATATATATATATATATATATATATATATATATATATATATATATAACAGTATTAAAAAATATTATATTATTGTTTAATGAATAAACACCTCAGGAACGCCTATGGTTTACGACCGTTTTATGAGTTTGAGGCCTAATTTCGTGCTCTCAACAATTTATGAACGGAGAATATTTAACTTAATTGATTAGTTAAAATGTGTTAATATGCTACATAAAATATAGTTGTTACTTACAGTAAGATAGCTAATAACCTTGGGGTGGCTGCGATTTTGAGCTTTCAATAAAAATAAATTAAAAATAAATAGAACTCAGTTTTCAATGATAAAACAAAACTGAATTCCCAATTAACAAATTTAATTATTTTATTTTCGTATTGTACGTTTGGCCGATATTCACTCCCATCGGTATCTATTTACCCCAATGCAAATTATGTTGACAGTATGTCGAGGATACGATATTCCAGCTGACCAGCTCACTGGGGAGATTATTCTAGTTAATCAACGACAAACGATTATCGAATGAAAGTTCTTTGAAGTCGCCGCAAGGAGTGGAAGACTTGCGTCTACCACAGCTACGTATGTTTGTCGAATCTAGTTGAGTAAATATTAGTCCTAACTATATAGATGTTTATTAGTAAAATTAACCTAGGTACTCTTCATCATGCCGTGATGGCAAATTAACTCAGTAATACGACCACAGATCAACCTTGTGGAATGCGTCCCTTGACAGTGGTGGCGACATAATTATTTTAGGACCTACTGCCCCTCCGGATTGATTCAATTTATTTCTTGAACAAAAGCCATACAAAATAAATGTGCACACATCGAAAGTTCTAGAATATTTTTATCAACTAATTTATTTTTTTTTCTACAAATTATCTATCTATATAAAAGGCTAGGACTACAAGTCACACTGTTTGTCCGTTAGGATAACTACACCACCTATCAAAGAAATCTGAACTACCAATATCTGACATTTCAATCATATTTTGTTCTTGAAACGATATAGTTGATTTATTGATTTGCTAATTTAGGCACTTTTTTATTTATTTTAGTGTTTCTTTTTTTTTAATAACTAGGCTTTCTTCGGTATTTTTTATCCTAATTATCCCATGTGTTCACATGCACTTTATTGATATTTATATAACAATACACAATACACATACATATATACAGTACAGAATATACTAAATTTCAAACCTATAAACGAAAGGATATGCTACATACGAATGAAGGGAGAACGATACAACATTTCGATTATCTCAGCGCATGCACCAACGGAAGAGAAGGATGAAGATATCAAGGATGACTTCGACGATGCCCTAGAAAGAGAGATAGATATGATGCCCAAACAAGATATGCGCATACTCTGCGGGGACTTTAATGCTAAAATAGGCAAAAAGCCTAGCTTATACCCCACAATAGGTAAACACAGCCTCCACAATATATACAACGACAGTGGCTTAAGACTCACAGAAACTGCAGCAGCTAATAATATGCTAATAAAGTCAACCATGTTTCCGCATAAAGACATCCATAAGCAAACCTGGGTCTCAAACGACCATATTACGTGCAACCAAATTGACCACATCATTGTAGATGCCCGTCATGGGAACAATATTATAGACGTAAGAAGCCTGAGAGGAATAGACGGAGACACAGATCATTACTTAGTCAGAGCAAATGTCAAATCCAGAATATCTAGTCACAAATACAATAAAACAACAATAAAACCATAATGGAACATGGACGAAATGCACAATATACAGAAACAACAAAACTATAGAGAACAACTTGAACCAAACTTGAACTCTGAAAGATATAGAACAGCTATGGGAAATGACTGCCGAAATAATAACTAAGACAGCGGACAAGATCTTTGGAAGGAGTAGGCAGAAGGGGGAAAAAACTTGGTATGACGAGGAATGTCGTAAACAGCTGGAAAAAAGACAAACAGTAAGGAAGACTTGAATATAACTGCAAACAGACCAAAGTAAAAAGGAATATGACGACTGCCGAAAAGAAACAAGAAAAATAATAGGCACAAAGAAAAGAAACTATGAACAACAAAAATATGAAACTATTGAGAGAGACCGGCCCAAACCAGGCTCCAGAGAATTCTGTACAGCAATTGCCTCTGAGAAAAGAGGACATAGAACCAATTCCATCCATACACTGAGAGACAATCAAGGCCGTATGATAATCGACGGTAAAGAAGTAACTGAAGAATGGAAAGAGTATTTTAGGGACCTTCTAAACATCATACAGGAAGAACAGCACAAAGAAGGGATCTATATCACAGCGGACATGCCCGTCAAAAATCCCTCCTGTGAAGAAACCCAAAAGGCCTTAAATAAGCTAAAAAATCACAAAGCGCCGGGTACGGACGAGATTCCAGCAGAACTTCTGAAATATGGGGAGACGCACTACATCGCCAAATCCACCAGCTAATAACGCACATATAGTTGGAAGAAATGATACCAGCACGATGGAAGGAAAACATAATAGTGCCCATCCACAAAAAGGGAACAAAACAAAATGCGCGAATTATAGAGGAATTTCACTCCTAAACCTGGCTTATAAAACTCTCTCAAACATCATTCTTAGTAGACTAATCCCTTATGCTGAAAATGTCCTAGGCGAATATCAAGCCGGTTTTAGGGGAAACAGATCAACAATAGATCAACTATTCACGCTGAGACAACTTCTAGAAAAGGAATGGGAGTATAACAGACCCATACACAATCTTTTCATAGACTTTCGACAGGCATATGATAGCGTGGAAAGAAGCCAAGTATGGAATACCATGGCGGAGTTCTCAATACCAAAGAAACTCATTCGGATTACCAAAGTCTGTATGGAGGGTGGAATATCTAACGTACGTTTACATAATAAACTGTCTGTCAGCTTTGAAATCAACAGTGGACTCAAACAGGGTGATGCGTTATCTCCACTACTGTTTAACCTTGTATTAGAGACAGCCATGAGGTCGGCCGAAATAAAAACAGAATTGCTATCGGTTCAAGGTCCCAAGCTCCCGGTTGGAGACTTCATCCTATCCACGAAAGACATCTTCAACAAGGTGGAAGAAGCAACAAGTGAAGTAGGGCTGAAGATTAATGAAGAAAAGACGAAATATATGTGTATAAATAGAACGACACGAAGAGACAGAATAGGACAAAATGTGACGGTCAACACCTTCAATTTCGAAAGACTACAACGTTTTAAGTATCTGGGGCCGTAATCACAGCTGACAACGATGTTACTGAAGAAATAAAAGACAAAATCCAATCTGCAAACCGCTGTCTATTCGCACTGGATAATAAAAACTGGATGGATGAATTAAAAGCACTCTACAATGGCGCCGATATTGTCCAAGAAATTAAATCACAGCGACTAAGATGTGCAGGCCACGTGCACAGACTGCATAACGAGAGACTTGTAAAACTGGTATGGGAGGAGATTCCCACAGGCAAAAGACCACTCGGACGTCCCAGAATGCGATGGAGAGATAACATCCAAGCAGATCTCCGGAAAATGAACATTCCATTTGACCCTAGGTTAATGGAAGACCGAACAAATTGGAAAAAAGTTGTACAGTCAGCCAAGACCCACCCAGGGTTGTAGCGCTACGTGATGATGATGAATACACATACAATAGACTGTACGGAAAGAATGGCTGACACCATTTTATGATAAAAAGTCGTCATGATGATTCAAATATTTTTTAAATATTTTGTGGTGGGTGTAGACTAATTAGTTGGTCGTGACGTATGATACATCATTGGAAAGAAGAGGGCGTAGTAAATATGTTGAAATAGAAAAACACACATGGCGGCATTGCCAAAAGGGCATCATATTTTCATTGTTATTGGTCCGATTGGAACGTGTGATGTATTTAATGAACGGGGAGGAAATAACGAATATACTAAGATAGAAAAAACAAACAAAACAACTAAAAAAAAGGGCACTACACAGTAGTTATCTTCATTTTGATTTTTATCATATTTTGATTTATTGACATATAGAAAACCTCTGTCTGAGTATAAAACAAGCAACTGATCGACTGCTAACATGCGATATAGCAAATGAAAGGGGATGATATAACGAATATATTAAGATGAAAAAAACAAACAAGGTGACTACGAAAAGGACATTACATAGCATCTTTCGACATCCTCTTTAATGTCTTCTTTAGGGCTTCCGAGGTCTCAGTCTTTCCAGACCCTAGATAATACTACACTGATCACTGAGCAATGCCTTACTGATACTCGGAACAGAGGACGGTTCATTCATACCAAAAATTAATAACTATTAATTAAATTAAGAATATTTGCCCCCACTTTTTAACTGTTAACCTATTATCAATATATTCTCCTAATTTTAAATGTATGTACTCGTAAAAGTAAAAATTTGAGTTTGATTATCTACTTTACGAACGTAGTGATTCTGCAGTGGGTTCTTAGGCTATAAGATCAACCATAATTTATTTTTCTTTGTTGTGGAGGATTCTTGAAAAGCGTGTGGAAGCAATGTTTTATATTATTTCATATGTCGTCCTGACATTCATCATCATCAGTTGGCGCTACGGTCCTTCGTGAGCCTTGGCCTGCTTCAAAACATTCTTCCATCCTTCCCTATCGAGTGTCTGTCTACTCCAGCCCCTCACTCCAATCTCCCTCAGATCTTTCTGTACATCGTCCAGATATCTGAGTTTAGGTCGCCTCCTTCTTCTTCTTCCGACCGGCCTGTTTAGCATAGTTATTTTAGTGGGATCACTCTCATCCATCCGCATAACGTGGCCCACCCACCTTAGGCGGTTTATTTTGATGGTCTTCACAATATCTGCATCACCAAAAAGTCTATAGAGTTCAAAGTTATATCGCCTTCTCAACAGACCCTGTTCGTTTACTTCGCCATATATGGTCCTCAATACTTTTCTTTCAAAGACTCGCAGTAACTCTTCATCTCGGGTCGTCATTGCCCATGTTTCCGATCCGTATGTGAGCACTGGGCGTATTATTGTTTTATAAAGTTTGCACTTTGTTGCTATTGACATACTTCTCGCTCTTAGTTGAGGGCCCAGGCCAAAATAACAGCGGTTAGCCACGCATATTCTTTTTTTTATCTCGTTGGATGTGTTATTTTTGTAGTCTACCAGTGATCCTAGGTAGCAGAATTCTTCTACCATTTCTATCGTTTCGTGTTGCACCTCTAAGTTATTTTGTTGAATTCTTGATATGGCCGGCATATATTTAGTTTTCTGGATGTTAATCAGAAGTCCGATATTTTCTGCGGCATTTTTGATACGTGTGAAAGCCCATTTTGCTTCATTTTGGGTTCTTCCAATTATGACGATATCATCAGCGTATGCCATTATTTGTATACTACGGGTATATATCGTACCTTTTAAGTTTATTCCCGAATCCCTCATAACTTTTTCTAACGCTAGGTTGAACAGCGTGCATGATAGCGCATCTCCCTGGTGCAGTCCTCTGTTGGTTTTAAATGGTTTTGAAACATCCCCTTGTACGCGCACTTTACATTCGACTTTCATCATTGTTATTTTAATTAATTCTACCAATCCTTTTGGTATTCCTAATTCGATCATCGCCTAATATAATTGGGACCTGTCAATAGTATCGTACGCTGCCTTAAAGTCTACGAAGATGTAATGGCAGTCTATGTCGTACTCCGTCGTTTTTTCTAATATTTGTCTGATGGATGATAGTGATCAATGGTAGATTTATTTTTCAAGAAGCCTCTTTGGTAGGATCCTATTATATTGTCAGTATACAGTGCCAGTCGTTCGTTAAGTATCAGGGACACAATTTTATATGCTGTATTAAGAAGGGAAATCCCTCTAAAGTTGGAACGTCCTGACATTAGCTTATCATTTTTTTTATTATTAGCCGTAAACATAGGGCTAATCTTTTGGATAATAAATTAATTTCATGAAGTCGTCGACAAACTGTCCACCTACTTACATCCACATTTCGGACTTGGTTTAGACGCTTTATCAGCTCAATTGAAGTTAGATGTCAATTTCTTAAACACAAAGGACTCAAAAGTCGATCATTGCGTGCGGATGTTGCTTTTCTGATCTCCAGTGTAGTGCCGTTTTGATTGAACCGCTGAATAGCTATTTGAACAGCAAAACGACTTACATCTAGAACTTGTATCATCTTACCTTAAAACCCCGGCTCTTACAGCATCTGTTGGTATTAATATCATTTTAATACAATAAAAATTCTGAACTCAAACAGTTTTAATACCAAATTGATCTAGTACGATATCTAGTATGTATCAGTACGATAACAAATTAATTTTTTGCCGCTTATCGAATTTTAATAAGAAAAGCCTTAAAGAATTAGATTTAATTAGACTTTAAATTGAAATTCCTAAGTTTTAAAACTCACAATAAATAGGAAATATGTCATGGATCGAATTTTTTGCACCTGAATGTATTTTTTTAATTCCATGTTGGTACGCCTATGCATTTTGATTTTAGACAATTTTGTTTACGTACTATTAGTAGAGTCTCTGGAGCTTATGCGTATTTGGATAATATTTAGTTCTCTAGCAATGCGGTTATTAAAAATTTCCCTTAATTATTTACCAAAGTTTCAGAATTCTTTCGATTTACTTTTAACCGCATCATCTAACTTATTCGCTAAGTTTTATTGAGTGAATTTGCTGAGTATATGATTAAAATTATTTGGAATACGCCTCTTTCTTTTCGCTCCGTCCTTTCCAGATTCATTACATTTACTAGTAAATAGCGAAAAATTACAACAGCAATTATTTGTTTAAAATTCACTGTCTTATTTCTTAACTAAAACAAAATTAGGTATTGGTCTTCTTTATTCAATCAAGTCAATCTGCCATCTATCCTTCTTTTCATTATTACTGGTTGGATTTGTTTAAACCGTAAGAAAAAGATAATTATTTCCGTTAATTCAAAATTTACTTTTACAATCGCCTAGACATCAAAAAATAAACTTTTATATCTGTTCGAACCTTGTTTAACCTTACGCTTCATCAAGGAGGGGCTGCTCCTTTTTTTCAGGTAGCTTTCGACGGGGTAGAGAAACGTTAGTTGCAAGTAGTGTTTTTTTTTTGGAGTAGTATGCGGCTAGAGCGAGTAGAGCGGGGCTTAGGTGGTGGTGATGTAGAAAAGGAGTGCTATAAGAAAGAATTAGACTAGCCAACCAAGCAATGAGTAGAAGGTATCTCCGATGTTACCAGCCATACTAGGAACGGCTTTGAATTAGCATTTTTGGCGTGCAGTTAATTAATCTGCGATATTTGAAGGGAGTTGCTTCGAGGTTGTTATCAGGGAGTTCATTGCCGGCAAAGTGTAAAAGCTTGGCTAAAGAGAATGAACTTTTGTTAGGGGGAGCTTGGTGAAAATGTGCCCACGACGGTGTCAGGGAGTCCCAAGAGTTTGCTCAGCTCTATTTACTCTGCACGTTTATTCATGCAATTTCTGAGGATTTTCCTTTCTGTTGCCACAATGACGTCGGTTTGGCGAGGAGTTAGTGACGCATAGACACGCCTTGTATTTGATAATAGCCCTGATGAAAGTCTTGTAGTAGGTTTGCAAGAGAGATTTATTAGAGGTATTTCCGCGTTTTCCAGGCAGCACGCCCAGGAGTTTAGCTCTTTTTCTTACCCTGTCTAGGGTGTCTTTAACTTCAATGTTCCAGTTGAGAGATCTGGTTCCTCCCACTATCGCGGCTGTGAGTATCACCTAAAAACTCTGTTCAACTGGTCCTGTATTCTATTGAACACAGACGCATGTCTTAGCGTTCCACTGTGTGTTCTTGCAGAGAGCAGTGCAGTATCGTCAACAAATAATCTGACTCTGATCTAGTCAACAGGTGAAAGATGTCTCTGTTGTAGATTGTGTATAATATTGGCGCTAGAATTGAGCCCTGGGGGACTCCAGCTTATGGAGTAAATGGTGTTGATTCATTCAGCAACAGACAGTTTTAAGACATATTTCAGTTTTACTAGAATACACAATAAAATTTGAATTGCAGAATCAATTCAAGTTCAGCAGTGTTGTGCAAATCATCTTTATTGTTTTTAATAAGAAGGGTATCCTTTATATAGCATATAATAGATATTATTTCTTCGCCAATTTTATATCATGTACCTGTCTTTCATGCAAAATGATAATTTATCTTTGTCCAGTTTTGGAACGAATACTTTCTTTTATTGTCCATTAAAAAATACAGGAAATCAACCTTCTTTGCACTATTTAATAAGAAAAAATAATTTATTCCTAGCCTTCCGTAAGCTGTTTGACCTAATAATATAATTGGCTTGAATGGTTTTTAAGTTCTCTAAAATTTATGTTTTCGCATTTTCGAATGGAAAATAAGCATTGTGTGATGAAAAATGAGATTTCTTCTAATCTAAGGTGAATCTTACAAAAATTTTAATCAAATCGGATCTCTCCGACCCTACTTTTAAGTGGTTTAACCCTCTTGCGTTATAAATTACCCGGCAGATCTGATATAGTGTCATAACCTGGGGTAGTAAATCCAAAAAGTTAATGAAGTTTGCACACAGAGCTATTGCAAGAAGAATAAACACTAAGCACGTCTTTTCTGCAGTAAATCAAATAATGTCATCCGCTGCCGATATCTCGGGGATGACGGAGAATATTCTTGATATCGAATATATATGGCCAGTTTATTTACTTTTTAAAAGGTCAGCTTATCCTGAGAATTTGCAAAAGTGATATACTGCCTTGAGAAGGATTTCAGAAACATTGAGATAAATTCAAGCTTCCAATTTTTATGTTAGTTTGAATATTATACGAGTATTAAATACAGGGTGATATTTTTTAAATATATTTCGAAGATAAACAGCAAATTGGAAAATACTTTTTTATTTGATGCTTCAACCGACATATCGGTTGCTTTCTACATACATTTTTTGAAATAAACAAATTACAAAGTAGAGCCTCTATAACGGACTTTCATCGTCGCGTAAATGGACTCGTGGCGCTACTTCCAAAACGCCCTCCTTAGCATTTTATTATGGAGAAAAAGTAATGAAATGTCAGCATAGAAACTTAGCCTCAAAATGTCAGCTCGTCAGAAAACTGGATAGTTTTTGCGTTGGGATCTCTTGTAAGCAAATTTGTAATCGTTTCACAAAACTACAGTCTTCTGTCGGTGTCATCTGCCCACAGTTTTTGAATAATATTGACTTTAAAGGGATACCAATTTTGATTAATGGAAGTTCAGTTCACGAATTTTTACAATCCAAAATTATTTTTTCAGCTGTCATAAAAATTTAACTATCGATAATTTTCAAACGAAGTATAGTTACAACATTTTTATATTTTTATTATTATTATTATTATTATTATTATTATTAAGAGAAAACTATAAGCTATATACAATATTTATTACACAGTTTTACTCCCTTTTCATTTCTAGTTTGACATTTTTCCGTTGATTAATCTTTAAAAACCAAATGTAGCTTATAGCTTTGCCAAATTCCCTGTTAAATATCGATCAGATCGGGCTGTACTCTTTGTGAAACATAAATCAATTAAATTGGCATGTACAAATCCCCTAATAGTCTATTTACTTAAGACTTGTCTACTAAGTAGATATATTTCATTAGAATTGCTAGTGGAACACCTATATCTACTCGATATCGTCTGTTTGCTCCTAATAAGAAATATGAAGGAAACTTTTATTGTCACTGTACGGGATTTACAGGAAATGGATGGATGCATAATCAGTTTAATTAGTTTGAGTTTCAACGATTTCGGAAATAAACGTACAGAAAGAGAACGGAATAGTCGTTTGAACGATTAGAGCTAACTTATTATTTATAAAATATATATTTTGGAACAGGTAATGCTGGTATTAAATTTAAATAAAGATGATATTCCGATAATTGTTCGATATATTGCAGATTGTAAATTTCAAAGGGGTAGCTAGACCTTGTTCCTCCACTATTCGGATTTTTTGGTTCAGAGCAGAATGGCTCTGGTCCGACAAAAAGAAGTATTAGCTTTTGCTTTAGCAAGACTGTTATCAATCTCATTAACAACAATTCTATTATGCCCTGGTACTCACAGCAAAATTTTTGCTTGCACCATATCCTCTTTCAATTTTTAAGGATGTCTAAAGATGAAAATTGTACAATTTTGATTTGTCCGATTTTCGAAGCAGACCATCTTTAAAAATTGAAAGAGGATATGGTACAAGTTTACGTTTTGAGTAGTCTTTAAGGTCACATTGCTTATCATGCCTGGCTGCAGTTATTCTTTGGAAAATAATAATAATAGATCAAGAATAATTTGTGTATCATTAAACTTTTTGGAGACCGATGCTTGGTTTAATTGTACAACACTTTATTTTTCCATTGAAAAAGGTCCTAAGTGCAATATAAGTGATTCAAAATTATTGAATAAGAACAGGTTTGTTTTCTCCTTTTTTGGAATTTATTGCTATTTGCAGCAAAGGTAATAAAACATTTTTAACCAGTTTTAACTTATAGGAAATTCAATTCTCGCTATTTTATTTCAGTACGACTTTATATTATATATATATATATATATATATATATATATATATATATATATATATATTCCTGATTGTTCTATGTATTTATTAAAGGTAGATGATTTAAATATTTTTTAAGAAATTGCGTATTCGAACCAAGCTCTTTGATTTGTTCTTCGACATCGCTGTTTACATTTAAGGATAATAAAGGTCCCTTCGAGGCTTCCGTTCAATATCTGGGGAAAGCATCTCTTAAATTGTTACATAATTTAATTAAATCTGATTGATATTGACCAACATCAGGTGGGGTGGTTGAGTGATGCTTTTAGCAGAATCATTAGATGTACACATACTTTTTAAATGTTATCGTTTGTGGTAGGCTTAAGAACGGGGGTAACACCCCTATCGAAAATAGGAAGGTTCGAATATAAAATTATTCAAGTAACCATAAAGTTTAAAAAAACAAAATATATAATCAAAACCAATATCAAAAAATATTTATTGGATAATATAAAAGTACATAGTCAAAATCCCCTCTATCTTTCAGTGTATAGTATACGATTTCTGAAACCGCATATTAGCGTTTTGCTTTATCTGGAATCCGTCTGTTATACGAGTACACTAATTTTGTTGTACATTATTCCGTTTACTCATGCTGCACATTTCAGAATTCTAGAACTTCGTTCCAGTCCTTGTACAGGTCTAGTGAATGGGTACTAACAGTATGTTTTTTGAGTCGATTATTTTCAAAAAGTCGATCTCAGTCTAATTGGAGAATTTTTAATATATACTTTGTTTATAAATTTTCTTTTTTGGTTTGGTTTTTGATTTTATTCTGCTATATATATGTGACTGGTCTCATGCTCAAGTCTGTCAAAGTCTTGTCCATTGTGGGCTTGGTGTATTGTAAAGAAATATTTTGCCTACCACATAGGGTATAATATAGAAGTTTGAAAATTGGGACAGCAGTTACTGGGGCAGAAATAGGGCAAGCAAAATAAACGAAACTGTGCGAACGGCACCCAGGGCTTATTTGGAGAGCTGGGCGTGGATAAGTAAATGACAATGGTGTTGGATTAGGGTAACTACAAAAAATAGCTAACTAGTAACTAATAGAAGAAAGCAATTATTAGAAAAATAAATGTCTATTTTTACTTTGAAAGTTTAAACACAAAAAAAGTTACCTTGATTTTCACTAAAATGCACTTGAGTTGTAAACTGGACTTACTAACATTTCTGGGGGTAGAAACTGGATGGAAACTCTCTGAACACGAACAAAAAAAACCTGCTTCTATAGTCTGCAACGACGACGAGGGACAAACAAAATGATGTTGAAGTGGCACTAAATGCAAGCCTTGGACATGGCTTCTTAAAAAAACTGGAACATGTGGGCATTTTCCAAATTTGTTGTACACGACACAAATCTCTTAGGTACTTAGAAAAATAGTGATTACTCTTTCTAAACTGACATATTACATAGAGTAAAAATTACTATTTTCAACAAATTTTGCCGACTTCTGCAAACTACATAACTACGTCTGTCCACTCTCGTTGCCCTTTTCAACCTGACTCGAATTCCCCTCGACCTCAATATCGGCTGGGCCAGTTTTTTCGTCTTACCTCTCCAACGCTCTCGAAACCAAACAACCCAAAATTCCTGTTTTAAACCATTTTGACTATCTCGCTAAATAACCTTGAAACATTTCCAGTTCAAAACTAACACTTACAAATACATAAAATAATCATATTTAACTTCATCGCCGAATTTTTTCTTGGGGAGTTTGACGGTAAACAAAAAACACCAAAATTTATATATAGCCAGGAGTGTACTACAAAATTTTTATACTTGCCTTTAAAAGAAATGTATTATGCTAATATTTAAACACAAGAAATTTATTATGCTACAGTATGAGAGCGTTTCCTTCAGTTTTGGTCCAGTCTATTATATTCCTGAGCTACGATTCTTTATTGCTGTTCATACCTCTATACCACGTTTTCCTTTCATTTCCCTCAATAAACAATTCTTTGTATTGTTTGTGGTGCATTATATATCCGAGAACTTTGACGATCTTCAACAGCTGTTGGTGAGTATTAATTTTTGAGAACACCTCTACGTGGGTTGCTCTTGTGGTTCAGGTTTAAGTGTCCATATTTCGCAGTCATGCAGAAACTACAGAAGCAGGGACCTTATATAATATTCTATTGTTCTCAATCTTATAGGTATGCCCAATTTTGGGTTGTAAAATACGTTTCTCTTGTTCATGAATCCTGTTGTATAATTTAACAATAAATATATTTCGCTTACTAGGGTCATATAAACTTATAATAAAGTAATAGTAATATAAATATATAATTAACCTAAATACATAAGTTGTCTTCATCCGATAAGGAGGAATCATCATTATCATCAGAACTGCAAACATTAATTTGCCACAGAAATAATAATTGGTTCTATTGTTTGCCTTATTAACATATCGAGTTTCCTGAATGTTATTTCCTCTGCTATGGCAATTTTTTTGACAGCTTTTTGCCAATTGTCAGATGAAATTTTTGATATGGAGTCAAATAATAGTTGACGAACATCTTGAAGTTTAAATATATTATTTCTCGCGACATATCCCTTCATTTGAGCCCAGATTAGTTCTATGGGGTTAAGTTTGCACTAATAAGGTGAAAATTCTTCTTCTTTTTTGAGCACCGTGCCCAAGTTTTGAGCGTGGGTAGCTTCCATGATGATTTGCCGATATCGTTCTCGATCTTGCGCGGCATGTAATAATTTATCTGCTGATAAGTCAGTCCATTGACGAAGGTTTCGGAGCAATAAGTATTTCTTTCTACCAATTCCTCTTTTTCCGTCGATCTTTCCATTGAGTTTCAACTGCATTATCCTGTATCCTAGTTCTTCTTACATGTCCATACCACTTTAGTCTTTTTTGTTCTATATATGTTAGTATGTCTGTTTGTATTGATGTTCTTTGCTTTATTTCGTCATTACTTCTCCTATCCATTCTTGTTACTCTGCAGCATCTTCACAGCCATTCCATCTGTGTTGCTACTATCTTACTGCTGTTTTTCTTGTTTATGATCCAATTTTCAGCCCCATATGTCATAATACTTCGCACTAATGTTTTATAAATCTGCGTTTTTGTCTTCATATTTAGGTGTCTATCCCACCATACTGAGTTAAGTTGTCGGATTGCTGTTCTTGTTTTTTAAAACATAAAGATCTGAAATCTTTAAAAATCACCAACGCGAAAAGTAAAGCAAAAAACAGATCATAATGGAAGCCAATTCTAGCACAATTCAAGATCCTTTGCGTATTTTCTCTGCTTTCATTTCTTTCATTTTTTTTTCTGTTACGTTATTGAATACTCTATAAAAGTATTGATTTATTGAAGTGAATGCCGATAACGATAAGTAATTGCTTACTTATCGCTATCGACATTCACTTCATTCTCCCGCGTTAGAGGTCACTAAAAGCATACTGTGGTAATTATTTTCTTATAATTGCCATACCTGCCGGTGCGTTTGGATTTGGTTTTAGTCTCAGTACAAGTCTCTCTGATGACGGGTAGACCTAGAAACACGTGTAAAAGAATGGTAAGAGACTCGAATTAAATTCTCCTAGACTCGAATTAAAATCCTAGACTCTCCATGAAATCCAGTCTTCCCTGTTTTGTGCTATTTGATACCAGTTTCTCCCCTCTTTTGCTCTGATGTCGTCTAGCCGCGCTTTTCGTGGTCTTTCTCTACTACGACTGTGTTCGCGTGGTTTTCAATATACAATGTTTCTCGTCCATCTTTCTTTGGCTTTTCGTCCACGTGCCCTACCCATTTCCATTTCATTTTACGTATCTTCCAATATCATCTTCCACCTTCGTCCTGCTTTGCACATCTTCATTTCATATGTTCTCTTGGAGAAGCTCTTAACATAAGTCGTTCGATGGCTCTCTGTAGTATTCTTAATTTATTGGTTGATAACTCTGTTACATCTGACACAAATGTTAAATACTCTTTCTTTAGATTTATTGGTATCTTTTTGTTTTTCAACAAAACACTGATTTCTTCTGTCGCTGCTAGTTATACGCAAATTCCGCGTTGTTTCCAATTTAATTTAATTTATTGCAATACTTTTATTGCCTCTACTTGTTGGCCCTAATTTTTCTCCAAATGTATTCCTTGTTTTTTTTGCCTGTTAGTTCATAGCATCTTTCAATAATATAATATAAAAATTTATTACGATCTAGTAGCAGAAATATAAGCTAAAACGTAAATAAATACAAGGTGCCGCGTATTTTTAAAAGCGTAGAAAAATCAATGATTCCGTCCTCGTATACGAGAAACATTGAAAATTCTATGTAATTTAAAAAAGTTTGGTCAACCGACGATCGTTACATGAAACTAAGTTAAGCAAAGAGAAAAAACGAGAAGAAAACCTCTTAATTAGCGAAGGGTGGTGATTTAATATACAAGAAGTGTTTGCGACCATTCGCGTAAAAGATCAAATAGGAAATTGTTAAAACGTATCGGAGATTAAGACTCCGAAGGTTCTTTTAAAGGTATCAACGTATTTTTTGTAAGAGGAAATCGGATTGTGTATAATTTGAATAAGAAATATTTAATGACAAAGTGCACTGAACTGAAATCTTAGCAATTAATTCTTTCAAAGAATATTTCGTTTACGCTTTTTGCCGTTCCAGAAAAGATTTTTATGATTGGAAGGCAAATCATTAGTAAGGTTTATCAGTGATTTGATACGCTTTGAAGTTACAAGGAAGATATTTTTAAAATGAATCATCGCACAAAATTAAAACATAATACGGTTACCCAACTATTTTATTTGATGTATCCTGACGTCAAAAATACCAAGATACGCCAAAATATTCAAAAATGCAAAGTATTACTAATATTATTAGACTACAATTGATACATACAGGATGAATTTTTAGTGCGACATTGATCGATAATAATTCAGAATGTTCAAAAAAAGTTATTTAAATAAAATGTAGGCAATGATATTCTTCAGGCTTAAATAATATGCCACATTTTACAGTGTGATTACTAACTATGTGGTAAAGCACATATACAATTTTTTAAAAAGACATCCTGTATATTATCTCATATTTAGATTTCACTCATAATCCCTGTTCTTACAATATGAAGTTTGAAACTACTATACAGGATGTTCAACGAATTATGATCATTTTTACATAAAAAGGTAAATAATATGTTTTAGTTTTCAAATTAGTACACAAATAAAAACAAGTCATCAAGAAGTAATTTAGCATCAAGTTTAGCTTATATATTATGTGATATTTCTTCCATGTACTTGTCAACCTCCAGTGTAAATAACAGTGAGTGGATATGTTATTCAGGAGCAAGCCTACACCTGACTGGTGAAAAATTGCTGTTTTCAAAATTAGAATCTCTATCTGAACCTATGTTTGTTAGAATAGCAAACGACAAGCTGATCCCTGCAGAAGGTGAAGGTGTTATTGAAATACAGGCATTTGTCCAAGGTGAGTGGTATGATCGTATTATAAATAATGTCCTATACATTTCTGAACTTAGTCACAGCTTATTTTCAGTGGGAGCTATGACAAATAAAAACTTTACCTATCATTCTCATAAAAACAAAGTCAATTATGTCAATTTCTAGAGACAAATGGAAACATTTCACGTGTTGGAGTACGTAGAGATAATCTGTGGGTCATGCAATTTAGAGTTAAGCCTATTGTAGAATGTAATTTAGCTTGCAAATCATCAATAAAGTTATGGCATGATCGCCTAGGGCATATCAACTTCACTACAATTAAGAAAACAGTTAATTTGGTAGACAATATGAGAGTTGACAACAACGAAGAATTTTGTCAGTATGGGAAGCAGTCAAGAAAGTCCCATAATAGTCTTACAAGACGCAGATCAGACAAACCAGGTGAAATGATTCACACAGATGTATGGACCAGTAAACATTTCTTCTCCAAGTAGATCAAAATATTTTGTTTTATTTAAATATGATTGTATCGGTTACTGCAGTGTTTATTTTCTAAAGCACAAGTCAGATGTTCTCAACAAGTTTAAAGATTTTAAAATACTGATTGAAAATCAAACTGGCAATAAGATTAAGATTTTAAGAAGTGACCAAGGTAAAGGAGAATATATCAATAATGATTTTCGGGACTTTATCAGGAAGAATGGTATATTACATGAATGTTCAGCTCCTTATACACTTCAACAAAATGACCGCAGTAAGAGGCAGCTACGGACAATTGTTGAAAGTGCAAGAACTATGCTTATCAATAAACATGTGTCACAAGAATTGTGGACTGAAGCTTTAAATTCTGCTGTATATGTTCTTAATTGAACAGCTTCAAGTCAAGTACAAAACATGACTCCATATGAAAAGTGGTTTGGGAGACAACCAGATCTAGAGCACATCAGAGTTTTTGGCAGTACAGCTTACATGTTGATACCATCACAGTTTCGTAAGAAGTTTGATTCAAAATCAAGAAAATTATTGTTCGTTGGATATGATGAATATTCATCAAATTATAGACTTTGAGATTTGAGCTGCAATGTAAATTTTAATGAAGATGAAACAATTAAAAATAAGAAGGAAATCTTTAGATTAAAATTTGAACTCTTAGATGATAATGAAGAAGAGACAATGATGATATGTACGATATTCAAGAAAGTGACAATGAAGAGAGTTTAGACATGTCACAAGGTAGTAGGTCTCAAGCAACAGATCATGATGATGAGGATTTTGATTGTAATCTGTTCTATGATGCCAATGATGATAATGTTAGTGATAGACAGCTACGCAACAAAAATACACTGTCTAAGCCTGACTATTATGGTGTATCAAACTACTGTGACATAGTGGAACCCATAAGTTATGACAGTGCAATAAAGTGTGAGGACTATAGCAAGTAGCAACAAGCAATGCAGGAGGAAATGCCCTCAAGTTTAATAACACATGAAACTTGGTGAAATTGCCCAATGGTGCAACCCACAATAAGTGGGTTTATCGTGTTAAGACTGACTCAGACGGTAATCCTGTTCGTTATAAAGCACGTCTGGTTGCACGCGGTTTTATACAAGAACGTGGAATAGACTTTCGCGCCGGTTGTTGCTAATTTTGATGTATAGACTGCGTTCCTATATGATGACCTACCAGAGTGTGTAAATAAAGCAGCCAACTGGTTTTGAAAGTAAGAAATCACACAACTTAGTGTGTAAATTAAATAAAAGCTTATATGGACTTAAGCAATCACCACGATGCTGGAACCAGAAGTTTGTATCCTTTCTTAATAAATTTGAGTTTAGACAATTAAAAAGTGATCAATGTGTTTTTGTTGGAAATTTTGAAAATTCTGAAACTTATTTAGCTATTTATGTTGATGATGGACTTGTAACGTTAAAATCATAAAGAGCTATTAAAGCAAATATTTAAAATAACTGTAAATTTAAATAGTAGATTACATTTTGTTGGACTTGAGATTGAACAAGATCTTAGTGCAGGTACAATTGCTATTCATCAACATAATTATATGGAAAAACTTTTTGTTAAATTTAATATAACTAATGCTAACCCATTAAAGATTCCTGCAAAGCCTAGTGTGCCTTTGTCTAAAGGAAATATTTTAAATTGTAATATATCTTTGCCATATCGTGAGGATGTTGGTTCACTAATCTTTCTGGCAACCACCAGTCGCCCAGATATTACATTTGCAGTTAATCAGGTGAGCAGATTCTTTAATGTTTGGAGTGATGAATATTGGAAAGCAGTAAAACGAATTTTTAGATATCTAAAATATACTGCTGTATATAGGGGTGTAGGGTTGTGTTATAGAGGTAGTACCTTTTATCGGAACGACCACATCGAGCGTCATAGACGGGAGATGGTTCTAGATAACTGGTCCTCATAAGACACCTAACTCTCACTTATGGCTCCATGTGCCACACCCCGGGCAACTGCATTGGTCTTCAGGCTAAACTAAGTGAGGGTAGCCAGATATGGCGAAAATTTCACCAAGTGATTACCGAGTGATACCCTGATGAAGGGCAGCAGCGATCATCAGTACCAGCTCAAGGCGCAAAGGAAATGATCCTGGATCGGCTTAAAACTGGACTACCACAAGCATGACTGGAGCAGTTTGAATGGTTGTGGTACTGCGATGGGGAAGGCAACGGAAAACCACCCCATAAGAATTTCCTAGAATAGTTATCATGGCAATACACTACGATAACAAAAACATTACTGATCATGGTGATCGGATCCCAAGACCCGGCAGGGGAGGATGCACACAAACAAATAGTAGGGCCTCCCTGGTCGTCAGCCAGCGAAATCCCTACGGCCTAAAAAAGGAAGCAAGTCCTCAACACCTAAGGATTGGAACTTGGAATGTACGAAGTATGTACGAGAGCGGCAAAACTCATAACATTGTAAAAGAGATGAAAAGATTAAAAATTGATATATTGGGAATTAGTGAAACACACTGGCAAAACTCTGGACAATGCGATATACTTGGATATAAAGTTTACTATGCTGGAAACGACACAACACATCACAGAAACGGCACCGCAATAATAGTTGCCCCACGTATTAATTCGGCAGTAAAATCTTTCACTCCCCATTCAGATAGAATAATGCTTTTACAAATTCAAGCAACACCGGTGAATATTAACATATTACAGGTATACGCGCCAACGGCAGATAAAGATGAGGTAACCAGCGAAGAATTCTATGAACAACTGGGAAGCCTGATGAAAATGACAAAAAAACATGAAGTAACAATAGTGATGGGAGATTTTAACGCAAAGGTTGGCAGAGGCAAGGTGAATGAGATCGTGGGTAACTTCGGCCTAGGAGAGAGAAACGATAGAGGTGATAGACTTATATGCTTCTGCCAGGAATATAACCTGCTATTAAGTAATACACTCTTCAAGCTCCCCAAACGTCGACTTTACACATGGAAATCCCCCGCTGACTCACCTGACAACATCATAAGGAATCAGATAGATTATATAGCAGTACCAACAAGATATAAAAACATGATAAAATCATCAAAAACGTACCCAGGTGCCGATGTTCCTACGGACCACAATCTGTTGGTATGCAGAATGGTCATGAGAGTAAAACGGCTCGAGAAAAGATCTAATTTAAACACAATTGATATTAAGAAACTCACTAACCCAAAAACCGAAATAAAAGTACGAAAACAACTAGGAAAGAAAATAAACGACATTAACGAGAACACGTCGGACATAATAGATAGATGGAATAAATCGAGGGAAGCAATCCAAACAACATGCGCGACTCTATTAAAGCGTGACAGACGAAAGAAGAACGAATGGATGTCTGATGAGATAATGGATATGATGGATGAAAGACGTAAATTCAAGAATAAAAATGAAGAAAAATACCAGCAGATCCACAAAATCATAAGAACGAAAATTCGAGAAGCCAAAGAAAAATGGTTTTCCAACGAATGCAGGGAAATAGAACAATACGAACGAAAATACGACAGTTACAATATGCACAAAAAAATAAAATCAATGACAAACAAGAGGAAATTCAATAAGTCACCCAACAGCATAAAAGATGGCGATGGAAATCTTATCTCGGAGCCATCAACGATCTTAGAAACATGGAAATCATACATAGAAAAATTATTTGCATCTGACAGGACTGATGATCACCTATATGGAGAAGGAGAAACAGGACCTTCAATCCTTAAATCGGAGATAGAAGATGCCATTGCAGCACTAAAAAACAATAAGTCAGCAGGTCCGGACAATGTACCCTGCGAAATATTAAAGATCCTATGTAAATCAGACAAACAGTTCCTTGATAATCTAGTTGAACTTTTTAACAACATATATAATAGCGGTAAAATCCCGGAGAACTGGCTGCAGTCAACATTTATTACAATCCCGAAGAAACCAAAGGCCCAGATCTGTGATGACTACCGGCTTATAAGCTTGATTAATTATGTCACTAAAGCGTTTACTAAGATCATTCATAGAAGAATATATGATAAATGTGAGTCAAATATTGATAGATCGCAGTTTGGCTTTCGGAAAGCACTTGGAACTAGAGAAGCAATTTTCGCTCTCCAGGTGCTTATACAGCGGTGTAGAGACGTTGATAAGGACGTGTATTTGTGCTTTGTGGATTTTAGAAAAGCATTTGACAATGTCAATCATGAACAATTGATAGATATTCTGCGAAAGACAGGTATTGACGACAAGGACATTCGAATTGTGGCAAACCTATACTGGGGTCAAACAGCAAGAGCAAAAATTGGCAACGAACTCACTAAAAGTGTGCAGATCAAAAGAGGTGTCCGTCAGGGTTGTATATTATCCCCACTCCTATTCAATATTTATTCCGAAGAAATATTTAATAAATGTATGGAAAATGCAAATGAGGGCATAAAAATAAACGGCGAGTTAACAAACAATATAAGATATGCCGACGACACGGTGATCCTTGCCAGTACCATAGACGAATTACAGCAGGTAATGGAAAGAGTTTATTCAGTTAGTGAGGAATACGGCCTGAGCCTCAACTTCAAGAAGACAAAGTGGATGCTGATAAGCAGGAAGCAACAGCCTGCTCGACAGTTACGGATAAGTAACATACTAATTGACCATGTAGAATCTTATGTGTACCTTGGCACCAACGTAAATGCAAAATGGGAGCAGGCCACAGAAATTAAGGCGAGAATAGAACGAGCTAGAGCAGCATTTAGCAATATGAAAAAGCTCCTCATAAGCAGGGATTTGTCTCTTCCCCTAAAACTACGTCTAGTTAAATGCTACATTTTTCCGATCTTACTGTATGGTGTGGAGGCCTGGACGCTGACGGAGACGCTCACGAGAAAACTAGAAGCATTCGAAATGTGGGTGTACCGACGCATTCTTCGTATATCCTGGACCGAACATGTCACCAACACAGAGGTAATCCAAAGAATCGGAAAGGAGAAAGAAATCGTGAATACAATTAAACAAAGAAAGCTTGAATATCTAGGCCACATATTGAGACACGATAAGTACCGTCTACTGCAATTGATTGTCCAGGGAAAAATAGACAGTAAGCGAGGGCCAGGCAGGAGAAGACACTCGTGGCTCCAAAATCTGAGGAAGTGGTTCGGGCTCACATCGGTCGAACTATTCAGAAGCGCCGCAAATAAGATCAGAATTGCCATGTTAATAGCCAACGTTCGCAACGGACAGGGCACTTGAAGAAGAAGAAGTATATGTATTTATACTAGGCAATGGTCCTATTACCTGGAAGAGCCAAAAACAAAACATAGTGGCACAGTCAACGACAGAGACCGAATATGTGTCCTTGGCTTTTGGTGTTAGAGAAGCTTTATGGCTTAGAAATTTTTTAAAAGAGATTGAAATTGATCTCACCTGTCAACATCTTCGTTGATAATCAATCTGTCATTAAGCTAACACAGGCACAAAAATTTCATAGCAGAACAAATCATATTGATATTAAGGTTAACTTTGTTCGAGATGAGTGTGAAAACAAGAATATCTGTGTAAGCTATGTCAATACAAGTAATCAGTTAGCGGACTTGTTCACAAAAGCCTTGTCAAAGGCAGTTTTTAACAATTTATTAAATAAGTTAAATTTGTCAATTTAAACTACCGTAGAATGGGTATACTTTGATCATATTTTTTGTTTAAAACTGAATATCTATTTTATTGTTGAAAGTAAAAATATACTTAAAATGGGGATACTTTGATCACGCATGTTTTGTAAGTGGGTTATGAAAGTATTCCCACACTAAAAAGTACTGTTTTTTAAAAAATACATTACCACTCATATTTACATTTTTATAAGCAAATAGAACCTTGGGAAAATAATGAAAAATCCAAATTTTACAAAATATTGTTTTAATATATGCATTAGTCTACTGTAACATTTTTTTTCAGCTTAACTTATTTTTGTTTCACATTTACAGCTAATTCAAGCACTGCAATATTTTTACTGAAGGTGTATATGATGTTTTCATCTTCGTCTAATCCTTCTGAAGGTTGAGGTAAAATCTCTACGATTTCTTCTTCTGTAATTTTCGAGATGTCGTTAAGAACTCGTCTAAATTTTATTTTATCTTTATCGACTGATTTAAGTCCTACAACGGTGATATTATCTTGGTCTATCTCAACTATCTCGCAAACATATTTGTAGGTTTTTTTCCACGTTTAGATGAAAAATTGGCCAAGACAAATTGACCCACAAGCAAATTTCTTGTATTATGGATTTTTTCGCCCTCTTTGCTGTTATAGACCTGGACGACCTCAACTGCTTGCTGTTTATTTTCATCTTCATTGTCATCTAAATTTAATACTTTGTCATTCATTTCATTTGCGTTATATGTAGAGACACTGCAACCTGCTGGAACATTAAGTCCTTTCTTTCTCCTTTCAGGACGGTTAGGTCCTCCAAATCGCTGTTCTCTAAGCAAAGTTGTTAATGACGATTCTACAGCTTCGTCAGGATTATCCCTTTCTTTATCCGGGAATTTCTGCAAAACTTGATATCGGTTAGGTGGGAACAGACCACACGCTCGAAAGCCACTTTTCAAATTCCTTTTTATAGCCCCTTCTTCATAATTTTTGTTTCGTGATGCTACGCTATTCAATATATTTAAACATTTTTTTGAGCAACACTGGAAACATGTCTTTTGGTACAGTATTTATTCGTAAGTTCTAAAGCTTCACATCAAGTGCACAAATGTGTCGAATTGGCAACTAAGCATATGAAATCAATGTCATTTTCTTTGCATACTTTTAGTACCTCCGGATCCATATGAGATGACAAATTGTCACCTATCAAGACTTTTTTCCTTCTTAACGTTTAGCATGTGGAAGAAATACTGTCTTGAACCAATCTCTAAAAGTTTCTCCATCCAACCATCCACTTGTTGTCCGATTATAACGTGTACTGAGACTGCAACAACTTTTCTTACAACAAGGATCTCCCCTTGGACCATTTTCTTTCCAGGTATCATATAAAGGAATACTTTTGTATATGACATAGGGCGGCAACAAAATGCCATCTGCAGAACCGCACACCATTATAGTTGTACAGCTTTTCGAATGATTCATGACTTTCTCAGGGTACTTCACTCCTCGTCTGTAGATGCACTTTTTTTTTCCAGGGTCATCAGCAAGATTAGATTCATCATAATTAAATATATTTGATGAAGGAACATCTTTAGTGACATCTATATTATTAAAGAATTTTTCTATGGTTTCCTTTGAAACTGCAGCTCTAGTTCTTTTAATATTAGTCGCTATTCTTTGTCCATAACAGTTTCTGTTTCTTTGGAGTAAACTATATGCCCACTTAACTCCGGGTATATTATTTTGAAACATGTTTATGACAACTCCTTTTCTATCTAAGTAGTATTTGGCCATCATACGTATATCAAACAAAGTCAAAGGAAACCCCCAATCGCTACATTTTGCTGCAGCTTGGAGAATTGCTTGTTCCTCCTCGTAAGTGAATATTGTAGGCCGCCCAGGTTTTTGTCCATGCATTTCTTTAAATTTATTGTACAAAGTGCCGTATGGAATGTTAAATTGGTTTGATGCTGCACGAATACTTAAATCCCCATTGGCTACGTTTTGGAGCGCTTCCTCCAACTTTTCTGGCAAATAATCTGCGCAAGAACGGCTTCCAGGTACTCTCTTATGTGTACGAGGCATTTTCTGCAAAAAAGAAAAAAATATATAAGTTCAGAGAACAATAGGCTTATAGTATGTTTATGTATGGGGCAACATTGATCACATAATGTGCTGTGATCAAAGTTACCCCATACACCTGATCAAAGTTATGACTTTCACAGTCATACAGCAAAACAAAGAAAACGTAACATCTGATCATTTGGATTCTGAGCTCTAAACTAAGGTTTGATCTTGCAAAAAATGATTTTATGTTCTTGGACGGAATGAGAAAAAATTTATTAAGGTGGAACTTCAAGATCATTGAATGTTACAAATTGAAAGTCAACAAAGAATTGAAGAAGAGTGGAATAATATAAAGCATCACAGAACTTTTTATCTTTTAAACTATGGTGCCTGCGCATATTGCTTGAAATCTGTTTAATATATAAAACGTTATAAAAAATTAATTTCCCCTTATCCTTGACAATTTGGGGAAAAACAGATGAATTGAATAAAAAACACAATAATAACATTTTTATTCGTTAATTATCATAACTTTTCTGTGAATAATATAATTTTAATAACGATAAATCCCTTTTATTCGAAAATATATGGGACGTCATTGGCCTCTCTTACTTTCTGCGGTGACCATAGGTCAGAGCAGCCGACAGCTTACTCATTGACTGCTCTAGCTTTAGCTCTTCACCGATTTTGCCGCCCTTTCAGATCCCTTCATTCGCTCCTACGACAGATTAAACGTTCGTTGGTATATTGTTAGTTCCAGCCAATTACTTAAGTGCTCTGTTGTATACGGTGGGCGGTAGAAAAACAGCGTTTTCGGTTTAAAGCTAACTAAGAAACAAACAATTAAAATATTATTTTATTAGAAATGTGAAAATATTTCTTTTATCAAGAAAATATCTGCAAATTAAAAACTATTTATTGTTAAAAACTATTAAATGATTCTGCCTATCGTAAGAGGCGACTAATGGATAGAATGAGAGTGTTAAACTGTCACTTAAGGTATCAAGCTAGTAGCAAATTAATCGGTAGGCGACTTGGCGAAAGCTTCATATAGGAACAAGATTTATTAAGTATTTAACCAATTACAATCGGCATACCTATCATTAGACAGCGTGCTTAGTATGCAACGATAAGTTCTCGTGTACTACTTTATCTCATTCGACAAACATTGGATGAAATGTCGGCATTCTTAGTTAACCCTAGGATGCATGACTGGAACGTTCTTTGCCGTAAAAAATATTTGACTAGGTTATTGGCTTTAATTGAGCTATTTTTTAATAATACATTAAAAAAGATAAAAGTAAAAAACCTTAATTCAACAGCATGTTTTGCATACGTAAATTGAATGTTCTTTGCAAATGAATGCATGGCACAAACGCGTTCGCATTTTCGATCGTTTTTGGATGAATGTTGGAGCATCGTTTTTTTTTTATTCACGATTTTGTTAACAGTCCTGTCCTCATTGTAGTTGCTAATTTTCACAAATTTTCTCATGTCTTTAAGAATATCCTTTTAGGGTTTTCCGTTTTCCACTCTTCTTTTCATGTTGGGCAAAATTAATTCTGTGGACAGTTTCTTTAGCAATAATCTCCGTTTATCATTTCGTCCATTCTTATAGTTGGAGTGTTTAATCAATAATAACATAAATGGATTGAGAGCTCCTAAATCTATCATATTATTCCAGATAACAACTGGCCATCTTTTTGTTTTTCTTTTGCATGTGTAATTTGCAATTTTCTAATCAATAATGTTAACACCGGCTTTTCTTTTATTATAGAAATGTATAATTAATTGTATAGCTTACTTGTACTCATCCAATAGGTTATTACAATCTAAACTCTGTTCACAACACTGCTCTCCGAATTTGCTTAGGAGCACTTCGATCCAGTCCCGCTAAATGTCCCTATTGTAAATTTCATGAACTCCTCCTTTACCTTCGGAGGCAGCAACTATTCCTATATTATGCTAGCAGAATTTCATGGAATCCGATTGAAATTGATGTCTCACCTGTCAACATCTTCGTTGATAATCAATCTACCATTAAGCTAACACAGGCACAAAAATTTCATAGCAGAACAAAGCATATTGATATTAAGGTTCACTTTGTTCGAGATTAGTGTGAAAACAAGAATATCTGTGTAAGCTATAGTAGAAACCCTCAATTTAGAAGAGTGATATCATAGTTTAAACGCCGAATATCCTCAAATTTAAATGTACACAGCGGCCCTCGAAAACTGCCTGTTTTCTCGATTGCAATTTGCGTTTCCTCATAAGAAATTACAGAATATATAAAGTAGTATATTTATTTGTGCTTCTCTATAGTAGACTTGACCAGAAGTTGTCGTACAGTGTAGCCAATTCTTGTTCACAAGTAGTAATTATGGTCATACAAAACCTGTATTCTTCCACGCAGCGATTATTACTGTCATAAAAATAAAAAAAAACCTGATTTTTTCAATAGTAAAAATTAAGCACAAAATTGTAATGAAATAAATTTTATTTATATGTTCCGTTTCGTTTCATATTTAAATTTATAAAATAAAAATCGATATTTTAAAACAATATTTTTCAATCGTTTGGCAACTTTGGAATTAGCGACGGAACTCCGTTTCAATTCAGATCCACAGAAACCCGTAAAACTACTTTTTGTCGAGCGAGTGCCCATCAACAATAGTTCATTACAATGGCGTTTCTGAGGGTAGGGTATTTTATGCGATAAGTTTGTGTTATTGATAAAACGTGTTATTGATAATACGAGTGTTATAGTTTGTCGTTTTATAGTAAATTTTTAGTTATATTCTGTGATTATTTGGTTTGAGTTTTATTGGAGTTGGACGAAAAACCGAGTTGTTCCAAGAGAAGACTGCAAAATTCTGATGTTGATTCCAAAAATGAAATGCCGCAAAAGAGACGGAAAATGTTAACGTCCGAAGAGAAGGTAATAATACGAAACGTTTATGAAGGAATTGTCGGCAGAAAAATGGAATTAAATGTTAGCCAAGCGGTCGACATTTGTAGCAGTTTAACAAAAGTATCCGTTAGCTGTATTTATCGTGTACTTAAAAATACATCGGAAAATAAAAAGCAAGAAAAAGGTAAAACTAGAGGTAGGAAAAGCATTGTTTTGGATGACGAGACAAGGAATATTATACGTCGAAAAATTCATTCATTTTATTTTCGGAGTGAAATTCCAACACTGAAAAATATTTCTCAAGAGCTCGAAAACGATGACTCCTTACCCAAGATATCTCGTAGAGTCTTAACCAGGACCATGCGTGAAATGAACTTTCGATATGTAAAACTCAACAGAAAAAGTATGCTATTAGAAAAAAATAAAATTATTGTGCGGAGAAGAAAATATTTAGAAGAAATACGCAAAATTCGCAGCACTGGACGCAAAATATGTTATTTGGATGAAACCTGGATTAACCAAGGTTGGAAAAGGTCATACAGTTGGAAAAGTTTGGCAAGATTTAAATGTCAAAAGTAAACGTGAAGCATTTATAGAAGGCTGATATACAGGATTAAAAGCTCCATCAGGAAAGGGACGGCGTTTAATCGTCACCCATATAGGAAGTGATACAGGGTTTCTTGATGATGGTTTTCTTCAATTTGAGTCGAAAAAAACAGGTGATTATTAAAGAAATTGAAAGAGGGGATTTAAGAATGGCTTACAGAAAAGGGGATTGCATTCGAAGAATCAATGCTCAAAATTTAGATACTTGACATTGCACGGTTAAGGAAAATTGAATATCTTAAATATGCTGTAGATGAAACTGCAAAAGATTATGGTGTCAAAGTTCTGCGTCTACCACCTTATCATTGCGAACTTAATCCCATTGAACTTATCTGGGAGCAAGTGAAAGGAGAAGTATCACGCAATAACAAAACGTTCAAATTAAACGAAATTAAGAAACTTTTGATTCAAGCAATCCTTCATGTAACTTTAGAGAAATGTGCTAAATGTATAGGCCACATAATTAAAGAAGAACATCGTATGTGGGAACTTGACACTCATATCAAAGTTTTACTAGAGCCAATTATAATTACACCAGGTGGTGAAGATAATTTCAGCGATAGCAGCACTGCATCTTCAGGTTTAGACAGCGAATAATATTTTCTAATAGTTTAATAAGAACATCAGCATAAAAAAAACCAAAAACAAAAAAAAAACGAGAAGAACATAGTAAGTGTGTATAGTGTTTGTGTTTAAACACATCAAACATTATTTTTATTTTGTTTTTATAGAATTTTATTTTGTTTTATAGGATTTTATTTTGTTTTGTTTTATACTGTTTAAGTGTTTTGTTTCTTTTTATTTAATAAGACAATATGGCCCTTGGCGAACACATGAATGAGCCACAAAATATTTATTCATATGTTTATTTATTGACGTTTCGATCTCTATATCCAGAGACCGTTTTCAATTATACAAATGATAGTACTATTTATTTTCTATGGCTTTTCGCTTGTCGTTCTGTATTTTTAGAAATAATGTTGGGAATAAGCCACAATATATTTATTCAAATGTTTAATTTACGGACGTTTCGATCTCTATAAAGAGACCGTTTTCAAACATACAAATGACAGATATATTTATTTTTCTATAGCTGCTTGTTTGTGGCATTCTGTATTTTTAGGGAGAAGGTTGGACATAAGCCACAATATATCTATTTACATGTTTAATACATTGACGTTTCGATCTCTATTCCGTTTTTAAAGATAGAAAAAAAAAGAAAATAAACAATATAAGATTATAAAAATATCTAATAATAAACAAATAAAATAAATATAACTATCATTTATATCTTTGAAAGCGGTCTTTGGATATAGAGATCGAAACGTCAGTAAAAACTTGTAAAGAAATATATTGTGGCCTATTTCGAACATTAATATTTGAAAAATAAAATATAATTAACGTTAAAATAAAAGTAAGTGTACGTCACTGGATTTCCAAACGGCTTTCCGCATTTCTGGGCCTTTAAACGATGACTCACTCTCTCAAATAGTGAAATTATACTTTATGTCAATACAAGTAATCAGTTAGCGGACTATTTTCATTTTAAGGCAAGTGCAAAGCCATTGTCAACGCATGTTTCGGTAAAAAAAACATGTGAATAGTCTTTTCCTTTTTGTTTCAGATTTCTTCTGATACAAAATTTTTAATCGATAAGCATGCAACAACAACTTCTCTCCTTAAAAAGTGTTAAAAAAGCGTAGTGCTTAAGTACTCAAAAAACTGAGCAGCAAGTTTTTAACCAGAACTATTGCGATGCCTTGTTATCTTTGGGAAATCCAATTTCCAAAGTGAAAAATGTTACTTTTACCTCTTTTTTCACAAAAATTGTAATTTTAACATTCCCGATGAAAGTACTTTAAGAAAAAAATATATATGAGATTTGCTACTATGAGACCATAAGAAAAATTCGAAAAATTGTTGCCGATAACTTGATTTATTTTATAATTGACAAAAGTACTTATTCTCGGGGCGCCATATGACGCATTTAATGATAGGGATTTTACACAAGGATGTTAAAAATAAAATATTGCCAAAGCAATTACTGGAAAAACAATTTGACCATAAAATATTTTGTTCAAGATGAGTTGTCCCGTTTTTTTCTACCATGCCATAAAGTTTTAAGCGACAATGCAAGCTATAATATTATGTAGATTCAGTAATTCAGCAAATTCAGCAAAGAACTTAAAGATATTCTATAACAATTTAATTCATGTAACATGTCATGAGACAAACTGTTCCACATGTTAATGATTTGATAAATAATGTCAAAAAGTTTTTATGTTTTTACAAAATCGCCATTGCAAGTTGAGTTTTGCAAAAAACCTCTGGATAATATTCCATTTCCCCTTTACCAATTACCGCAATATGGGGCACTTGGTTGCAAGCAGCATTTTTTTATGCGAAGTATTTTCAAGGAAACAAAAGTTTTATTACAGAACTAATAGATTAGTTCTTAGTATTACTTCAGCAGCTCTGAAGGAACGTAAATGCCTTGTTCAATTATCTAATTTACCTCAGAATCTAACATACATAAGCTTAAATTTAAAATTTCTTGTTGAAGACATAAAAAAATTTGAAAACCAAAATTTGAGTCTTTGTGGATCAGTCCATTTGATTAATCATGTTAAGGAATCTTTTCGTATGGTTAAAGGAAAGGTATCGATATTAATAATTTTTCCATAAAATCTGTGCTATCACGCATTTCCAAATCAAGTATAAAATCACACAAATTTTCGAAATTTATGGATTATTTTATTAAACGATGATTTTTAAGAGTGTTAGTAAATACCTGATCGTTAAAGTCAAACAATTTTGCCTAATCAAAAAACCACCAGTTTGGACTAACTGATAAAAAGTTGGTTCGTTCTAACCCTAAACATATTTCAGTGTTGGGATCGAAGCTTTTATCGGGTAGATATAATGAACAAAATAAAGTAGTCACTTTGAGGCCTTAATACAATTTGTAAAACATATAGGAACTCAAAAAGTAAACCAGGCAGGTAGGTAAACGTAAAGTAACTAATAAAGTGAAGAAGGTTCTATATCTACGCATTAAATTCCTGTAAATTGAGTTTAGAGTTTAAAGCCCTTAGGTAACTAGTGAGTAATATACTTAGTCTTTCGAGTTAATTGTTGCATATAGCGTTTCGTGCTAAGTCCCGCTCCGGCTCTTAGAAACGACCTGATCGCTCTTTGTGAGACTTCGGACATTATTATTGAAGACTAATGGATTTTAAGAAGGGTTCGAGTTGACTCCCGTCTTCTGATACTGCCTCCTCGCTATCACAGATTCTCTGGCCTTTCGAAACCGAACACGGATGCCCAATTTTACATTAACAGATCTATTTACAGAAGTTGCTCTAGATCATATCAAAGATATATTGCACAGGATCGCACTTGCCCCGATCCTGGGAACATTTAATATTACATGCAATGGTTTTAAAATATATTTTAGCGAATCACATACAATTATATACACACAAAAGGCTATATATATATATATATATATATATATATATATATATATATATATATATATATATATATATATATATATATATATATATATATATATATATATATATATATCTATATATAGTGTGTTTGTTAATAAATCACTAATCATCTTTATACGTTTGTTTGATGCAGATCTTAAAAATTTCGTTTATAACATATACTATGAGGAAATCTTTCAAGAAGCAGTAAAGGACGACACGGAGACATTCGCTGATAGTTATGAAGCCCTCAAGAAGTTAATGAAAAATTGGGACTATTTCCTAGAAATAAAATTTAGGATAGAGAAAGCAAGATCTATATTTCAAAAAATGGCTAAGCAATTCAAATGTCACTATTTATTACTATTCATTCTCCTCCTATCTAGTTGGAAAACGGCAACTGGGCTAGTAACGAACAGAAAGCAGAACGATTTGCAGATCATTTAGAAAGCACGTTCAAACCCAACGACAATGATGGTGAAGAACTAAGATGGGAAGAATTATTCCAAACCGAAGAATCAATAACGTTGATATTTTTTAGAGAATAATCAACAGAGACAAAAGTGAATATAAATCCCAAGAAAGCTCCAGGATATGATCTCATACTAGGAGAACTATTAAAAAATCTACCAAGAAAAGCCATAGTTAAGCTGACTCACCTAATAAATGCTGCTTTTAGATTGATATGTTCCCAGACTCTGGAAAGTAGCCGAAGTCATTATGATCGCCAAACCAGGCAAACCTTCTAATGAAGTGGCATCCTATCAACTAATATCCTCCTTTCGGTGATGTCAAAACTATTTGTAAAACTTCTATTGAAAAGATTAAAACCAATGATAGAAAGAAAAAATCTTATACCAAATTATCAATTTGGTTTCAGAAATAAACATTCCACTATAGATCAAGTTCACAGAATAACGAATATAATAGAAAAAACATTAGAAGAAATGAAAGTCTGCTATACAATATTCTTGGACGTAGCACAGGCGTTTGATAAAGTTTGGCATGAGGGTTTAAACTATAAACTAAGAACGTTCATGCCTAAACAGTATTCAGAAATACTAGAATCACTCATTGCGAATAGATATTTCAGAGTAAAACAAAAAGAAGTGTACACTGATTTAAGGGAGATCAAAGCTGGCGTGCAACAACGGAGTGTATTAGCTCCGGTCCTGTACCTATTGCATTCGCGTGACATTCCAGAGCTAGAAAAAAACACTATCGTCACCTTCGCGGATGAGCAGTCATACTAGCGATAGAAGACACTAGTGATAGACAACTATCAGTAAATACAATAAATACCTGGACCTGAAAATAACGAATGAAATTAAATGAGACTAAATCTGCACACATTAACTTTACAAATAAAAAAAATGGAAAATTTCCCAGTTAGAATAAATTATACTCAAGCTAAGGATAAAGTCCATATCAAAAAGAAAGGAGGAGAACTTGATATTAGATATAAGAAATTGTATTGGCTGATGGGAAAAAATTCGACATTATCCGTTCATAATAAATTATCCATTTACAAGCAAGTACTGAGGCCATTATGGGTATATGGATACCAAAGTACTGAGGAACATTGTTGATGTTCTTTGGTATATCCGTAACAGCAACTTCCACCAGGACCTGGGTATGGAAACTGTGACCGAAGTAATCAAGAGTAGCAAGTCATGAGCAGAGACTGTATAGTCATGCGAATGTCGAGGCTATCCAGCTTCTTGACAACACTGAACTAAAGAGAAGACTCATAAGGATATAACCATTTGAGTTAGTGTAAATGTTTAGTGTCAAAAGCAGAGTATAGTGCTGTGATGTTATTGCATGTTAGTTGCAGTGCATTAGTTAATATATAAAATAAGAGTAAGCCATAGGGTAAGCCTTAGATTTAAGTCATCATCATCAGTGGCGTTACAGCTCGTTATGAGCCAAAGACTTCTTCAGACCAATCTTCCATTCGCCCCTGTCTCTGACCACTCTTCTCCATGCTTTAACTTCGATGGATTTTAGATCATTCTCTATGTTATCTCGATACTTAAGTTTTGGTATTCCTCTGGCTCGTCTTCCCACTAGTCCTCTTCGGTCGAAAATTTTTCTGATCGTTGCATCTTCATCTCGCCTAATAACATGTCCTATCCATCGAAAGCGTGCTAATTTAATACATTTTACAACGTCAGGTTCCCCAAATTTTCTGTATAACCTAAAGTTGTAGCGCCTACGCCACAAACCCTGTTCTTGGACTCCTCCATATATTTTCCTTAGAATTTTTCTCTCGAAACGTTTAAGCAATTCTTGGTCGTTCTGTGTAAGTGATCACGTTTCTAACCCGTGTGTTAACACTGGCTTTATTAGTGTTTTATATATGGTAATTTTAATTTTTCTGTGTAGTTTTGGGGCCATCTGTTTCCTCAAGCCATAATAGCACTTATTGGCAAGCACTATTCTTCTTTTAATTTCTTCGCTGACATTGTTGTCTTTGGTTAGCAGCGAGTCCAGGTAGACGAAGGTGTCCACACCTTCCAGTTCCAGATCATCAATTAATAGTTTAGGTATGTGTTTGTCTGATCTAGTACAATACATATACTTGGTTTTCTGTGCGTTTATTTTTAATCCCATTCTCAGTGAAGACGCCCGTAGTAATCGAAATGCTTCGATCAGAGATTCTGTGGACCTAGCAATAATGTCCATGTCATCTGCATATCAGACCACTTGTACAGATTTATTAAAGATGGTGCCATTCGTATTAATATGGCACTCTCGAATTACTTTTTCTAGTATAAGGTTAAATAAGAGACACGACAGTCCATCTCCCTGTCTCAGTCCATTTTTACAATGGAAGGGTCTTGAAAAGTCGTTTTGGATTCTGACTACACTCTCTACGGCTGTGAGTGTAAGTTCCGTTAGTTGAACAAGATGAAGCGGCATTTGAAATTACACCATGGCCTGTAGAAGTTTTTGTCTGTTGACTGAGTCGTATGCGGCTTTGAAATCCACGAATATGTGGTGGGTGTCGACTCCGAACTCAAGCGTTTTCTCAAGAATCTGCCTGACTGTGAAGATTTGATCCATTGTTGATTTATTGGGTCGGAAACCGCACTGGTAGTTCCCAACTATTTGTTCAGCATATTCTGTACAATACGTTGGACAATGCTTTATATGCCACAGTAACTAGGGTGATATCTCTATAATTATGACACACCATCATATCTCCCTTTTTGTGAAGAGGGTGCGTTACATCTAATTTCCAGTCCGCGAGCGTTTCCTTCCGTTGCCAGATTTCGGTTACTAATTTATGCATGTGTTTAAAAAGGGTGTCACCACCATTTTTAAAGAGTTTGGCAGGAAGATTGTCCAAACTGGGGGCTTTGTTATTTTTCAGTTTTGAAATGGCTTCTCTAATTTCTTCTTCGGTGGGGGGCGGCTCTTGAGCGTTTTCATCCATTTCAGGAAAAGTAATTTCTATTTGGTCTTCTTCACGACTGTCGCTAAGCAGTCCTTCAAAATGATTCGCCCACCTGTTTAGTATCTGTTCTTTGTCACTAATTATGGAACCATCTATGTCTTTACATGCTGTTATTCTAGGTTTGAATTCTTTTCTGCAGCTGTTTATCTTCTGGTAGAATTTTCGCGAATCTTTTCTATCGTGGTGGTTAACAATCTCGTTTAGAGCGTTTTCGCGTGACTCTTTCTTTTTCCTTATAAACGTCCTTTTTTCTTCTTGTCTAAGATTTTCATAGTCTTCCAGGTTTGATCTCGTTCTGCGCTGCTGAAGTCTCTTATATGCTTCATTTTCCTGTTGCTTAATGGATCTACATTCTTCGTCAAACCAATTTTCGTTTATTTTAGCCTGGTTAGATTTTAAAAAGCCTTGAGCCGCTGTATGGATAGCTTCCTTGCATTTGGGTTTCTTCCTTAGATTTAAGTATTTACTATTTATTAAGTTAGGTCAAAAAATAACTGATAATTGGTCATTTGTGACCAGATAGTAGTATACAAACACCGTACACAAAAAAACTATTTCTCAATAGGTACCCATAAAAATCAGGTTACTACAATATTATATATTTCCTATACTATTGTACGAAGTTTAGTCGTGGACTCTCACAGACTCTATCTGCAAGAAAATTGAGGCTTTCAAAACTTGGCTTTATTGTGAAATTTTGAAGATATCTTATATCTACTACGTTACTAATCAGGACATTTTATTAAGAATACACAATCCTCAATAATAACAGCCAAAATCTAATACCTCGGTCACATCATGAGAAAAAGCGAAAGATGTGGGTTGCTAAATAAAAACTAAAAGTTAATGCTGTATGAATTTCTCCATATAAGGGAAGCATTTGATAACACCTCCTACGAATCGATCACAAGAGCGTTTTGTCTAAAAATAATAAATAAAACCAGCTACAGATGGATAAACCGCATGTTTAATAGCATCTTTGTGATGGCTTTTAATAATGAATTTATATTTTTGATAATCCAGAACGATTGAGATTAAAATATAGAACTTATTTCTATTTTTGTTATTATCAAAACGGACTAATTTTATTTATTATGAAATATCAGAAGCATTTAAAGCATTCGTTGAGTGGCTGCTATTTCACCTACTGCTTGCGCTTTTTTACATTTATTGATTTAAGATAAAAACCGGGAGTACCAATTAGTGATTTACTTAAGAAAAATCTTAGAATAAAATGATTATCTACTTTTAAGTTCGCCGATAAATATTATCTTACCTTCGATAATCGGCGTTTAACTCGATTAATGGATTAGTTTTGTTTGATTTGATCTCAAAAAATAAAAAATATATCAAACGCTTGTTGAAATATTTGAATCTTTGTATATTAACAGTATTTTATTTTCCTTGATATTATTCGAATATGTTTTGCTAATAATTTTTAAATAAGATAATCCTAAACAATTCAATAGTTCTTATCGTTCATCAATTCAGTTTTTTGTTTATTATTTTGAACGTTTTATTTGTCCTTCGCCAGTTTATTGAGTAAGTAAGTCCTACTCACTCATCGAAGAGTAACTCTTTTCGCCAGAACTTTAATTGCAGTAATAGTTTTCGTGGACGGTTATAATACTGTGACCTGTTTTCGTGGATAATAATTTTCTGATTGATTATTAATCCTCTGTTCTTTGCTTCTCTTATCAATGTTAGGACTGTTTCTTCTAATTTTAGTTTGTCACGCCCTATCAATGTCAGACCATCCGCGTATCACAAATCTTTAATTTCGTGAAAATAGCAGATTATTTTAAGTTGTTTTTCTTCCATTTGGTATCCTTTTTTAGTTCTTACTTTTTTTATTACTTTAGGTCGAACAATAGAGGACTCAGGGAATCTCCCTGTCTTATCCCATTGCCAGCTTCAATATTGTCGGTTAATTCTTCTTCTACTTTTACTTTTATTGTGTTGTTTTAGTAAATATTTTCGATCGTTTCGATTATTCCTAGAGGTATCTCTCTTGCGTACAATAAGTGGATAACGTCTTTTAATTTGACCCGGTCAAATGCCTTCTTAAGATCAACGAAACATATATATGCCGGTAGATAGAGCAATCTTTGTAAAAGCAAATTTCATTTATTGTTTAAGTGAGTAATACAATATTTTCTGGTTTCAAATATAAAATGTTCTTCTCAAATTGTTTATTATTGCAACGCCACTGCATATCTGTTTCTATTGTCTAAGTGATAACATATTTCTTGGATCTGCTCGTCTCTGCATTTGAAACCAGCAGTAGCTATGAGCACCTGAGTAGTGTTCGTACATAAAGATTACATTCACTCGATCTATAGTTACTTGATGTGTCCACTATAAGTCGGTAACCAATTCAGAAGCTGAGATTGTATATTTTATTTCTTTTTTATTAACTAAAAATCGATTTTGAACTGCAATTGAGTAACATATGTCCGTTCTGGATGTTGCTCAGCTGGACTCGAGCTTAACGATGAAATTAGATCGATTAGAGTTAAACGATGTCGTTTCTTGTAAAATACAATTGTTTTAAAGCACCTACGAAACAAGAACTGTATACCGTTTGAACTGAATGAATTTGAAATTACCTGATATTTATTATAAAATGTATAAAAATAAGAAGTACAAAAATTCGATTTTTTCTTTCTCCTGTAAATAAATTAGTAAAGCTTTTGTTATTATGTTATCAATGCTGCATTTTTTGTTAACCTATAAAAATAGGCGAACAATCACAGGCATTTGAAACGCATGTTGGGCTACGACAGGGAGATGCGTTGGCGTGTCTCCTTTTCAACATAGCTCTGGAAAAGGCGGTCTGGGATGCCCAAATAGACAACAGAGGAAACATTTTTAATAAATCATCCCAAATTTTGGCATATGCAGATGATGTCGACCTAGTTGCCTGCACAACACGCAAGCTAGAAGAAATGTATACCACCTTGTCAAACGCCTCAAAAAATATGAGCCTGCAAGTAAATGAATATAAAACTAAGATAATGGCATCAACACCCAACAATAGAGCCAGAAACATCGGCCACCAATTCACGGTTGATAATTCTACCTTTGAAGTGGTGGACAAATTTACATACTTAGGCTCCCTGATCACCAAGGAGAACGTCATGACGGAAGAAATCAAGCAAAGAATAATCCTAGCAAACAAATGCCATTTTGGATTGAGTAGACATATGAGAAGCAGAAACTTAAGCCAAAAAACAAAAATAACCATATACAAAACCCGTATATAATAACCATATACAACCAGTGTTGACATATAGGTCGGAGACATGGAACATTTCCAAGGCAGATGAAAATCTCCTGCTTATATTTGAACGAAGGATCCTGAGAAGAATATTCGGTGGCATCTGTGAAAATGGTGTTTGGAGAAGGAGGTACAACTACGAGATATATCACAGATATAAACATATATTTGGTGGTAAAGACGTAGTATTCTTTATAAAAATAGGAAGACTAAGATGGGCAGGACATCTGGCAAGATCACAGCAGAACAACCCTCCAAGAAGAATCCTTATGTCGCAACCTGTGGGAAGTAGAAGTAGGGGTAGGCCAAAACTCAGATGGAGGGATGGTGTAGATGAGGATGGTAGACAAATAGGCGCAGCAAACTGGCAACAGTTGGCAACGGATAGAACTGACTGGCGTAATAGACTTGGGAAGGTCGAGGCTCTTTTATAGGGCTGTAGCATCAATGATGATGATGATGATGATAAAAATGTACAGTCTCAGCATTTGTAAGAATAAAATATAATTTGAACATCGGCAAAAATTCATTTGTACTAATTTTACGCTTTTAAAAAAATGTTTCTTATATATATATATATATATATATATATATATATATATATATATATATATATATATATATATATATATATATATATATATATATATATATATATATAATATATATATATATATATATATATATATATATATATATATATATATATATATATATATATATATATATATATAATGTATTATTATAATATTAAAGTGAAAGTGTAGGTATGTTTATAAGATTCACTGTAATTGATCGAGAATAATAGAGTTCGGAATGTATGGAAAGCATGCTATATTATACGGCGTCGGAAAGGGATAATAATAATTGTGAACTGCAGCTAAAATAGAACGCTAGAAGATAATTCTAAATTGATCGCTGTCGGAAGGGAAGGTGGTGGGTTCGTAGCGGAAATATTAGACAGTAATAATTTTATAGTAAGTAAGGGTATAAGAGAATAAGGGTAAGAGAACTTCCTTTATGCATCGTATTAAGGAAATTCGTCGATCAATTAAATAATCCCTTCAAAGCATGAATGGAATATAAATACCTTTGGGAATTGGCTAGACTACTCTATGTAGGACTACGGACACCACTGACAGATCAAAGTCCCGTTACTAACTTCTCTCCCAAATCCTTCTACGAATAATGCAAACTTTGTTACTTATTGATAACTGTATGCTAAATATTTAACCGAACATATTCTTGATGTCTAAATTTTGTTTTTATTTTGACATTAGATAGTGGAATTACTGTATTTTTTTGGGAATAAACTACAATAAATAAAATTTAAATTGTATTTTTTATAGACTATGATAAATACTATGTTTTGCTAACAATTGGCGGTAAATAAAGAATATGCTGTTGAAAATGTTGTTTGTAATTTATGTTATATGTGCAGAAATTTAGCAAATGTTCTGCATTTCAGTACGTATATCTTCATTAACCCTCATAAACCCGGGCTCCAAAACTTACATTAAATACCAAGGGAAATGCAAATGCACTTCAAGTTTTATTTTATTATTTATTCGAATGGTTAACGTTTGTTTATAAAGTACAATTAAAAAATACATAGTTTTATATCTAGAAAATTTATTATCTACATAAAACTACATAAACAAATAGAAAAATGGTCAAAAATATTGATAAAATGTAATTGTCATTATTATAGCACAGAATATATAAAAAAAAGTTAATTAGATATGATGCAATGATATTCTTTAGACTTGGGAATATGTCGCATGTTTGCATATCTTGGATTTGTCAAAGTCTGTGTTTTTAATATAATTCATGCTCATTCTCTAATACTTAGTGGACTTCAAATGTTGCCCAAATAAAAGTTGTTGCATCCTCAAGGTATTTTATAAATGTTTGATCTTGATCTCTCCTATGTGTTGTTGGGTTAGGCTTTTTTTAAATTCCTTGTTTATACCATTCCACATGTGCATTGTATTCGGTATACTCCGGCCGTTGCTAATGGGTCGCGTTTGTCCTTCACCGATCTTAAACAGTCCTTGATTCACCTAAAATTTTGATGGAAGTTAATGCAACCAGTCAAGGTGTCTATAGGAAATTTTCCATTACCAATGTCAATGAGTTGTTTAGAGAATATGTCTCCAGATTGGTCATTTTGCAACTCAACACGCATATTCTTGCTTAAGTGTAAAATCTCCTGTAACATCTACTGTTAATAAAATCATTGCATCACTAAATGGGTTATGATTGCTCCGTAGATCTTTTAAGGTTCTATCTAAAGCCTCAAAAGATTTTTTATGTGCCATCGTGCATTCATCCCAAACAATCAATTCACATTGCTGCAAAACCTTTGCCATTGCAGAGTACTTCGAAATCGCAGGTTGGAGTTTCGTTGTTTTGCATGTTTAATGGCAATTTTAGTGCTGAATGGGCTGTTCGACCACCTTCTAATAAAGTTGCTGCGATTCTCGACGCAGCGAGTGCAAGTGCAATTTTATTTTGTGAGCGAACTGTTGCTAATATCAATGAAATCAAAAAAAATTTTCCTGTACCACCATGTACATCTAAGAAGTAAATCCCTCCTCTTTTATCGTTTGTTACTTTCATAAGTGTATCAAATATATACTTCTATTGTTCATTCAATAGTGGAAGATTTGTTTGAATTAATTCTTTCAAAGTGTTGAGATCATACAGTTTTTCTCGGTGCAACTCTTGGTTAAAAGTATTATGCATTGGACTATTGGGCGCGGCCAGGCATAATTGAAATAATAGTTTGTTTAACATCATCAAGCACATGTTCTCAATTGAAATCAATGCTTATTTGTATATTTGGATTTCCCTTTCTAATCCGTATTTGATACAAAATAATATCACACATATTATCTTTGTACTTGATCCACAAATCATTTGGCTTTGATGGGAAGCATGTAGATAAGATTATAGAAAACAATGTTTGTATTTGATGAGATTGTGATGATATTACAGCATCATTGAGAGTTTGATCCTAATAAGCGTCATTTTCTAGCAATTGCAAACGTTGGCAGGCTTCTCTGTATGATCCACACAGATCACCATCAACAGTTCGTAAATGTTGGAATGATGTTGGGCCACGTACATTTACTAATAGCAGTCGTAAATAAAAACATTCTTGATTTCTTGGATGTACTGAATAAATTCGACCAATCGTATCGGTAGAATATACATCTGGGTATGCTGGAACTGGTTTTCCTTGTTTCGGCATATTTTGGCATTTTAGAATATAACAGTGTTTGAGCAAAAGCATCGTTTTGGCATATCTCAAAAAAACTGGTTATGTGGTAGATGGTGGCTGAGCAGCTCTTTGTACCGCGTTTTGTGCTGTAAAATATACTCTTTGTCCATTTTCTAAATGCACAGCTAAACTAACAACAGTAGGGTGTCTCTCATGAACAGTTAAATAGGAATTTAGTTAGAAAATATTTGTATGGGAAAAAGAAAAGAGCTGTTTTAGGGTTTTCCCGGAAATTATTCGAATTTTTCTCGCCGTAAAAAGCATCCTTAGACTTCAAGGAACATTTTAAAAAAATAATTTTTAAGATTGGCCCATGCGTTGTTGAGTTATGCGCTTACCAACACATTTTGCAATTCATTTTTATATTATAGATTGATTATTTTTACGTCAAAATAAAATAAAAAAAAACTTTTATGTGGCTTCTAAAATAAACAGTATATCAGTTTTAAATAACTCTTTGCAGAAGATATATGCGCTATAATTTATCTTCGTGTCTTTTATGTGTTATATAATTATTTTAACAAATTCCGCTACTGACTTCTGTTCTAATCCTTATCAGAGTAATAACAGCGTAAGATTACTGCGTAGTCATTGTTACACTCACTATTATAAAGATTATTAAAATATTTGCATAGCTTCTTAATTGTTTTTTGTGAGATTAAGTTTATCCTACATATAGTTGAATTTTACAATTAAAACCGTTGAAAATTTAGAATCGTTTGATAAGAGTCTGTGATTTTTTCCACCAAAAGTCTAAAGAATAGGTGATGTGTATATTTGTAGCATATGGATAGATTTTAGCGCCTGTAGTCAAGACTTCTTTGGATACTTAAGTAGGTGCTTAGAATATTTTCCTCGTTGTGCCGCTGATGCTCGCCTGCTGGACCTTTCAAGGTCTTTGCTGATCTTTATTACGAGTTGTATTTCCTTTGTTCCTATTCCATTCTTGTCCTACGAGAAACTAAAGAATGTTTATGAGTATGTTTGAGTATGAGTATGTTATGTTTCTGTATCCTGAAAGAAGGTTAATGAAGTGTAGGTAATCTGAAGGAAACTACCAACGAGTAAGAAAAAATTTTAGGAAGTGCTAAATACAATTGAAATAACGACAAATGAATTATGTTCTTGTTAAAGAACGATTCGGACGCCAATTTTGTGGTTTTTTCTTGTGAGATAAATTTAAAATTTTTGTGCAATTTAAATACGATTTATGTGGACGTAACCTTCAAATATTACACGAAGTATGTTTGTCAACTATCACTGGCTCATAAATGAAGAGTACGTACCTCTTGTATGTATTGCTTCCCAACAAGAAAATCGTTACCTACTTATGTGTGTTCCAGTTTTTGAAAGAGGAACGAAGCATAATTGTTGACCAGGGCGTTCTATATGTAGATTTTGAAATAGCAATTCAAAAAGCAGTTCGCCAAGTTTTCCCAAATTCTGATTTGAAAGGATGTCGTTTTCGCCTTTGACAGAGTTGTTAAATTTATTAAACGATTCTTATGCTATATGAATTCAACTTTAATTATATCAAACAGGCGGCGATGGCTTCAGAAACTGCGCTTAGCAATGAAATATTCGAAAGATACTTAAAATACGTGATTGGTCTTTGTTTTCTGGACTACGAAGACATAGGCAATTGTTTTGACATTAGTTTTTTCAGTAATCTTACCCAGTTATCCGGCATGTCAAAAATTTTCAGTTTTTTTGGTAGGAAACTACATGCCAAATTACTACCTACCATGTGGGCCGAGAATAGTATGTCTGTACAAAGAACAACGAATAAATGCGAGAGCTTGCATTCAAAATTCAATTCTTTGTTTTAAACATTGAACTTAAATACGTCTTTTGCAGGAAAAACGTATAAATATGTATATACAATACTTTGTATATCTAACGTACCATGCGACGCTTAAACAGCTTTAAGTATTATTAGAAGGTAATATTTAAAGAAAAAGGTTTAACAGAAAAACAATTTCGTAACTACGTAACACAAGAGGTTGCGTTCGCCAATAAAAAACGACGTAATTCAAGCAATTATGAGGGTTTCCTGGGTAGATAGAGTTACTAACAATGAAGTACTGAGAAGAATAGGTAAAGAGAAGGAAGTTGAACTTACAATTAAAGAAAAAAAGCTACAGTATCTCGGACATGTGATGCGGAGCGAGAAGTATGGCATCCTGCGACTCATAATGCAAGGAAAGATAGATGGCAGAAGAAGTATTGGAAGAAGACGAATTTCATGGCTTAAGAACCTGAGAGAATGGTTTGGATGCAGCTCAAAACAAATATTTAGAGCTACTGCCTCAAAAATTAAAACAGCTATGGTGATTGCCAACCTCCGTAGCGGAGATGGCACCTGAAGAAGAAGAAGATTGGAAAAGAACGGTCATATTGGACGCCAACCTCAATCAAGAAGTAACTTCTTGGTTTCGGAGAAGAAATAAATCAAAACTTCGATAAAATATTAAACATAGAGAGTATATATTTTATTGTATGCAGATACTAAGACGCTACTTTCCAATACATCTGATATTTGCCTCATTTTCATAATACATTTAAACAAATCTTTCTTTACTTTTTATAGTGCTTCAGCAAGGTCCATCTTTTCTATTTTCGTAACCATTGCTGGCTATGCTGGTTGTACTAGTTTTATGTCAAAATATTAATTTAATAAATTATGAAAATATTTTCTCGATCATCATTTAGAATTTTATGTAATATATTAAACTCTTTTGCTGTCTTTGCTCTATATTTGGGTATTTTATCTTTATTTCCCATATTTGATTAACTTTATCGTTAAAATTCTTAGAATTTTTTGCTTTAGTTTTTGCTACAGATAATTTAGCTTTTTCGGAAAATTTGTAATTTTGAAGACGTATGTCAGACCTGTTTTTAACCATCCTTTAAATAGTTTTTACTATTTTTGGATTTTTCCTGGTATTTAATAACAATTACCAGGTTTCCTTATTTCTAAATTTCTTTCCTTGGTTTTTTTCAAGTATTTGAATTACACTGTATCTAATAATACTGGCCATATTTCTTCAAATTGTACAGAAACTATTATTCATGTTCTAACTCATTTTTTTTCTATTTTTAATCTGAATTTATTTCCGTTTTCTTTTTAATATCCATCGCTTAATTTTTTGCGATTCTCTCCGATATTTTGTTTCTTAATTCAATGACCAGTACAAAAAAACTATTATTGTTGCTTCACAGTCTCACTAACTAGAGTTGAGTGCAAAATAATCGACTCAAAAGCGATGTTTGAGAATACACCTACTGTTTCAATGTAAGAAGTATGAAAATATAAAAATGTAACGTGCAAACTAATTTTATTTTCGCCTTGCTTATTGGAAGCTTACATCAACACAGAATTAGATCCAGACCAAGAGATCAGGGTACGAATAGAAATGGCAAGGGCAGCGTTCTTAAAATTCAAGCAATTGTTCTGTAACAAAAATCTCAATACTGCGCTGAGACTGAGGTTTGTTGAATGTTACGTCTGGTCGCAACTATTGTACGGGGTAGAAACATGGACATTAAAAGCGCAAATAGTTAAGAAGCTTGAAGCCTTTGAACTTTGGATATACCGGAGAATACTGAGAATTCCATGGACTGCCAGGGTGACCAATGAGGAAGTGCTGAGAAGGATGGGTCGAGACAAAAAATTGTTGAGAACAATAAAAGTGCAAGACTGCATACCTTGGACACATACTGAGGAATGTTAAATATAGTCTTCTGCAGGTCACCATGCAGGGTAGAGTCGATGGCAAAAAGGGAATAGGTAGAAAGTGGAAGTCATGGCTGCGAAATATTCGAGACTGGACAAACATGACTGTAGACGAATTATTCCACGTTGCAAAAGACAGAGAAACTTTTAGAAATGTGATCGCCAATCTCCGTTAATGGGGACGGCATAGGAAGAAGAAGAGGAACCGATCTTACACGTCTAGAATTGTTTAAATTTTTGAAATTAGAGGTGGGACTTTCTACTTTAAATTTGGAACGTAACAGGATATTACGTATTCCTTTAACACTTTTAATATTGGGATTTCCCTAATTTTTGGTGGAATATTTAAGACAAAACGTCCTGGCTTTTTGAGACCATTGACATTTGTTACTTTTTGGAAGAATCGTGCGAATATTGACACGTGTCTTGCGTAAAACCACTTTTTACTTTCACTGATTTTTGTAGAACGTTTGACAATAATCGATTAAACAAAGTAATCGGATAATTCTTCTTGGAGCAAGTAAAAACACTCGTTTATTTCAACTTTAAATTGACGCTTTTATTAGAAGATTAGTTATTTTTTTTAACTTATTAACTGCGAAATGGTTTGGTGGACGTCGTGAATTGCAGAAGTTTTCGAGGAAATAATAGCGATGAAGATCGTTACTTGGTAATCATAAATCTTAAGACAAGGATATCTATTGCAAAAAATAATAAAACAAATATAGAATAGATCTCTTAACCCTTTACCGTATCATGTGCCATAAATGGTACAAACCAAAAAAAAATTTTTCTAATGTTTTAACTTGATTTTTGTCGTAGCTGCTTCTTCTTCTTGTAGTTCCTTCTCCTATCGGAGGTTGGCTATCATCACAGCTATCCGTACCTTATTGGCGGCTGCTCTAAAAAGATCTACTGAGCTGCAACTATACCACTCTCTTAGGTTTCTTAGGCAGGAAATTCTTCGTCTTCCTATGGATCTTTTACCCTTGATTTTACCTTGCATTATGAGCCTTAATATCTCATATTTCACACCTCTGGTAATGTGGCCTAAATATTCCAACTTTCTTGTTTTGATATGCTTTATGACCTCGCAATCCTTTTGTAGCCTTCTTAACACTTCTGCGTTTGTGACTCGTTGGGTCCATGGTATTTTCAAAATCCTTTTATAGAACCACATCTCAAATGATCCCAACTTCTTTAAATTATCCACTTTTAGTGTCCAGCTTTCCATTTCATACAACAAAGTCGAGAACACGTAGCATCTTAAGGCTCTTATCCTCAGATCCAGAGGAAGGTCTCGATTGACAAACATTGTTTTCATTTTTATAAATGCTTGTCTTGCAATTTCAATGCGTGTCCTTATTTATCTACCTTGGTCATTGTTTTCATTTACCCAGGTGGGTAAATGGCACACTATGAAGTTATGGACTCATTGATTGTTTTTGTAGATATGGATCCGAACTCTTTTATGGTACAATGAATGCAGTTAGAATTTCAAAGATCCACTGACAATGTGGATGTCAGTGTAGTGTCCTAGTTTGATAATAAAATCGTTACTACAATGTCAACATATGCTGGAAGTGAACCAAAGGGAAAAAAAGAAGATTTTTCAAACAAGAAAGTATACATAAAATGATACCCTGTCCTAACAGTGTCCTAATCTACAAGAACTACATGGGAGGTGTAGATCTCCTTGATTCCATGTTAGGATTTTATCGTATAAAAATCAGGTCGAAGAAATATTATTTACGAATATTTTTTCATTTCATTGACATGACAGCCGTGAACTGTTGGTTATTAGCCAAAAGAGCGAAGAAATTTAATTTACCCCTTTTGGATACCAAACTAGCAATAGCCGATGCTCTATGCAAAGCCGGAAAACCAATTAAACAGAAGAGAGTAGGAACACCGTCAAGTAGTAGCATTCAGCAGATGTACGAGAACAAAAAAAAAGGGATCCACTAAAGAAATACCCCAAGAAGACATCCGTAAATATGAGCTTGATCATTTTCCCTATTGGGATGGAAGAACTAGGTCAAGATGCAAATTTTCAGGCTGTACAGGGAAAACATATATGTGTGCACAAAATGCTCAATACCATTGCGTATTAATAAAGAAAGAAACTGTTATTTGCAGTGTCATACTGTATAGTGTATACTGTAGCTTCAAAATAGTTTGACTTTAATAATTCATTGTTGCATGGTATTCCATATTTGGCACCAAAAAATTTTTTTTTGTCAATAAAGTTTTCCTTGTAGCTAGATTTTTTTCAATATTTTTACGTAAACATAGAATTAAAATTCTTATCTGAGAATTTATTTTGACAAAAAACAAAAATTCATGCGGTAAAGGCTTAAAAACACACTCTTCTTCTTCTTAAAGTGCCTATCCGTTCCGGATATTGGCGATCATCACGGCTATCTTTACTTTATTTATTGCAGCGCGGAATAGTTCAGTGGTAGTAGTGTTATACCACTTTCGTAAATTTTGAAGCCAGGAAATGCGTCTTCTTCCCGGTCCTCTCTTACCATTTACTTTCCCTTGGAGAATCAGCTGGAGAAGGCCGTAACGTTCTTGATTTCTCATTACATGTCCTAGATATTCCAACTTTTTAGTTTTGACGGTCATGAGAATTTCACATTCTTTCCCCATTCTACGCAGGACCTCCACATTAGTAACTCTGTCAACCCAGGATATACGTAAGATGCGCCTATAACACCACATTTCGAAAGCTTCGAGCCGATTCATAGATGCAACAGTCAGTGTCCATGCTTCCATTCCGTAGAGCAGAACTGTGAATATGTAGCAGTTCAATAGACGGCATTTTGTTTTTAATGATATGTCTCGACTGTTGAAAATGGTTCTCATTCTAACGAATGCTGCTTTTGCTTTTATTATTCACTGTTTAATTTCTGTTGAGTGGTCCCATTGGCTATTTTAATTGGTGCCTAGATATGTATATTGCTCGACTCTTTCAATATTCTGTTGGTTGATTGTAAGTTGAGCGTTTAGTATTGGTTTTTTACTAATTGTCATAAATTTGGTTTTCTTTATGTTAAGAGCTAGTCCGTATCTGTTGCTGACTTCTGTTATGCGATTTGTTAATATCTGTAAGTCATTCAGATTATCGGCAAAAACTATAGTGTCATCTGCATATCTAATGTTATTCAACCATTCACCGTTTATGAGTATTCCTTTCGCACAACCGTCTAAAGCTTCCTTAAATACCCATTCAGAATAAATGTTGAACAACAATGGAGACAAAATACAGCCCTGTCGTACTCCACGTTCTATTGCAATTTTATCAGTTAACTGGTCTTCTATTTTGATTTTGGCCGTTTGATTGTAGTAAATGTTTCTGATAATTCTAAGATCTTTGTTGTCAATTCCAATTTCTTGCATTAGAGTCATTAATTTGTCATGTTTTACTCTGTCAAATGCCTTCTGGTAATCTATAAAGCATACGTATATGTCACAATTCACATCCCTGCATCTCTGAAATAGCACCTGTATAGCAAAAAGGGCCTCCCGTGTTCCCAGAGCATCACGAAATCCGAATTGAAAAAAAAAAGTGATCAGTGATCATCAAAAGCTCTGTATATGGACAACTTAAATTATTTCGGGATCACTATTGGCTCGAGGTCATTAAATACCGTATATACGAGTATAAGACGTCATTTTTGAGACATATTATTAATAGATTTTTCGTACTGACCCCAATATATCCTTCCCTGCATCTTCAGGATTACCTTCTTGATATAATAAAAAAAGTTATTTGAGTTGAGATTAATAAATTTTATCCTTAGTTGGTCAGGTAAAATCTTTGTGGACAGAGGCGCACAAAAAATTTAACAGAATAACACAGAGTTGAATAAAAATGTTTTAATAAAATAAAATGTATGGACCGGAACAAATATGCCATCATACTAATTTGGATAACAACAAAATCACTCGATTGTTGATCAACCACTCAGGCAATTTGGTATTATCGTAGAAGTAGTAAAGGAAAGTGTGCAACAGTGTGTTGCCAGTGTGCAACAATTTTTTTATGTAGGTATATGAGACTATCAGTATATTTGGTGATAAGGTATAATATGATACATTCAAATAGAAGCTAAAATCGTAATTAGGAAAAAATACACATATATTTTGCAAGGATATTTATTAAGCAGAATTGTATTAACCAAATAACAGATTGAACTATTTAATATATAATAGCGAATAAACCTAAACAAATCTAAAACTTTATAAATAAAAACATTGAACACATTCTTTTATATCTTAACAATCAACATGTGACGTATGAAACAAATGTGAGTAACTTTGGCATAATGCTGTTTACAAAGCTACAATACAAATTTGGAAAGCACAAATTAAAAAGAAAACAGAAAGAGTTTTGAATATAAAAGATTGTACTGGCTTATTGGAATAAATTCGAGTCTGTTGGCACTTGGATGAAACATACAGTATACAAACAATGGAGATGCACAGAATAATGTAATAGAAACCCTATAAAACACAACATAATAAACAGTTTTTGGAATAAAACACTAGGAAATTATTACTTCGGTACAGTAGAAATGAAATGATGCACAGGTCTGTGTATTAAAATGAACACCAGAAGATTCAAATGGAACCATAAAAAAGGCTTCATAATCAAAACAATATTGACGATCTTTAGATACTTACCCACACGTTCTTAATTAGAATGCTCAAAAGAACGAAGCTCGTTGAACAGGTTTAGTCCTCAGTGTTAGATATAGTGTATAAGGTGACACATTACATACACATTAAATCATTATCCTTTTTAAATTTTCATGATCATTCAATATTATAATAAGTGGCCTGTTGTATTCCACTGTTTTCTCTATAGGGGTTTTCGAGTTTTATATCCTTTTCATCATGCTCGTCTTCCCATTCTTGTAACTATTATTTAGGTAAATAATTGTAGAGCTGGCTGAAAGAACTAATCGACCGATAATTTTCTAAATTCTAAATCATTGTGCTGTTGTTCCATTTTGTTGGGATATTAGCGTAGTTCAGACAGAATTTGAGAAATAGTTAATGTCGTAAATGCTTTATTGCTTCTGCTGATAATATTTCTTTACACACAATTCTACTATTTTTCGTTTTCTTTAAGGCATCCGTAGTTTATAATTTTGTTGTATTGAACATCAAATCTGATCCTTGGTTTAATATTCCTGTTTTTAAAATGACTTGTGTTCTTGAGTTTCTCCTCCGGCATATCTATCGAGGAGTACAGGAGGGCGGATTATGGTGTAGATGCTTTAATTTCGAACTTTACCGCCTGTATGGCAAACCTGATATTATTAAGTCCATCAAAAAAAACCGGCTACGGTAGTTAGGTCACATAGAGAGAATGAATGAGATGGAACCACCAAAACATATTTATAACCAAAGAATAGATGGAGTGAAAAGGAGAGGCAGACCCAGAGCACGATTTAAGGATCAGGTGGAGGTAGACTTGAGAATGTTGGGAGTACGAAATTGGAAAGACAAGGCGAAGAATAGGAGAGAATGGAGACCTATCCTTGAGTAGGTCAAGACACACCATGGATTGTGGAGCCAATGATGATAATGTGTTCTTGTGTCTGGCGATTTGTGCTTCTTGGGCACATGTAGCACCACTTTCTTGCAGGGATTCGAGGATCTTCATCATCTACAGCCTTAAAATTTAGATGGTTCATTAATTTATTTCTAATTTTTCGCCAAACACGAGGATCAAAAGCGCGTTGTTGCTGATAGGTTCTTGCCAGTTCTCGTCCTTACTGCTTTAAAAATGATTTTGACTGAATTGATGCATGATGAAAGTGCGTTTACAACACAAACATTAAATAAATAAAAAAATTGTTATAGGTCATCGTCTTGTTCCTCTCCCGACATTATAAGTTGCGCAAAGTATGTTGAGTGTGTCAAAACCACCCTTGGCAAATTGTAAAAAGTCAAAATCTCTGGATTTTTATTGCCACCTGTTGACTTGTTATTTTTATTATCGATATGTAAAGTAGATAATAAAATTTCTTCTTTTGATTTTTGTGGGACATACAACATCAATGTTCCATTTTTTTAGAAATCCAAACAAAGTACTTTTGTATTCTTTAGTTTTGTTTGGAAGAACTTCACTGGAAATTTCCCGCTTATCTCTTTGCGGTGCCCACTAAGGTTATTTTATTTTCAGTGAGTAGCTTTTTGTGCGAAAGGTATGTTAGTGTACCAATTGTCTACAGTTACGTTCCTTCCTGTGTTTGGTATTGGCTTTATTTAAGTTAGAAAGAAATGGGTGAATATAACACAAAGACAACAAAAGGTCGCAAACAGGGATGTGGTCTATCATCAACACTTTTTAACATAATATAGATAATATAAATATGCATAATATACATAATATATACATCTATATTTAAGAAAGGAGATAGAAAACGATGCGAAAACTACAGAGGAATAAGCGTAATATCATCAATAGGAAGATTATATGGGAAGATACTGCGAGAAAAGATAGAGCAAGCGATAAAAGGCAAAATCGGGGAGGGTCAGGCAGGCTTCACGGCAGGAAGATCATGCATAGACCACATATACACACTGGAACAACTGTTGGAAAAGAAAAAAGCAAAAAATAGAGATATACACTTGGCATTTGTGGATCTGAGAAAGGCGTATGACTCTGTACCAAGGTCAGAACTATGGGAGGCAATGTACAAATTAGAAATACAGACGGAACTCATAGAAGCTACAAAAGCTCTGTATAAAGAAAATAAAGTGTCCATTAAAATGGGAACAAGAATCATAGGAGACTTCACCACAACAAAAGGGCTCCTGCATTGTTGTTCCACATCTCCAACCCTATTCAAAATATACTTAGAGAAAGCCTTGACTACATGGAAAAGAAAATGCGAAGGCATGGGAGTACCGGTACGGAACGAATACCTATATACGTTAAGTTTTGCAGACGATCAAGTAGTGATTGCACAAGACCAAGACGACCTCAGCTACATGATGAAGAAACTACAAGAAGAATATACCAAGGCTGGCCTAGATATTAACCTCGCGAAAACAGAGTACCTATCTACAAGTGAAGAAGACATAGAAGATCTACAGATTGATGACAACGTAACAATCAAAGGAAAGGATAAATTCAAATACCTGGGGTTTATAATCACGAAAAAGGCAACAACAGAGGAAGAAATTACACAAAGATTAGGACAAACAAGAACAGCAATCCGACAAGTTAACTCAGTATGGTGGGATAGACACCTAAATATGAAGACAAAAACGCAGATTTATAAAACATTAGTGCGAAGTATTATGACATATGGGGCCGAAAATTGGATCATAAACAAGAAAAACAGCAGTAAGATAATAGCAACAGAGATGGAATGCCTGCGAAGATGCTGCAGAGTAACAAGAATGGATAGGAGAAGTAATGACGAAATAAAGCAAAGAACATCAATAGAAACAGACATACTAACATATATAGAACAAAAAAGACTAAAGTGGTATGGACATGTAAGAAGAGCTAGCGACAGCAGATGGATAAAAAGAATAACCGAATGGAGCCCCATAGGAAGGAGGAAAAGAGGACGACCCCGAAAATCCTGGAGGAACGAAGTAGACGACGCCATGAGTAAGAGAGGACTAAACGATGGAGAATGGAACAACAGAGAGAAATGGAAACGGTTGAGCGAGGGAAGGCAGTGAATACTGTAGAATCCCAAAATATATACATAATATATAGATCAGGCTTTGAAGAGATGATATAGAAAATGCGAAACAATGGACATACCACTACAAAAGAATATGAGAAATGAGCGGATTAAAGAACTAATGAATGTGAAGGATATACTAAAAGACAAATAGAAAAACGAAAATTAGTCTGGTATGGACATATACGGGATATGAACGAGACAAGAATTGGATATGAAAACGAAAACTTGGATATGGAAATTAAACAAAAAGAGAAACAGACTTCACTGAAGAAGATATATATATATGACAAAAAGAAATGGTGATTGGGATATGGTAAAAGGCAAACATAATATGCCGTGTAAAACCATGGTTACCTTCAATTGGTATTGCGTATTGGAAGACCAGAATACACAACAGGTTTAATTAAAAAAGAAAAATATTGATAGATTCAATTGACGTATATTCAAATGAGATGGACACACTAATATAAGAACCGTTCTATAAACAGATAGGTGCTCCTGAAAATCACAGAATCCTTGATAAATACAGAAACAAAAAAAGAAAGAAATTTTTTTTAAGAAATACAGGATTATCAGTCTAATAAAACTTAATTATAAAGCTATTTCTATGTGTGATACACAATCAAATATATGTATAATAAATGAGATGAATACATGGGAGAACCATAGTTGGGTTTAATAATATGGTTTGGAACGAAAAAAGAACTAATAAGTATAATGAAAGATTGCTTTAAGAGTGTAGATCACAAGTGTAGATACTTATTAATATACTAAAACAGTTTTAATTGTATCTCAACTATAGCTTAAAAATATATAAAATTAGGTAAACTCTTAAATCCCTAAACACTCTGCCACTGGCGGATAATCCGCTTACCTGTATTCTGTCGACAGGCTAGCACATTCTTGCTTTGGTTTAACTCCGAGAGAGATGAAACTTTGATACTTATGGAAGACGATCGGGCTTCACAACACTAATATACCTATTAGGGTGGGTTTATAAGCTGGATATAAAATAACCGGAAATGATTAGTGCCAGAGCATGTATGGGAAAACGGTATTAAGGCATTTTTTAAGTTTTAATGATTATATGCATTATATAGAGAAAACCGAGGATTCTGGGATTATTGTCTGGGTTCATTATAGGTATTTATTGGTCATATAAAATTTAGGAATCAGCAATCATTGTATTATAACTTGTATTTTTCGTTATAATTTAGATAATGAGTACAACTATATAATCCATTGACCATATTACTTCAATAGTGACAACTACATAATGTATTTATCCTAATATGTGTATTTTAATAATCGTTTGTCCATAAATGAATATTAATTAAATAAATAATTTTAAATTACCACATTAGATATGTACACTTAGATTGTCTGGGAGGTGTAAATTTTGAAAAAAAGTTTTACACACGATTTTTGTCACGGTTTGTTTTTGCAACATTATGCAGAATGCTAGATTTGAATAATTTATTTAAGCAATTATATGTTTTCACATTTTAAACAATGAATGGTATGTCCAAAGACATTAAAATCAGGACAGTGAAGACAACTTCAGCATATTATTGGCCATAGAAAAATCACGTTATAGAACTTAGTTACGAAGCCCTTCGGAAATTCAATTATTTATTAAAACATGTGAAATATTGTGGATTCATTCTGATAATAATTATAATAAAACAACCCAATTAAAATGAAGTAACTTTAAAAAAGTGTCTGAAGGTAAGGCAGAAAACGAATCAATCAATAATTCAAACGAAGAGTACTTCAGAGAACTACTTAAATATAGAGTTGATGCAGGTGATTATATTCTATAAAATAATCTTAAAAATGCTACAGTTCTTGGATATTTATTCAGCAATTTTATCATTTCTTGAAGAAGCTGAATCTCTCAGTTCAAAATTACATCTCATGCTTAACTTCATTTCAAAATTGGAGTTCATAATTTTACTTCTAATTTTGGCAGAAATATTTGGAATAACTCAAATACAGAGCTCAAATCTCGACTTATGCCAATGCTACCAGATGATTGAATGTGTAATAAAGTCTTTAAAGATCAGTCGGAAGGTATCCCGAGTTGCATCTAGACCAACCCATCGCAACACTATTCCTACCAATTATCCTAACTTACTTTTTTCTTACTTTTTTTTATCACCTTCTCATCGACTTATCTGAAAGATTTCGTCCTGATACACACAATCATGTAATGAAACTCCAGGCCTTGATTCCTAATTTTTCATGCGATTCTAAAAGCAATATTAATGTCATCATGCAAGCTTCTACCATTTACGAATAGGACCTACCAGGAACTATCCAAGACTCCAACTTGAAGGGGAGCTACACCTGTGGTTTGGAAACCCAGTGAAATAAACCGGAAACTTTGCTGCACATAAGGAATAACTTTTATCCAAATATAAATGAGTTACTCACATTTTCAACTCTAAGATATGTAAATGCCTATATGTCAGACCGAAGGTGATTTAGAAGAGACTAAATGGTTTGGTGTTACTCAACATTCATCGTAGCACTGACTTGAATCCAGCATAAATTGTAGACCTTTTCCCAAGAAAACAGCCTAAATGACTCAAACTACATTAAATTATAAGTAGGCTATATAAGATAGTCTAACACGACGACCGCAGACGTATAACTGTATCACGCAGTGACATAGGACAAGTCCAGGAATATATCTACCTAGGCCAAATTCTCAAACTTGACAAAGAGAACCAAAGTACGGAAATCACTAGAAGAGCAAGACTGGCCTTGGTAGGATTTAGAAAACTCAGCTAGATACTTAAGAACCGTAAAATAATACTTGAGGAGCAAAGTGTTCCACCAGTGAATCTTTCCTATCATGACATATGGAACCCTAGCCAAGGCAAGCATGAATAAACTAGTCACAACAGAAAAGGGCAATGGAAAGAGCAATGTTATATATACATCTGTCAGATAAAAAGAGGAACAACTGGGTAAAATCCAAAAAAGTCGAGGATATCACAACAAAAATTGCCAAACTCAAATAGAACTACGCAGGTCACAATGCTAAACAAAAAGATCGACGTTGGAACGCCACAATAGAACAATGGAGACCTTACAAAGGTAAACGACCAAGAGGAAGACTACAGATGAGATGGGTAGATGACATAAAAAGTATAGCCGGAACAAATTGGAACTATGTGGTTCAGGATAGAGATTGATGGAAGGAGTTAAGAGAGGTCTATGTAAAAAATGGATACAAGATTTAGAACAAACAGTTGTAAGTTTTATTTACAATAACTGTTTTTTATTACGTTTTACGTTTTGGTAAGTTATATATATACATATTTTACAATAACTGTTCTTAATTTTGTATATTTTAGAATCTTGACAAAGGCAAGGGTTTCCTGCCAAAACGTTGATTTCTATGAAAAATAAAATCTAGTTCCACATGTAATATAATTTATTGAACCTAAACCCAAGAAAAACTAATTTTATATATATATATATATATATATATACAAGTGTGTGTGTGTGTGTGTGTGTGTGGGTAATTACAAATAAATACGTTAACCTCAGCTCTTCACATATATATCTACTGAAAACCTAATAAAAGAAAGAGACGAACAAAATTCTGCGACAATCCTTCACTAAAGGAAAACTTCTGCAAGCATACCACGTTCCTGAGATAAAATTGACGAGAACCAAAAACTGTCCATAGCGGCGCTGAAAGGCGATACGAAGGGTTTTAATTATTGATTAAATATCCATCTACACTAATAGAGCCAACATATTAAAAAGCGAACGGTACAAAACTTTTGTAGCTATTTATAGAATACTTGCAGTATTTTTTGCGAGGATACGGAAATCGAAGACTTTGGGAACTTTAGGTAGGTTAGGTTTAGAGGCGGGTTAAATAAACGATAGATAAATTGAAAAATTAAGAATTGGAATATTATGATAATGACTTTTTTACAAACAACGAAAATTAAATCCTAGTTGTACTGAAATTAGAAGTAACTGTTTTTTTATAAAGTTCTGAAGTTATTTTCTTGTGGCATCTTATGCAAATTTACTACTTTAATTGGAAATCAGCCTGAATATTAGTTAGAAATTAAATTTATTTAACAATTTCCGAAGTGGAAGTCCAAACGTCAAATACATTTAATTTCCAATTCATATTGTGGCTTATTCCCAATTAAAATAGTGAATTTATTACAAGATTACTTTGTAACTGATATTTTCTTTCTGTAGACAATTTGCTTTCAACATCAGCTCCAAACAAAATCTCAATTGGTGCTGTCTGTCCGACATCGCTGAGCAAAGATCCCTAGTTCGCAAATAAATAATAGAACATAACTATCAATTGCACGAAAAATTATTATAGCCCTGCAAGTTTCTGGTATCACCTTTCCCAAAAGTTGTAAAGATATTTTACAGCTGAACTTCAGATCTTCAAATGACCTTCCAGTGGCCAGAAAGCGTAAAGTTGCTACAAGGCGTTGTTCAGTACTGACAAATTCACGCATGACTGTATCTTTTTTGGAAATGAGTAGACCAATTTTTCCATCAACAGCGAAAAAGTGAAGTTGTCCATTCTGAGGTAGTTTTTGTAATCATTCTCATCAATGACATTGAGCAATTTCGTGTCACAATAGTTCACACGATCAACAAATAATTTCTTCATCCGACATTTTTTCTTCTGCTTTTCAAATGATAAACAGTTGACTCTAATAAATACTTAGGCCAATAAGTCGAGACAACCAAACAATCGAGCTGAAAAGAAGAATAAACCCCGCCTGGACTGCATTTTGAAAGATGAAGGATATTTTTAGGTCTAAGATTCCAATGTGTCTGAAAAGAAAAGTATTTAATCAGTGTATTTTGCCAGTGATGACCTACAGCACAGAAACCCTAACACTCACAAGAACAACAGTGAGTAAACTACAAGTTGCGGAAAGGGCAATGGAGAGAATAATGTTAGAATTAATTAATTAAATAGAATACCCAATGCTACTATACGCAAAAGATCAGGAGTAGCAGACGTTATTGATGGGATGGGAAGGATAACAACACTAAAGTGGAACTGGGCAGGTCATGTAGCAAGATCAGTTGATGACCGGTGGACAAAAATAATTTTGGAATACAAGCTAACAGAAATAGAGGTCGACCCCCAACGAGATGGACAGATGACATAAAAAGATTGACTACAAATTGGATTCAGATGGTGCAAAATAGGACTAAGTGGAAAAGCATGCGAGAGGCCTATGTTCAGCAGTGGACGTTAGAGGCTAGTTGATGAAGGATAACAAGCACAATGCTGTAATTTTCCTCCTCCTAATTATATCTTGCTTAGTGTTTACTCGATACATTTTTTGGTTAAGTGGAACCGCAAGTCGGAACGTGAATGCCCAGCTTTAGACCACATGCTTTAAAAGGCAAATATTTATTTTACAAGTAAAACTTAGCTTCTCGGCTCCAAATAGAAAAAAGACCAAATTGCCTTAACAAAAGAGATGACGCTATACGGTTACCTTCCACATGGAGACCTCTCATAAAGAAAATATCGCCCCCTCCATCCTCGAATCAAAATCCCACTGTCGGAAATGTTCGCGCCAACTCTCGCGCCAACCCCTACCTCTGGTCCCAGCCGTAGTAGTGCAGTGACTAGTGAGTGTAGTAGTGTCTGGGGACTCGGGAGACTGAGACCTCGGAAGCCCTGAAGAAGACATCAGAGAGGATGTCGAAAGCTCGGCCCAATGGACATCGACGCGGTTCAACCTGGAAGACTGGTGAGTTTAATATTAATTTTTATAATAGTATTAATCTTAGCTCTAGGTTTAATTGTACTAACCGCGGAAAGCTTTCCGAACATTATATATATATATATATATATATATATATATATATATATATATATATATATATATATATATATATATATAGAGAGAGAGAGAGAGAGAGAGAGAGAGAGAGATTAAAGATATTTATTACTCCGAATCATTTTACGAGGTAAATACAATAAAATACAGTAGGAAGACGCCAGAACTCAAGGTTAAAGGATCTGAGGAGATCGCTTGAGGCTTGACCGCTTATCCTCAGAAATATTTCGTGCAACAGTTTCCAAAGCTACAATTGCTTTTGGTTCTCCAACCGTCAAAAGGAGACGGTGCAATAAGAAGAAGAAGACACTGCGATTTAATTAACTTTAAAATTATGTTTTCACACTGTATATCCACATTTAAATTTAAAATGTAGAAAAATATGAACTTTTTTTACGAATATTGCTCTAATATTTTTATTTGCAATTTTCTATTGTCAGGATGTGGACTTTCTTGAACTTGATTTCAGAATTATTAGCTGGTTTATGTAAAGTCGGCACTTTCACAGATGTGCCATTATAGTTACTACTGAAATCAATAAATGGTTTGCCAAATAGTCATAAAACATTGATGTATCCTTTCCACACTTATTGCTTCTGCAGTAAATTGTTTCACTTTGTTTTTGTAAATGCGTCTGAACATGTCAGTTTTGTTGGGTTTAAAACTAACAGTATTAGAAGAAATATAAGTAGATTCATTCTCTGAGATATTGCCCTTCTTTCTCATCTTTTAATATCCATTTTGCTTCTTACATCAATACCTAGACGGCATAGCAACTGTCCTCTGAACTGATAGCTAGTTCTCGAATTGATTGTTCAGATGTGACATTGAACTTTTTCTTTTGCTTTGTTTTTTTTTTGTTTCTCTTTAATTGTTCTTTTCTTTCAGAGTTTGTTTCAGCCTTGTTTTAGTTCTAATCTTTTCTCTCTCCATTTTTTTTATTGTTAGTTAACAATTTCGCATTTTGTTTGTGCACCAAAATCTTTTGTTATGGCATTTAAAGTATTGATATAATTGAATCGAATAAGGGAGAAGTGGAAGCGATTAAGTCAAATTTTTTTGGAAGTTCACTTGTTTTAAAATAAACAATGGCTTGACTTAGTTTATAGCATAATCTGTAGTAGCAACTGCTCCCTTCAAAGTTGACAATACATTATTTAGTATCACCATTTTCTTGAATGGAGAGATAGCACAGGCATTGGATCTAGATATTGCATTTAAAAAGGTTGGTACTTAAACTTAAGCACTATTTAAAAGGTCACTAAATTGATCAAGCTATACCTCTTTCCGAATTATTAAATATGTAGTTGCATTCTTTTTACTTTTTCCAGGTCATATGAAATAAGGTGGTAAAAAGATGCCTTTTTTTGTTTCTTTCACGTCTGGTTAAATATGAGAGATCTATCAACAAATTTCATGAACACGTCATTAAAAAGAGTGGAATAACAGGATCATCTGCCCAATTCATAAAAAGGGCGACAAACTCCTCTGCCAAAACTGTAGAGGCATTTGCTTGCTGTTTTTTTATTGTTTATTATGATTATTGCTATCTGATCATTCACTGTGATCAATAAGCAAGTTTGTTCTATATACAAAATATTACAAAAAACTTATCTAAGGTTATATTCAGCAATATTCCTTAGGCTCTAATACATTATAGTACTACTAGCTAACATGTACACTTAAGCCGCACTTTGCTCTGTTTTTTCACTTTCACTCAATTATAGCACTAACTCAAACGGCTTCGTTCTCTTAAGTCTTCTTATCTGGTTGGCGTTGTCTAGGAGTTTGATGGCCTCGACATTCACGTGGTTGGAGAGCCTTAGTTCATGACTCTCGGCAAACTTACTTATTGTCTGGATAACCGTATCCATCTGGAGGTCTCGATGAAGATCACAATTTCTGAAGTACCATGGATCGTTAACGATGTTCCTTAATAGTTTATTCTGATATCGTTGCATAATTTGGATGTTACTTTCTTTTGTACAGCCCCATAGCTGTATCCCATATATCCATTTTGGTTTAAGGACTTGCTTATACAATAACAATTTGTTATAAGTAGACAGAGTGGATTTTTTCCCATCAACCAGTACATCTTTCTGAACTTAATTTCTAATTCCTCTTTTTTTTTTAATATGTGCTTTCCAACAAAGCTTGGAATCTAATGTCATTCCCAAATATTTTGCCGTATTTGCATAAGGTATTTGGTTTCTATTTATACTACATAGAAGAAACTGCATAAAAGTCTTTAAAAGATAGGTACTGACATGAATACAAGGCCCTATAAAATGAGATTAAACAGGTGGTGAATCAGATGCAATTATGAAATATATAGTATAGGTATATAAAGAACCGTCTTTATCTCACAATGTTCTACTACAGCATCTTCAATGGGCAGGCCTTGTATTTAGAATGGAAGAAAACAGGCTTATAAAAAAAACTATTGAATGCAAGAATGAAGAGACCTATTAAGAGATCGAGAAAGTGATGGGAGGATGATGTGGATGAGGACACAAGAAATCTCGTTGGCAGTCGATCGTGGAGGAAAATGGTGACAGATCATAACGAATGGAGAGGTTTACTGAGGGAGAACAGGGATATAATTAGGCTCTATAGACATAGTATGGATGGATAAAAGATTAATTAAACTATAGATTTGTACTCCATTTGTTTGGTTAGTTTTGTAAAATATTTAGGAGGTTTGTCAGTAATGTAATAAAATTCATAGACAAGGTCATTCAAAGTTAAGCCTAATTTGTTTATGCGGTATTTTTAACTATTTTAAAAGTTCTAAAATTTATGGAAATTCTGCAAAATGGACTAAAACAAGAAATTAACTGCTTTCGTTTCAAATATGTCAGTGATGCCATTTGCGATAAATCACTTTCTTAAATGATTATTCCACTTTTTTTTCATCTATGGAACAATCGGGAAATAACGGGTTGACAGTGTAATTTCTCAATCGATCAGTTGTATAATTTATTTTTCTAGCTTTACCGATTTTTTTGGGGTATCCTAAACCCCATTTCATTACGCAGAATATATAACTGTTAAAAATTTTCTTTACACGTCTGGTTTAATATGACAGATCTACCCTTAACAAATATCGTGGGTACGTCATTGTCATTTCTCAATACATCCCACAGAAATAAAATTATCCTAGAAAGGCTATAATGTGTTAGGAAACCCCCCAACATGCATATTGACTACTTAAGAATATAGAAAACACATGTGGGTCCCAATCATGTTACATCAATTCCATTCTGCAGATTTTCTGGGGATGAATAATTTGTTGGGAACCCTTTGTTGCTTGTGGGCCATACCTAAGCGTCGGAACGCCTATTCAGCTGTCGGTGCTCCTCCCATTCTGGCGCCTCGACGCAGGTCAGAGCCGAAGAGCGCACGAGCTCGTCGAATACTCGTATATAGCTGGTCAAAACGCGACGAGCTACCGATAGGGAGAGATCGGTGGCACAGAACTGTTTTTCGAGTTTCCTGGAATAGATTACACCATTTAGGAAGAACGGGACTTACGAAAAATCGGGAACACAAATTTGTTTTCGGGAAGGCGACATAGTTTCTCTATTTATGTCACAGTATTGGTCTGTTAGGGAAACATACTGATACTATATAATTTTATATAATTAATTTTAATTTATGATGTTTCGTAGAACCTGATAGTGTTTTACTGTGTATTCATCTTTATATTTTCGGATGTTATTACCTTATTGGGGAAAATTGGGAACAAAAAATTTATTTTTGCCAGAACTCTGTAATTTGTATATGTCTCTGACTACATAGACAGATGTTTTAGGACGAAATACTAGACCAAGCATTATTGTTAATACGTTTTGCAATTTTACTTTCAGAATATTTTCCTGTATTACAAAATAAATTATATTAATTTTAATTTTTTTTTAATTGATGTTTTGCTATTTTCCATTTTATGATTTTCGAGTCTGTTAGCATACAGAATTAACAAGCATCGGGTAATATTCATGAACAAAATTGTTTTTATTAAAATGGTGTAATTTCTTAGTTTGTCACAATATTGATCTTTTAGGAAAGATGCTATACAAAGGAATACCTGTAATACTTTTGTTTATCTCATTGAAGTAATTGAATTTTTTAATAAAATAAAATTATTAGTAGTCTGAAAACAATAAACCCTTACGTGGGTTTCTTAGTTTCTTTAACATTTAAGGGTTGTTGTGAAGGTATTTAACTTCTTAACAAATTAACTTATCTTAAAAGAAGTTATTTTTCTAGGATTTCTTATCTCATCTCATCTAATCATCTTATAATGTTCGGACTGTCACGATGTGGAAATTTTGCTTGGAATATTAGTTTAGTATATATCAAAAACCGACACATTTTTTTAGACTTCGGTTTTCCATCACTGCCTAGAGGAGGATCATCCTGTGGTATCTGATCCATTCGGTCAATTAAAGCAAGCCTATCAATATTTACAAACATCATATACAAAAATAGTCCAGTTACTACTCAATTTGGATGTATAAAACTAAACTGCAGTTACACTAGTATAGTCGGTTCGATATATTTACGCGGGTTTCGGATTAACAAAATTATGCTAATGACTCATTGATAACCAGTTGCAGAACGACTTCCCAGAAAATTAGGTGAAAACTGCATTAATGGTCATATTTTAAAATACATTAAAATAACATTAGGGTAGGTATAAATTTGTTACAATATTGCAGTTGAATTGATTCTTTGCCAGTGTTGACATTGTATGTTTGGTGGAAATATTTAAAAATGCCTAGACGTGTGTTAGATGTAGATAGTCTAATTTGTAGTGTACATAAGTATTTTACGGATGAAAAAGAAAGTGGCGGTCCTTTAAAATCGGTAATGTCTGTTCAACAACGCGTATGTGATGCTCTAGGAATTAGTGAAACCAAACTAAGAGGAGTATTACAAAATCGCAATAATGAACGGCCGAAAGAAGATCACCGAAAAACTCGCCTATCATTGAAAACGAAAGATATTCTAGATGGAAAAAAATTTGAAATTCGTGATACCATTTATCGAATGCGAGCCAACAAGGAACATGTGACCTTAAATACAATTCTCTCGGAATTAAAAGATAGAAAATTTGACGAAATTGGCAGAACAAGTCTATGGCAAGTGATACATAATTTGGGTTTCAAATTTCAAAAGGAGGATAACAGAAAAGCCCTTTGTGAAAGAAGTTCTGTTGTGCATAAAAGAATTAACTTTCTAAGAAAATATTCTAAATTAAAAGAAGAAAGGGCAAATTTTATATATTTAGACGAAACATGGATATTTTCTAGAGGTGCAACCAAGACAATCTGGCAAGATGATAACGTAAAGTCTATTAAACATACTGATGGAGAAGGGAAGCGACACATAATTTTACATGCAGGAGGGAAATCGGGTTTTATAGAAGGTGCTGATTTAATATTTTCATCTAAATCAAAATCAAGTGACTATCACGATAATATGAACACAGAAATGTTTGTAAAATGGTTACATGAAAAACTTCTCCCAGGTTTAAGTGAGCCCAGCCTAATTATTTTAGACAATGCACCTTACCATTCTGAAATATTAAACAAAAGTCCAACGAATTCTTGGACAGTTAATAAAATTAAAGAATGGTTGACAAAGGAACATATATCATTTACACAACATATTTTAAAATCAGAATTATTACGCTTGGCAAATATCCACGCAAAACCATAAACCTTTGTTGTGGATCAGATTATTGAAAGTTACGGTCATCAAGTTTTACGTCTGCCACCGTATCATTGCCAGTTTAATCCCATCGAATATATATGGGGAATAGCAAAACAATATTATGACAACCATATTGGGCCTAACGGTTATAGCGACGACGCAGTTTGGGAAACTTGGCGAAAAGCACTTTCAATTGTAACTCCAGAAGTGTGGTGCAACTGTATATTCAAGTGCGAGAAACTAATAGAAGATTGGTGGACTCGTGAAAATAAAATAAACGAAATAAATCCAATCATAATAACAATTAATGGCGATGACAGTGATGATGATGACGATTATGATATTTTTGATGATAATGACTGATTTTCATTTTTGTTGGCAAGTTAAATTTTTTTATTTTTCATTAGAAATTCTCTCCATGGAACAAATATACATAGACCATATTTTCTGTGTGAATTGTAATATAAAATTATTATTAGGTTTATATTAGCCACATTAGACTCCATTAATGAAGTAATTCTCCTTATTATACTGTCAATTATATAAAAGATTTTCCATTATTATTTAATTAAAAAAAGTTATGGATTATTTTTCATTTCATTTGACCAGTTGATATTTCCCCAAAGAGCAGGTAATTAAAACTGGGTACTTACAATCAAATTTTTAATCCGAAACCCGCGTAAATATAGCGAACCGACTATAAATGCTGTGTTCATAGTATAAATAAGGCTAGACAAAAACTTGTCCATTCATCCATGTAATCCGGGTAAATTCCATCAGTTGTACTGGCAACTTCAACAGGATTCTATTTTACTCGTGGTTTGTAATGTCTGTAAATACATTTAATTGTATTGAACAAATATTAGATAAAACAGTTCAGCGAATTTAAATGTCAACCTAATCAAATTTAAAGTATTTAACAATTACTTTACGAGACATCGATAGGAGAAGAATAGTTTGGGTTTAGGCCACAAAGGAGGGCAACGGATGTCTTGTTTGCTTTGAAACAGTTGATAGAGAAATGTGACGAGAAGAAAAGAGAGCTACATTTGGTATTTATAGATTTTGAGAAAGCGTACGATTCAGTTCCTAGACATGAGCTATGGAGATGTATGAGAGAGCGTACACCAAAGTAAGCTTTTGTGTCGAATTGACTGAAAGTTTTCTCGTAACGGTTGTTTTGCATCAAGGTTCTTTACTGAGTCCCTACCTGATTAATCTTGTTATGGATGTACTGACAGAGGTAAGGAAGAGGACTCCTTGATCAAATGCTCTTTACTGATGATATCGTGTTAGTACAGGAGAGCAAAGAAACATTGGACGAGAAGTTGGATGGTTGGAGAAGGGCTATTAAAGAGGTAGGACTTAAGGCTAGCAGGTCGAAAACGAAGTATATGAGTATGGTAGGAACAGGAATGGAGGACAATTAGGACGAGTAGAAGAATTTAAATAGTTGGCTCATACAAATTGGAAAATGAGACACAATATCGAGAAATATCCTACAGGATACAGGTTGGCTGGTTTGAGTAGAAGCGAATGAACGGGGTACTCTGTGATGAAAAAATCCGAAAAGGACTGAAAGGAAAGATATAGAAGAACGTGTTGGTGTACGGCGATGTTGCCTACAAAGAAGATTCGGGAAAAAAAATATGGAGGTAGCTGAACTAAAGATGTTACGGTGGATCTTAGGTAAGACTATAAAAGATATGATCAGGAATGACATGATTAGAGAAAGAGCCGTAATGTCTACAGTCTAAAAAGGTTTAAGAACAAATACTGCAATGATTTGGTCAGGTCAGAAGTAGAAATGAAACCTATGTGAGACGAAGGATAGAGCTGTTAGAAGTTTAGGTGAAGAAAGTTAGAAAAAAAACCGAGGGGAAGATGGAAGGACTGTGTGACAGAGGACTTAAGCCCTGCAAATGGAAAATATAAGGAATAAGAAGAAGAAGAAGTAGAAACAACTAGTTTAAAAAAATTTAGCCTAAAATACCACTTTCCTTATTTTAAGATAATTACGAAGAAATCAAATAGGATCGTTGGCCATGCTATAGTGATTGTCCATGTTAACCTAAATTTATAAACATTAAGAATCTCTGCTGTTCTGAAATAAATCAAATTCACAGGAAAATTTTGACAACGTCGTTTAATGTTCACCTAAAGTTTTGTCTTGGTTCAGTGACAATAGAGTGCTTGAAGTCAGGTCACTTCTTGTTTTCGCTAGTTTAGTTGTTTACAGGTAAGAACTTATGAATTTTTTAAGGGTTGTACACTTGTTTTTGATCCATTATAAAGGTAATCATTAGAGATATAGATATAATGTAGCCTGAGTTATTAAACTAATGTTGTAACCAATCAAATTTTAGGATAAAACATTTTTAGATAACAAAAAACGAGCAAATTTATTATGATAGTAACTATTATCAATAATTTAGATATATAAACAGTTGTTGGCCAATTACTGTGTTTAATTTCTAAAATAAATTTTCAGAAATAATTTGTTTCCCATAAAAATGGGCACTGTAAGTTACATTATTCTTATTGTGGCTTTTTTTTTCAGTTACAACATGCCAAAGGTCTCTGCACGTGTTTCTTACAGGAAAAAAAAATAAGGAAGAAGATATAATTAAGGCTTTAGAGTATATTGAAAATGGTATAAGTCAAAGAGAAGCTTTAAGTTATATCAGATTCCAGCAACACTTCAGTTCCCGTCAATGTTAGATTTAATAAAAACGTTTCTTTTGGACCTAACCTAGTATTAACTTTAGAAAAAGAAGCAGTTCTAGAAAGATGGATTTTGACGTTATACAAGAAAGGATTACCGTGTAGCATGGAAGAAATTGAAGATTCAGGGAAATATTTCCTTGACGCAGCCCCTTGAGAAAATCCGTTTAAAGATAACCATCCAGAAAGAGGATAATATCATGCCTTCCTAAAAAGTCAACCAAATATAACTCTAAGAACCTCAGAAGGAATAACAACAATTAGCTCAGTTGTAGCCGAAGCAGATATAAGAAACTGGTTTACTAATGTGAAAGACTATTTAAAGGAAAAACAATTATTTAAGGTTCTTGAAGATCCCAGCAGAATCTACAGTGGAGACGAAACCTATTTTTGGCTTTGCCCAAAGAACAAAAAGTTCTTGAACCAAGAGGAACTAAAAATGTGACAACACCTATGATTTTCTATGCTTACAAAAGACTGTCAGCCAAAATTGTTAAAGCTGTACATGAAACCTGGGGAATTGGGTGCAGTGACAACGGTTGTATGAAATTCGAATATATAGGAAGCACTTTTTATCCTTACTTAAGCAAAAGTATCATCAAATTTCCAATAGCCTTATTCGTTGATGATTACAGAATGCATTTAACCTGAAGTAAGGGAATTATGCACAAAGCTACAGATAATTCTAATTGCTCTATACCCTAACTCGACTCGAATTATGTAACCTGCAGATGTGGGCAAAGAACAATTTTGCTGCTGTTTTAAAAACAGTGGTTGATAATATAAAACCTGAAAATATTAGAAATGGTTTTCGTGCCTGCGGGTTTTTCCCTTGAAATGTATCCGCAATTGGTTATTCAAAATGCACTGCCAAAGTGGCAAGACAATAGAAAAAGATAAAGACACGGAAGTGAGTGAAATTACATTTAAAACAATAAAAAAATTTTTTGAAGAGGACCAAATGGAAAGGCTTAAAAACTTTGTTGAAAGTGATGCACATAATTCCGATTTTTTGACATTGTTTTATATTTATAAAGAATTTTTAAAGGCAAGTCCATCCGTGAATACTGATCAACAGGAAGATATAGATAAACGCGAAGATACAGATCAGCAGGGTGGAACGGACCAACTCTATGGGAGGATCCAATATAAAATCTGTGAGCTAGAATTAAATCTTGAAATCGGAAATTTACAGGACAAAAAAATGAAGCACTTTTCGATAATTATCGTAAATGAGTAAATGTTTGACAAATATTCCTATTGTAATAGAAGAAAATACTGGACTAGACAACCAAATGCCTAGAACTTCATCGTTCACCTCTAAACACGATTTATTAAATAAATCATCTTCACCAATCAGCGATTACGGTATTTGGCTGAAAACTCCTGAAAGGAAAAATAGAGACGAAGAAGCTACCATTTGTTCCGTTCTTCCGTAAGAAAAATTAAAGAAAAAATATCTATAAAAAAGAACTGGAGGCGAAGAAAGAGAAACGTAAGATTGAAAGGTTGCACAAAAAAAACTTAAAGGAAAACAGACGATTAAAAACAGCAGCAATTAAAAGAAAGTCTAAACAACACTGTCAACACTAAATTTAATTTATGTAATATTTTCAACAAGGGTTTTTCGTCCTATAAGAGTCAAATTTTCGTCCTCCTCTACAAGCCCTAAAATTAGGTCATGTGTTAGGAATCTGTAAACAGTAGAAAAAACTAAACTTCTATCATATTAGCACATGTTGAGTGATGTATATAGATTTAACAGTAGCAAGCAACATTTGATGTATAACAGCATCATGCATATTTAACCCTATCGTGATTTTTGTTTGTAAATTAAGCAAAACAGCATTAAGCATATTGACGATATCAGTTTGTAGGCGACCACCAGTTTAAGATAAGGAAACGCAATGTCTTCCATCCTATTCAATCTAGCCTTAGAATGTATTGTAAAAAATACCAACTTTAACTTGGAAGCACAATAGTAAACAGCAGCCTACAAATCATTGCATACTTAGATGATATAAATATCACCCTAAAGTGCTTTGGTGACAAATGCTGAAGTCATTCTCCTGTAATAAAAGATTTGCCACCAAATGGGACTGAGAGTAAATTTTGATAAAACCAAATAAATGGTATGGAAGAAACCACCGCCCAAAGTACTATCATGTAGTAGAAAAATGTAGAAAACGCCGCAGAATTTACATATTTGGAATAGGCAAAAATAACAAACAAAACACAGAATTAAGCAAAAAATCTACCTAGAAAATTTGGACTTTAGAGATCTACAAAACATTGATCAAACTAGTTCTCTTCTATGGTCCAAAAAATCTGGGTGCTATAAAAATCGACAGAATTTCAACAGAAAATATTTGAAAGAAAGTTCGTCTTACACCGATATGGTGGTGTCAGCAAAAATGCATTTGAAGGAAGCCATACAATTTTAAATATAATCAAGCTCACAGAAAGCCTAACGTAATAAAGCTGGTACAGCTAGGAAGACTGGGATGGATATGATGCGTATGAGTCCTGCTCAACCAACAAATATCATAACTCAACAACACCAGCTAGGAAGGAATGGCTTAAAGTTAAATATATGGAGTAGAGGAAGATTTGAAAAATGTAAAATGTAGAAAATGCAGGGCGACAGTGAGAAATAAGAATGAATGAAAAGTACTAAATGAATATCTCAGAGCTGGGCAACCAATGTTCCACAATACATAGAAAATAATAAATAAAAAGGAAAAAAGTAATACGTCAGAAAGTATTAACTAAATATCGTAATATAGAGGAAATAAGAGTTGTCTGATACCAACAAAAATGCGTAAAAAATATTAAGAGACTTTTTGCTAGTTTTGATTCTCTACTTATAGTTAGTCAAGATTTCGCATACAAAAATACAGACGTTATCAAACAATAAACGGTTGTTATACAATGTTATACAAGTCAATTGGGCTTTTCATTGATACATCGTATTTTAACAAAGAGCAGAAAAATTAGTGGCTTTCGTTAAAAGTGCAGATCGCTTGGGTAATTATCGCCGATACAAAGCGTCAACTTGTCAAAAACAACTCTTGGTACAACGGCCGTTTCAGTCAACAGCGACGAGTGCCATCCAGTAGGGTTGGAGGCTGCTCCCACATCGTCAATACTTTTGTGGTTGTTGTAGTCCAAGACATCGTTTTCGATAGCGGATGTTATTATTCCATTGAAGTAAAGTACAATACACAATATTTTGTTGATGTTATAGATCAATTACGTTCACTTGGTGTTAAATTATTTCATATTGTATCACGATTTGAACCTTTTGATTAAACTTTATTTCGAACATTTTACTTTCGTTTTAATATTATAAACTTTGTAGTATATTTATGTCTTTATTGCTAATTATTATTAACATGTGTTTATAAATATTACCTTTAAATTGCATATAATAAAATTTAATTTTTTCGATTGCATTGTGTTTAAATTATTAGAATTGAACGTTGGGTATAATAAAATCATTCAGATTATTTTGGTGCCTTATGGTAACTTGATTCTTTAATAAAATTCACCGCAGTCGACAAGCGGTTCCATTTGATGCAACATAATTATATTCATTATAATTAGTTTGGTATATCTGTTTTTTAGTTATTATGATCTCTTTAAATACTATGTCGCTTGTCTAGCTATCATTATTTTCAACTTTAAAATGATTGTCTTTGTGTATTTTTCGTTGTCAGGCATAAAGATAAAACATCGTACTAACCTAATTTTTTTGAGTACCTACCAATAAATTATGACATTTGTATAGCTTCGCTATTTTTTGAAATGCAGATTTTGCTTTCTCTATCCTACATTTGATTTCTAGGGAATGGTTAGGCGATACAAACGGAGGAAAATGGAAAATAGAAAAAAAAACAAAATAAATTTGTTCTAAAGAACATGAAATCTCAAACCAACATATAAAATAAGTATAAAGATGAAAATGGCTATATAAATAATAGTAACAATGCAGAAAGAGTTAGCAGAAAGTATTTTTCTCCTTGTTAGCTTTCTGTTATATATCGATTATACTGCAGCCTATTGACTTACTCATTTGATACCCATTTCAGAATTGGAGAACCCTATACCAACTTATACAGGTCTACTGGATGGATATCATCTGTTTTTAAATTACTTAATATTCTTCAGAAAAAATTTGTTTTAAAAAAAGAATCATTTCATCATCAATGCTTTCTAGGATTACATATTAAAAATCCTTTAAATCAAGTTAAATTAATTTTAAATGACATTTTTGATAAAATAAATTACTAGGATGTTTAAGTTAATAACAGAAAAGAAGAAGTACAGAGCTAAAAGAACAGATATACAACGTATATGCAAGGTGGAGAGCATCAAGCACTATAGGTAAGAAATAGAAGAGTAGAATAGAACGATCATATAAACCGAATGACAACAAATAGAGTAGTAAAGACAGCAAGAGACGGTTCCCCAATAGAAAGACGATCAGTAGGAAGACCGCGAAAACGATGGAACGACAACTTACTGGAGGCAGATTGAAAATCAGTCAAAGCCATGTCTACATAAAAAAAAGAAGAAGAAGAACGATGTCGTCTGCAAATCTTAGATGGTTAAGGTATTATCTATCAATAGATAGGCCTTTGTTCTGCCAGTTCATTTTGCTAAATATATTTTCTAGAGTTGCAGTGAAGAGCTTTGGTGAAATTGCATCTCCTTGTCGGACGCCTCTGGTAGTGGGAAATTCTTGAGTGTTTTCATAAATTTTTACCTTAGCTTTTGCTTGTCTGTATATATTTGCTAAAGTCTCTATGTAAGGTTTGTCAATGCCTTGGTTGGTCAAAGTCTCTATTGCTGCCTTGGAATATATAGAATCGAAACTTGCCTTCTTGAAATGTATGAAGGTTAATGTTAGCGGTATTTTATAATTATTTTTTAGATCTGCTCATTAATTCTCAAAACGTATGAATATGATCCAGCGTACTGAATCCACTTCTGCTTGCTCTCTTGACTCTGCAGCATCTAATACATTTGTTAATCTGTTGTTGATGATCTTTGTGAACATCTTGTTTGTTATTGGTGGTAGACTTTTAGGTGTGTAGTTTTTGATATCCTCTTTGCTACTTTTCTTATGAATGAGAACTATATTTGCTATGTTCTAATGGTCTGGTCTGCATCTTGATTTTAGGCAGTTCATAAATATGCCTGTTAAGATTTTCTAGGTTTTTCGCCCGCACATTTAAGCAATTCCACTGTTATGCCGTCCATTCCAGCTGCTTTATATATATATATATATATATATATATATATATATATATATATATATATATATATATGGATTCTCAATAATTATTATATATTATATTTTACAAGTTTTAACATGACAAAATATCAAATAGGTATGGACCAAAGACTTAAATAAACAAAATAATTAATAGCCATATTGGCGAATGTAGTAGTTGTTTTGTATCTCAATCATTTAGTAAAAAACCCTTAAATATTGATTAGAGGTTATTCGCAGGTCACTGATTACAGAAATGAAACTGAAATCATAAAATTAATGCAGAGAATGTCAACACCAACACGAAGCTTAATTAATTTTCAGTCTAGCCATAGGATTCAGATGGCGAATTCTATAAACTAAGTCCGTTTTGGTTTAAATAGCCTTTAGACCACACAGTAAAACAATCAAGATACAGTACTCTGGTATTTTATGGTACTACCGATATTTGATTATTGTTACACACGTGCTACAAGGTACGCAACCAAAGCACTTTTAGAAATTATAAAGTTATTACCGTGACCAAACGCTCAAAATACAACCGATATGGTAAAATCTCAGATTATGATTACGTCAAATTAAAAAAAAAACGTTATTTGCAACGTTGCCAAACACAAATAGCACCCTGTCATTTTTCTCCGCCATTATCTATTTTCTAAACTTACCGATTTTATTTGCGGGATCCACTGATCAAAAAAAAAATGTTGGCCACTTTTTAAGTTTGACTCCGAAGAATAGGTGCTGCCTTTTCATATATATCAATTCAAATCTCCAAACATTATTGGAACCAGTTAGAGAATATGTAGAAAGGGAAAAGCAATTGTTAAGCTTCGATCAAGTAGTGGATCTATTCGAAAATATACAAGGATCAAAAGACATAATCAGCGTAACAAAATTGTACTCAGAAGACTCTTATGTACTTATAAAGTTTCTAACGGAATTACATTCATACTACATCGACAAAAGAATGAAAACCATAAGCACCAAATTAATACGAAAACTTGGCAAACACATAGGTTTACTCTCTACAGTGAAAACTTCATTATCGGAAGAAGATTCCGACTCATCGGTAAATAATTCCTCTAAAGAATAATAATATCACTGTTGACTTCATGTCTGTTCCATCACAAGTCTTAGGAAAAAACATGAATATTAAAAAACACAATAAGTTATCTTAAAGACTCAGAACTGTATCAATTATTGTAATTTTTTCTACCTTTACCTGTATTATATTTTTTAGGTCGCTAATAACCCTTGTGGTTGCAGCGTAAATAAATAAAAAAAAAATATCAAATTAATTGTTTTTTTTTTTCTGTTTTGGATTTTTTGTGTTTTGTAAGGAGGGAGGAAAGACATACCTCTCTACGTTCTGCTTCCAATGTCATAAATTTCACTACATTGCAGATGGTGTCGTAACTTTGGGCACCTAAAAGCTTATCTTTTACTAGTCAGTTGAATTCTATAATTAAAAATCTGCCACGGATTATAATAGTATTAGAATCAATTCTGAGCTGTTCATGCTTGCTTGCTGGACATTTTGCGGCCATTGCTGAGCAATCTCAGTTTTCCGGACCACTGTTTAGTGGTTTCCTTTTTTCTTAGAAAGTATACATTGGATCCAATTTCAAAGTTTCAGAATACAAGTTTTGTTCCGGCTCTATTCTGGCCTCACAAGTAGAAGGGAAATGGATAGCAGCTTCCAGTAGAGCCCAACATGCTGAGAGGAGGTTAATGAAAGCTAACTGTCACCTGATACCTGGAGTTGAACTATACTAAGCTTCAATTTTTGTTTAATATAATGATTTAAGATCTAAAAAAATTAAAGAAAGAGTTAAACAAGAATTGAATCATTTCCAACATTGTGCTTAATTTTTTGAGCTGATACAATACAGAGATTGAATTTTATAAAAATTTTGTAAAAGTTTTATAGATAAAAATTGTCATTTCTTAAAATGTTTATAATTTTAGTTTCTTAAAAAAAATGTTATAATCATAACAATAACAATAGTTTATAAAACATTTTCTATGAGACATCTACTTTAGACCGAGCAATTTTCGAAGTAGATGACACAACATTACTTAAATAAAAAAAAATAAGAAATTCGTAATAAAAGAAGAAGTTAAGTCGTTAAAATTGTTGAGTAAATGTTGTCAACATACTCTATACATAAATAACAAATCTGTTCGGTGGAAATAGTCCACACACTTACATAAGGCCTGTACGGGCTGATTTTTCTTTGTGATCAAAATAAACTTATCAAATTTTTTAAATTTAACATTTAATCAGGTGAGTTGTTTGTTAGTAAAAGAAATAAATGCGTCAGTTTAAAACAAAAACCATTTATTTCAACAAATAATTAAAATACATTACATTACCACTGTGTATATCCAGATATAGCTGATGAAAGATGATGATATGACTCTAGTAAAGTGAAGTTCGTGTAACCGTCTCTAATTACTCTGGTACTTAATAGTAATTCAACAGGTAATAAAGATATCATCTTGAATTTGCCAAAGCTCCAGCAACTCTCAAGCTTTTCTAGGTAATATACAGGTTTAAGACAATATAACTTACAGTTTTTAATGGTCTGTCTGCTTCTTGAAAATTCACTGACTCTAAACTGATAACAAATTCAATAAACTTCACTAACAAATCTAAGGAAATTTATTATATTACTAAGAATAAATCTATATTTATTTTAGCGATTGATAGAGTATATAACTCTAGATAGAAATAGACAGATCGATACGTCTGTTCCTCAAAAAGACCCACTCAGAAGTGGCTGTTCTTCCTTCAGAAAATTACCAATTCGTACTTTCGTACCAATCGTCGCCATATTAATACGAATGGCACCATCTTTAATAAACCTGTACAAGTGGTCGGATATGCAGATACATAGACATTATTGCTAGGTACACAAAATCTCTGATCGAAGCAATTCGGTCACTAAGGGCGTCTGCACTGAGAATGGGATTAAAAAAAAATGCACAGAAAACCAAGTATATGTATTGTACTAGATCAGGCAACCAGATACCTAGACTATTAATTGATGATCTGGAACTGGAAGGTGTAGACACCTTCGTCTACCTGGGCTCGCTACTGACCAAAGACAACAATGTCAGCGAAGAAATTAAAAGAAGAATAGTGCTTGCCAATAAGTGTTATTATGGCTTAAGGAAACAGATGGCTCAAAACTACCCAGAAAAATTAAAGTTACCATAATATAAAACACTAATAAGGCCATAGTTGACATACGGGTCAGAAACGTGGTCACTTCACAGAACGACCAAGAATTGCTTAAATGTTTCGAGAGAAAATTCTAAGGAAAATATATGGAGGAGTCCAAGAACAGGGTTTGTGGCGTAGGTGCTACAACTTTGAGTTATACAGAAGTTTTGGGGAACCTGACGTTGTAAAATGTATTAAATTAGCACGCCTTCAATGGATAGTACATGTAATTAGGCGAGATGAAGAAGCAACGATCAGACAAATTTTCGACCGAAGAGGACCAGTAGGAAGACGAGCCAGAGGAAGATCAAAACTTAGGTATCAAGATAACATAGAGGATGATCTATAATCCATCGGAGTTAAAGCATGGAGAAGAGTTGCCAGAGACAGGGGCGAATGGAAGATTTTTCTGAAGAAGGCTTTGGCTCATAACGAGCTGTAATGCCACTGGTGATGATGATGACTTTCGTACCAATTTTTTGAAACTAAAAAAAGATTTCAAAGCGGCATGGCATACTCAGTAGCGTCGTATGCTGGAGTTATGAATGTATAAACAAGATTATTACAGTCTTAGTGAAGATTTCGATTACTAATGACGTAAAGATATAGTAATAAATTTGTGAGGGATACTTCGGTATATACCTGGTCATCTAGGACTTTATACCAAGGAAAAAGTCCCCAAAGCTCAATTCTTTTGATATTTTAGGTATCTTTTCTGAATGTTAAAAATAAGTTGCTTGTCGTTTCGAGTTCCACTTCGAAAATCCTTCTTAAAATACAAATAAATCAAATTATTTGGTTTTGTTACTTGGAAATACAAAAATTCTGCTAATTATCTGCTTTATTTCTATTGGCAATTCAGATGTATTATACATTTCAAAGTAGATGACTTTAGTCCAATGTTCTTCTCTGTATATATCTTTATATGTTTAGCACCCAATTTCAGTCCATTGATTTTTTCCTGCTGATGTCACCTAGATATTTAAATGCCATTGCTAGTTTCTTTGTTTGGTTTCGACGTTTTTTAACGTTTATATTTTGACGTTTTATGTCATTTGTGTGTTTTTTTATTCTTACATTCTGGGTACTAATTGAATCATTTTATTGCAAGTCACTCATTTTGACCGATTGGCGTACAAGTTGCTTTAAGATGAGCTGAATCAGGTAAAATTTTTAACATCTGAAAATAAATAAAAGAAAAATCAAAGACACTGCTCTTGTTCCAAATAGAATGTAGTAGGATCTGGTAATTGACGTTAAAATAAGAAAATGCTCAAATTCCTTGTCTTCTTTTAATAATATAAAATCACTTTTATATAAAATCACTATAATAAAATAAACTTATATAAAATCACTTTATATAAGTTTAAGCACTTAATTTTTTGCATAAAAATGGTGCCTCATATAAAAAAAAGAAGAAAACTTTTTGTCACAAATTAAACAAAGAATTAATAATAATTTTTTATTTAAAAAATCTCAGTGGCGTACCATTTTTTTCTTATATTCTCATACATATCTGTCACAATCTTCACATACTTACTAAGGATTCCTTTGTTATTGGCCACCAACCACAAAACCTCTTAAGGAACCCCATCATATGCTTTCTTAAAATCAATGAATAATACCACTTTAGCGTCTGTTTCTTTATTCCTGTATTTTTCCATTATCTACGTTAAAATTAAAATTGCATCTGTTATTGATTTGTCTTACATAAATCCAAACTGATGTTCGAATATCTCGGTTTCTTCACGTATCTTTTCTTTTTTAATTACTCTCCTGCATATGTCCATGGTGTAACTAAGTAGTTTTATGGTCCTACAGTTTAGAAGTGTTGTATATCTCCCTATACATCCCTCCTTCTCCCCCAGGTATTAATATACTGCTTATTTACTCCTCTCCTTTACATTACCTCTCCTTTTACCTGTCTTTAACAACTAACCAGATAACTTCAACATCAGCTCCGGATGGCAGACGCTCTGTACTGAAAGTGTCCCACCAGCTATACGACTCTTCCCTGCTGCATATCTTGAAGACCTGAAACCGCATCAGAACAGGATATGGTATGTGCCCATATACTTCATAAATGAAAAAAATCGGTTTAACCCAGGTTGCTACTGCGGCATTCCAAACCAAACAACTGACCACATAGTGAAAAAGTGTGGACTGAGACGATATCAGGGGGATTTGAAGGACTTTTTCTATACCACACATTCCAACCTTGAATCTTTTAATATAACAGTTTATATACAGTACGTAAATCTTTCAACTGAACATAGATAATATACATTGAGGTAAGTATAGCAGCGCCGCTTTTCCGAGTTTACGCCAATATCCTACCACACTAAGCGATAGCCTATAGCATACAATGCGATAACTCGATAAATCGGCACCTTAGGATCTGAAATTTTACTGTTGTTAATTAATGACAGTGGCTATCTTTTGTATATACTGGGTTTTTAAGTAAATTATTTATAAATAAGAGTAATTTTGCCTTTTTACTGATAAAATTTTTTGACTAAAAGTTATATAATTGTTCTTCCCGCCTCTAGTTTTATACATTAGTAAATGTCAAATTTATTTTTATTTTTAACTGCATTGCAATAACTTATAAATAAAGCGCAGTTGCCACACTTACCTCAATGTATATTACCTATGTCCAGCTAAAAGATTTACGTACTGTATATCATAACATGTTTTTTTGTAACCCATACACTGAAATGTGTTATTTACTTATTCATTTTTAAAACATACGCTAAATCTTTCTTTATTTTTTGAAATTGTTGCAGCAACAGCTTGCTGGTTTATTATTTTAGTGATCATTACTATTACTGTCTCCGTTAGATCAATTGGTTTTCTTTCATATTCTTAATTAAATGAACTGTCAACGTTCAGGTTCTATTGCTCTTTGATAGTGAACTAGTATTTTATTATTTTCGTATAGAATATGTCTAATCTGATTTATGCTTTACCCTTCTTGGTATCAAGTTGATTGCATATATTTATATAAGTTTCTACTATATCTTTTGCTACTGCTACTTTCACTTCATTTTGGCGATCTTATAATTTCAAATGTCTTGTCCAACCTATTTTCTTGTCTCGTATCCGCGTCTTCCTCAGGTTTCTAAGCCATGACGTTCTTCTTCGACCTGGCCCTCTTCTTCCGTCTACCTTGCCTTGTATTATTAAATGGAGTATATTATATCTCTCTGGGTGGCGCATAACATGGCCAAAATATTCAAGTTTGCGATTTTTAACTGTTTTGACGACTTCCGTAACTTTTCCCATCCGATGCAAAACCACTTCATTACAAACTTATTCGTAGGATTCATTGATACACCCAGATTTCAAAGGCTTCTAGTTTCTTGAGAAGTGTATCCGTCAAAGTCCAACCTTTGACACCATACAAAAGAGTAGAGAACACATAACATCTCACTAATTAAATCTACACCAAATTAAAAATGATTAAATTGATGTCTTAAACATATTTCTTTAAACCTTTTAAATACATTGGTGCTTAAGAAACATATTGCTAATTTGCTATGTTAAATCCTAACTCAATACGTTAAATAGTAAAATAGTTACAGATCATTAAAAAAAGTGTCCCAAGGTATAACACTCTCCCCTAATTTTGTTCACGTCACATGTTGACTTCTCTTTGAAAACATGTGTTTCTAATTGCCCTATCTAATTCTGTTGCTAATTCAAGCATTATCTCTAGTATTATATATTTTTTTCAAATTCTAGTATATGTGGCGACAAAATATATTTTTTTAATTGTATTTTTATACCCCGTCTGTAGGTTAATACATTAATGATTAGAGAAAATACTTCAGGAAATAAAAGTCTGACAAGGAAGATAAAGAAAAAAGTACATATCAAAACTATAAAATGAAGTTAACTTATATTAGTTGTTTTTGAGTTTTAATACCTTATTTGAAAGTGTAACAGGTACCAACTGTATTTACCTGTAAGAGTAGTTGCATAGTAGGGTGATATTTCTGGTGAAAAAAGCCAGAAGAAAATAGATTCTGTGCAGATAAACCATCGAAGAACTAATTACCCTGCGACACCCGCGGCGCCACCCCTCCCCAAAAATTTAAGATTTTGTTGATCGAAAAATATCACCGATGAAGATTGAGCCAAGCAAATCTGGTTGGTTAGTGGGCTGGCCGTGTTCATTAAGAAAAAGCCTTGAGTTTGATCGTTTTTTAAAAACCCGAAACGTCTTGATAGTTAAGCGCATGTTAGGGGTGGTGCGAAAGTAGCCAGCGCTAGCGAGTGGAAGTGCTACGTATTCCATTCATGCATGTTAGACTAGTCGCGCTCAAACTCTCGCGGTGAAACATCGTGTCGAACTACTGCTCGACAGGCCGGTCACGTTGTTTACGATTTCTTTGAACTGTTAATGAATTTTAGTTTTTTAAATCAGACATGAACTAAAAACACTCGTGTTGTTTTCTATTCAGTTTTTACGTTTAAGACAATGGACTTTCAAAGTGCTATGGAAACATTTGCTGAGGCTTGGGTTGCTGCTAACACCAAGGGGGCACCCCTATCTGATATTGCTACACAGGTACATAAACAACATTTTCTACACACTCCAAAGCAACACACTAGTGTGATTACATTCAATTCAGTGCCAAATATTTAAATATTTCTGTTTTATTTACAAAATAGATGACAATTTCCTTATAAATGACTTTATTTGCAATGTTTTTGAAAATTATTTGACAAGTACTTGGTGGAAATTCATAGTAGGTAAAGTTGGTATAAAATAAAACAGGTTGTTCATATTTCACTTCCAGGTACCAGCTTTTTTTGGAAATATGTCCAGATTGCTTCATTTTTAAAGTTCTGTTTAACATTTTTTATCCAAAAAATACTGTAATAGTAAATGACGTATCTTTCTAGTAAATATTGTCCTAAATTTCTTCATTTATGGCATTCCAATATATAATCAAAAGAAAAGTCCTTAAATAAAGTTTATCCCGAAAAACACTCCAAAAATACTAATAATATTAAAATCATTCCCTTTAATAGGTCATATACATGGTCCATTATATGCAGAAAATGTTAAATCAAACTGTTGGAATAATGTGTGCAAACCAAATAGTTTGTTTACGATCTGTATCTTCAAAAAATAAACAATTGGTTCCTAAAACTACTTTGGTGATCAAAAGACAAAGTTTAAGCGGTTTTATTAATATTAATATCTCAAAGTTAATATGTGTTAGTGATTATATAATGACAGTATATTTCAAATTATCAATAATATATCGAACAACTTCACTTGTTCCAACATTCTTTCGATTGCTGTTTTTAGCTACAAACATCTGATTTTGACATTGTCGTATATTTCTATATATTATTTTATCCTTCTTAACTTTTATTAACCGTCTTCCTTAATGATGTATATTTCTGACATTAAAAACTTTGACAAGCAATACCGATGCTTTTCTACAAATTTCGATAAGCCCGACACTACTTTTCTTCTAGTCTGAGTCTGGATAGTTGCAATTGGCAGTTCATTAAAAATGCAAAAGCAGATAGGTCATAAATTACTGCCCTACAGATGTAGTAGAAACCAGTAAAGTTGTTTTGTAAAAATTCCGAGTTATCTATTAATTTGTTTAATTAAATAAACAATAAAAAAATAACTTATTTTTAAATTCAAATGGATAATCCATCTCACGTCCATCTGTTCATGTCTCTTTAAAGATAATTACCAAGTATTTAAAGAAAAACCATTAAAATAGTCATTAGGGTAGCTTATTTTTAAATTAAAATGGATTTTATACTAAATTTTTGATAAGGGTATGTAATGAAGAAAAACAAACAATGGAAATTGATGACTGTCACAGAAATATCCTTCGAAGATAATACCATTCGTTATATTAAAAAAAAGGGATTCCAACATTTGACAAAATACTAAACGTAATTTAAAATGATAATTTTCTCACTTTGGCCGAATTATTTGCTGGCGAAGGCAATATTTGAAAACTATTAAAAGATTTAAAACACACGGGAGATGAAAACTGGTTAAACATATACTGTTTCTACTGTGGGTAGATAAAAATATTACAAGTTCTCAACAAGTCTTTCTAGAAGGATATTCATGTGGTTTAAATGCTCCCTCAAGAAAGGTTCAAAGATTAATAATTGCGGAATGGTTTACTGGAGTTTGTTTCAAAATCCACTAAAGATTACCACAAAAAAATGAACTATGTTGTTGAGGATTATTTTTCTTAGGTATTGAATTTTCTACTAAAGTATGCGTCGTTGTTTTCGATAACTACAGATATCATTCAAAATTAGTGAAAAGTTACCGACGGTTTCATGGAAAAAATCATATTTTTAGAAAATATGATGCCATTGTCGAAATAACAGTATTACGATTGCCACCTTATCACGATCAACTAAATCCAATACAGTTAATATGGGCTCAAGTATAAGGGGAAAGGGGGTAGGATAATGGAGAAGAACTACTCAAAAGAGGTCTGAATGGAACGACATATCCAGACAGTCAAAGACCCATCCACAGTTATGTCAAAAGAAGATGAAGAAGAACCTCGTATATTAGTGTAGTATTAAGTGTATCTGAAACTTGCCAGTTTCATGCATGAACTACTAAATTCCTTGGTGGTTCTACTATTTTTATAACTTTAGTGCATTATAATGATAATTTTATTCTGAATAGAGGGGTTTTGTACACTTCAAAATTTTGCGCGATCAAAACTGCCCGTTAGAAAAAAATACACTTTAAAAATGCATAATTTTGTCACGATATGGATTCATGTAATATACCAGGTGCATAATCTTCACCTATAATAATTACAAAAATCTTTATGCAAAGATGCACAGGTTGACTATTATATTGTATACGGGTCAAATTTTAGCCAGGTACTCTTCACCGGGAGAGAGAAAATATTCGTATAAAATAAGACAAACACAGTTCCGTATTACATCAAATACAGGGTTGGCTGATTTCTTAAACTTAAGAGAATTCCTGGAAGTTAAATAATAAATATTTTTTTTAAATTTTGAATTAGAACCTATATTGAAGACACAATGACCTGCATTTAAAGTTCCCTCAGATGAAAATTGGAAAAGTGATTATGTATACATAATAAATAATACAATACACAAATACCTGGATGTCGGTAATGCAATAAACCTATTAAAAAAGGATTAGCCGTAGATAAACAGTTCTCCGAAATGATTACGTTAATGGTATATTTTTAAATAATAATTCAACTAATTAATATTTATAACGATAGATTTAAAAAAATATACGTTATTTTGGGGATTAATTGTATTTATAAAAATAGAAAGAAAGTAAAAATGCAGAAATTTTTAGACCGCTTACTGTCATCACTATCTTCTTGAAAAATTATGATGAATTTATGCACTTCAGTTTCCTATTCTACAAAGGAATCATCTGCATCTATCAATTAGTGACATTGTGATTTCCATTCATTCGCGATGAATAAATATTTAAAAAAACTCATCGCACCATTTTTCTACTGTTTTAAACGTAAGGTCAACATTTCTGTAAGCTACATAATGTTTTACTGCACACCAAACAGATTCGATAGGGTTCAAATCCGGACGATAGAGGAGCACATATTAATTTTAGACAGCCATTCTTTCGTGAGCTCATGTTGGGTCATTTATTAATTTATACGTTTATTCCAACTTCATTAGATGTTGTGATTAAATAAATATTCAGTCATTTTTATTGCCATTGTCATTTGGAAATAGGTAGGAAAAGTCCTTGATTGGAATGATCACTCCAAAATTTTAACAGAGTATGAGAACGGAGCACACTAGTTTGCTCCCAAGGTAAAAAAACCCTCTTAATTATATCCTAGTTCGCTCCGAAAACCATAACCTAGTTCGCTCCCGTGGTCAAGCGGATTAAGTATTTATCTATTAAGTTCTAGGAAAATTAACACCAGGAAAATAGGTCCTGTGGGTTTTGTATTTTATAGTAGAAATTGTATCAAATATTGGTAGTTACATATTTATATAAATACAGTGATAAGCGCGCTAATAACCGGCAAAATAACGCAAACGATGGAAAACATATGAAGTTGTAAGATAAAAGAGATGAAACTAGTAGAGATGAGAAATTTAGCGATAGAAACCTATAAATTTACTTTCTATTACGTATCAGAGGAGGATACCAACTAAAACTGTCACTGTCACAGCGGTAGTTTCCAAACTCTTACGTCTAATGGTGGGAAACAATAAATGAAATGTAAATTTATAGGTTCTATCGCTAAATTTCCCATCTCCACTAGTTTCATTTCTATTTATCTCACAACTTAATATGTTTCCATCTTTTACGTTATTTTGCCGGTTATTAGCGCCATTACTGTTATGCATTTTGAAAAATGTTAGTGATTGATTTAGAAATTATATTAGAAATTTTGAATTGTTTTTAAAAATTACTGAAATAATTTTTGTGCCTATTCTAAAATATAGGTATAATAAGAAAGCAATACAAGTGTAAAAACTAACATACACCATGGACAATATCTATTCCTGATATCGACATCAGTCTAACAAACCTAAGAAAATCAGAGATATCATCAACCGTCATTAAACAAAAGTTTTATACACTATTAAACAGATATGGCAATACCTACAACGTATACACCGATGCGTCAAAAAATGAAGACAGAGTTGGAGCAGCAATTTATTCGGAAGACTCCTCAGTTAGTTTCAAATTGCCATCAATTACAACCATCTTTTCGGCTGAATTATTTGCAATTCTAAAAGCACTATTGTTAATAGAAAACAAAAACAAAGAAAGATGTATAATAATCACAGATTCTTTAAGTTCATTATCCTCACTGACTCAATTGTACTGTGACAATCCCCTTCTACTTCTTATTAAAAAAGAACTTAAAAACATTGCAAATAAGAACATCCAAGTTCACTTTTTATGGGTGCATTCTTATATAGGAATTGAAGGTAACGAAGTTGTAGATAAACTGGCTAAAAACGCACCAACTAACCCGATGTCCGAAGAAAGTAATATATTGGTACAAAACGATTTAAAACCATACTTAAAACAAAAAATAATTCAAAAATGGCAACAAACTTGGAACAACACTCCATCAAGGCTATACGAAGTCAACAAACATTCACATCTTTGGTAACCAAAAATAAAAGACAGGAGAGAGCAAGTGATACTTACCCGTCTCCGTATCGGCCATACACGACTTACTCATGACTATTTATTAAAGCGCAAAAATAAACCAGTGTGTGAAGTGTGCAACAGTGTTCTAACGGTAAAACATTTTTTAATACAGTGTCCCAAATATAATAGTGAATGACTCAAATATAACATACCCAACTCCCTAAGAGATACCCTAGAAGAAAATACAGACACCCGAAAAATATTTTCCTATCTCAAAGACTGCCAAATTCTTCAAAAGATCTAAAATGTACATTGTAACACACAAAGATATTATTAATATCCCAGATTTAGCCATACGGCTCTCACTCCCTCTAAGGGGAAAATTCACTTATCCCAGATACCTACGGTATCAAAAGGGTTGAGCTCTGGTGGGACTCTTTCCGTGTTATCGAGCCCTAGGTGACTTGGTATGCTGGAGTATCTCCCAAAAATTTTCGTACACATCTGGATGTTGAGAGAAGTACAGCTTTCTGCATGGTCTTGTAGAGATGTTCATTCAGACCTAGCTTTCTTATGTTTTCTAGGAGGTTCTTCGGAATAACTCCAGTAGTAGAGAGAATAATAGGTATTGTCTGGGTACTTTCCATTCTCCACTGTCTTCGTATTTGAATTTCCAGATCCCTGTATTTGGCGATCTTTTCGTTTTGTTTAATACGAAGATTATTGTTGTTGGGTATCGCCACATCAATTAGTGTTGTTTGTCTCTTTAGTTTATTAACTAGTATGAGATCTGGTCTATTATGTGCCACTGTTTGGTCTGTGAGCACAGTGCGGTCCCAGTATAGCTTGTAGTTATCATTCTCAAGTATACTTTCAGGAACGTATTGATAATATGGGAGATGGTTTGTTTGGAGAAGTCCCAGTTTGATGGCTATCTTTCGATGAAGGATCTTTCCTACTGAGTCGTGCCGTTCCTTATATTCAGTTGCAGCAAATGCCTGGCAACCCCCGGTAATGTGTTGGATGGTTTCTTGAGCTTGACATCCATATCGGCATTTGTCATTTTGGACCTGAGGGTCCAAATTATTATTATTATTATTACTGTAAACTAATGTATATTTTACTTATTGTATCTATATTGTATTAATCTAAATACGCTAATGACCCTGCGTGGTTGATGCGTTAATAAAAAGAAAAAAAAACCAGTATACACCCTATGAGAAGAGCGTACATATTTGTTTCATTCATATAAATCACAGGTGCTTTTCTGCTCGATAACATTTTATACTTCGCAAAAAATTATTTTTTGTTCAATGATCAGTTTTCTGTTCTTTTTTTATCCAGTGGTATTCTATTTTTTTGACAACCTTACTCAAACTTTTACGTTTTTCATTATAACAACTATATTCTATTATAAATTTTTAATGAATTTTCTTTTGAGTTTTTACAGTTTGTCTCTGTAGTCGTTCCTTCTCTATAATGACCAAACCAGACTAACTGTGTTATTTTAATTCTTCATTCTTCTGTTTAAATCTCCATCACTTTTCACAATTTTAGAACAAATAATTGTCAGCAATGAGCAACTACATATTATTTAGTATCATAAGTTTCAAACAGTATTTTTTTAACTTTTATCCTCATTTAGTCAGTTTGTTATTTATCTTGACAGGGTAGCAAAATAATCACTTGACAGTGAATATATCTCTCCCTCAATTCTAAATAAAGTTTAAGTCAGTACATTCCAAAGAATATCTTAAAGGTTCTTAAAATTTCTGATGTTTTTTAAATACTTCTTCGATAGATTCTATACTTATAAAAAGTGCATATACGGATACATGTATAACAGGTAAATATTAATTGTAAAATCACACAAGAAAATAGTTTCAGAATAATTAATATTACTTAACTACATTTATACCTTTTATCGTGTTTTGTCCAATAAACGATATATCTGTTTGAATAGATTCCATTATGTTTTGTTAGTCGAATTTTATTTCTAATCTTATTATCAATAATATATCTGGTCATTGTTTTGTAAATATGAGTTATTGCAATTCAGACATCTGTTTGATAATTAAGGAAAGAAAAAGCTTAAAAAACTTCAAATAAATCTGTATAGTCAGCATTTTCTATTGCCACTATATCCATCTCTATCCAAATAGAGGATTTTTTGTGTACCACGCCAAAACTTCCAAGTTTCTAATACAGTTGATTACTTTGTATATGATAATCAACAATTTATAAAACAAGAACATCAACAGGAAACTTTAAAGTAAATACATAAAGAAATTAACAATTAACAAAAATTTAATGCAATGTCACTTTTGCAATTTTTTGATTATTTATTTTAATGACTAATTAAAATAGAGTCCAAAATTAACTTCAATTTTAAATTAATAATTTTATTATTAAAAAATTGTATATATAACACACACAATGATAGATCACCTATCTGCCCAAATGAACGGTCTGTGATAGCAAGAGAAAGTATTCGGAAAATATAAATGTAAACTTTTTATGGCATAGCATAAAATAAATTTAAAAATTTTCAATTATTATTTATCTTAAAATATGAATATTTGGCTATTTTATTACAAAAATTTGGGCCAAATTTATCTGTTAATGTCTAAATACATTTTAACTATTATCTTTTGGGGAAATCAAATAGCACTATTATTAAGTAGGTAACATTCATTAGATCAAAGTACCACAATAGGATAATCTCTTTTAGAAAATGTATTTATAATTTTGTTAAAAACTATTTTTTTTTGAATTACGGTTTTTGTTTGTATAGGTCGAATTATGAATTTTCTTTTAAAAACAACTAATTGTTCTGAAAGTTTCAATTATATTTATATCTTTCTAAATACATCACTAATCAAATTATTGAATAACATTTTGCGGTTGTCTTCTTCCTCTTCGCTTTCTGATTCAAAATTAGCACCTAAATTAATTGTAAAAATATCTGTTACTGTGTCTATGAAAGCACTTATTTTGTTATTTATGACAAAAACGTATTTGGTCGTTTTATTGTGGGATTAAAGTTTTTTCAAATTCATCAGTATCAAAATATTCAAAAAAGGTCATAAAAAAATCTTATAACTGTTGAACATTTTCAATATTAAAAGATATATTTTTTGTGCTATATATAATTTGAGAGATCCCATTCTAACTCAATTGCATGTAAGTCTGGATTGTAAGGAGGTAATTACAAAATTGCATGGCCAAATTGTGTAAAAATTCATCTATTCAAGATTTTAAATGTTGGCGTATAACTATAACCGACCATAGTTCATTCTGTGTACCTCTTTATCCTTCATAAGGGTGTAGTGAAATTTTGCTGTTCAATTAACTACTTGTTCATTTATCTCATCCACGTGTAGGTTGTTCTGCTTTCGAGAATCAGGCAGATTCTTATTTAATCTGACCATGGAGATCTTGCTCTATGGACTATTGATTATGTATTTTAGAAAGGAACTCCAGCATTAAAGTATGTGTTTAATTTCTTGTTCTCTTGTAATCTTCGTACAAGCTTCTATCGAAACGGAGTTAGATAAGGTAGACCGTGGTCGAAAGTAACATTTTTAATTCAAACACCAATTTCGGGAAACCTATAACAGATATAAACAAATTTTCTCGTTCAGGCCTTAATTGCATTTTTAAGCAATATTAAAATAGGTTATTAAGAGTTTTAAATAATTATAGTTTTTAATTATTTGTGAAAAATTGTCGTAGCGGCAAATGTTACAACTGCCCCCAACCCCGGGGCGGTTGTAACAGTGATCAAAAGCTTAAACAAATGATGTTTATGCAATGTAAGTACAAAAGTTATACAAAAGTACAACAGAAGTTATATTCTTACGTAAAATAAAAACAAAATCTTATGCTATACCAGAAGGAACAGTGAACTTAACTTAACAAATTATGGATCAATCTGATTCGCAATTATGGCAAACGTATAAACCTTCTTGGCTTGTGCATTGTTCATGTGACCAACGTTTACATTCAATGCATTGAATCCAACCTTCCCCTGGCTTACTTGAAGCATATGCTTCACAGCATACCACTCTTCATCTTCTTCATCACTTTCTTGTTGTCATTTTTTAAATGGTTTCTTTTTTTTAAGATTTTTTGGTTTTAGTTTAGGGTCAGAAAAATTATTCTTAACGCTTTTTTTCTTCTCTTCATATTCTGCCCTAATTTCTCCCTTTTCAGGGGTATCTGTGTATATGGCCGATTTTCTTTTCTTTTTTTCTTTATTTCCTTCTTTTCTAGGCGGGGCTTTGGGGGAAGGTCTGACTGCTTCCGGTGTAAACTCCTCAGCTGAAGAAACACGTGAAGTTGTCGCTGTGAGAATATTATTTAGTTCATTGTCGCTGGTGCGGGTTCTTTATTTTGTTGATATCTCTGGTTATCTGGTGTAGGTTCATCGTCTCTTTTTCCTGATTCTGTCGTGTTAATTTCAATATCGTTGGTCACTTTATTTGCTAGTGGAGGCCGATCTGTGACATAAGACGGTGCATAGTCTAAGGGTGTAAATATATTCCTATTAAAAGGAAGTATTCCCGTGCATATAAAGCCTGCTTGGATGTTATTGGATGTCAGTGCCATCGGAAGTGCTGTAGCTACTATGGATGAAATATTAAAAATAGTCAAACAAATTAATTGCTTTTTTTAATAGCCCATATACAGAGCGATCCAACGGTTGTAACTTATGAGAGCAGTGAGATGGGAAGGATAACACAACAATGCCGTTCTCAGAGCAATAGTCTAGTGCCTGAATAGAAATATGAGATGCGTGATTATCTAGTAACAACAGCATTTTATGATCGGTATTTGCTAAGGTATGTTTCCGAAAGTGTTGTAAGAATTTCACTTTCTTGCATCCACCCGCTTGCGTTTCCCGCGCCTGTCCTTTCAGTTGGACCATCTCGAATAAAATGTTCCTGGTACCGAATCCTCGGAAATATAAACATCGGAGGAACAAAATTTCCAACAGCATTTACCGCTCAGGTGAATGTGACTAAGTTTCCACGTTTAAAAGACTTCAATGCTCCAACTTGCCTTGTTCCCTTTTTAGTGACAATTCTATTGGGCTTTTGGACTGTTGTGATCCCAGTCTCATCGACATTGTATATGTCTTTAGGTTCTAATTTATATTTGTCCATAACTTTTTGCAAATTATAAAAAAACAGGAAACATTATTCTCGTTAAAACTAGTGGCACGGACTAAACTTGTTGGTTGTGCACATCTTAACGAGAGTTGGGGTTGTCGCTTCATAAATCTGCTGAACCAATCTTCTGTAGCCATCTGGTTTTGCTCTCACTGTCGTGGCATTGTTAAGTTATATTTATTGGCTAATTCATATGCAAACTTTCTGATTTCTTTCGAACAAAAACCATAATATATGTTTGCCGCTCTTACAATATAATTTGCCATAATTTTTTCTTGGTCTTCGGTTAAAACTTTGTTCCAAGCTCTATAACCCATGGAAACAGAATTATTTAAACCCTCACCTGGTGCTTCCTTTTTAATTTTAAATTGTCTTAAAGAAACATGACACAAATCGTACTTCTTTGCCGCTGCACGATTGGATATACCATTTTTTATTTCTGCGTATGCAGCTTCATAAGTTGCATTATCTTTGGAACCTCTATTACTTCTTCTAATTTTTGTACGAGGCATTCTGGAAATAAAAAAAATAATAGGTATATTATATAAAAACTTTTAAATTTTTGACAATGAACAATGGTAAATCTAGACCGTTACTGGTGTTTATATTATTTTCAAATATCTAAACTAATTATATAGATAAAATACATACCTGAAATAAGAAAGCTTATGTTTCACTTAGATATCACTCGAAAATGATTACTAAGGAACACTAAAAACAATTTATTGCGGTCTTGTATACAATCGAGACTAGTGCCGATATCGCTCATGTACCATGATATAATGAAAAGGCTTCATTGTATCATGCTCAAAGAAAATATGGTAGTCGGTAGTTTTATCAGTTTACAAAACTAGCGCAAGCGCTGTTATTGTTTTCGTCGTTTCAGATATTTGAGTTGTTACTTTTGCCGCCCGTTTCATTTTGACCGCCCTATTACAAAACAAATAATTTCTTCTAACAACTCTATAAGATTTTACTAGCATTATAAAGTACCATACTGTATTTTGTACTCATTTCCTTGTCGATTAGAATTTCCACCAATTATTTAGTAATTTAATAATTAACATTAACATTAAAAAACTAAATTTATCTTTAATTTATATATTAAAATTATGAAAATCACAAGAAGGTAGTATATCTATACTAATATATACATATATACCTAGGTTGAACTAATTCTTTGTAAAACTATACTTCTTGTCATATATAAAAGTCTGTATAGTCTGTAATATGCTTCAATTTAAATCTAAAATATTTTCTTGTGTAAAATCGAAAACTTATCATGTACCACTTAAAAATTTATCTGAAATGCATATTGCTGTTCTGTTTTATCGTGAAATTATGATATCCTAATGTAATCATTTATTTTCTCTATATATTTTCTTGCTTACTCTGTCTAGTAGAGATTTTCCTCTTTGGTCATGTTTTTCTTCGTATCACTATGTAATAATATATTTGCATGACATACTTGAAGATGTTTGTAGTTTACATATGTTTTAAGAAAGATATCTAGAATTAAATTTAGTGAATTAGTTTTGGAATTTTTGGAAAGATGCCTTTGCAGATATTGTATTCTTTCAGTTAAGTGTTGGGGTTTTCGTAACCACATTGCACTTGGTCTTACCCTCGTTTTCCTTACGACCAACTGCCTTGGCACGTGTTTCAAATAGGGTAAACACTACCTTTACAGCTCTGGATTGTGCAAAGCAATTGTATCCATATCGCCATCAAAGTCAGTCCCTGGACAGCAAAGCTATTTGTCAGAACTGGCTGTGGCTTTATTACTACATACTCCAAAGTCAAGCCGTATAAAAAAGGGATGAGGATCTACTTATCTAACACCAGTGTCAATAAGAAATTCCCTTGATGTGGTGCTGCCAATTCTGATCCATGCAGATGAATTCTTCAAGTACACCTGCGGTAATCGTACCAGTTTTATAGGACCTCGTAGGAAACATAGTCTTCCACAATAGATTTCTGCTTACGGAATCGTACACTTGTTTTAAATCTACAAAGATTTGATGTACGTCGCGGTTGTATTCCAATTTCTTTTCCAAAATCTGATGTAGAATAAAAATCTGGTCTATGGTTGATCTTTCAGATCTAAAGATATTAAAAATAGAACTTTGGTCACAAAAAAACAGTACATACCTATATTTATATCTTTTTTGCTTGAATCCTCCAATACTTAACGGATTAACCTTTGAATAGATATTAATAGAAAAAAGTACAAAAAATGAATTTTTACATTTGAACATTTTTATTTTTAATATTTAACTTTATTAAATTGCACGAAGTGTAGAAATGTTGTTAGACAATGATCGGAAAAAGCTTTGGGACCGATCATTTCTGATTTTCTGTCATGTATTTTTTAATCTAATTTTACCATATGCCAATTTTTATAGCATCTTAAAGAATCTGTAGGAGAATCTAGAGTGAGATGAGAAGAAAATGATCATATAGTTGTAGGTTATAGGTGTGTAGTTATTTCGCTTTTAAAAGTTTTTTAAAGATATGCTCTCTAGGAAAGGATGCGTAAGTGATTATTATTTTTCATTCACGCCCGCTCACGGTTACTTAATTTCACTCACGCCCGATTACGAACGAGAATTCTTAAATTGAGTTCGTGAATCACGCGTTAGTCATAAGCTATGTCATATATAGTGCAGAAATTAAGTTTAATCCAAATTTAATTCACATTTAGACACAAAAACCGATCTGAAACTTCTTTAAAAAGGCATATTACGAAACCCTCTGCAAATGCTAAAATCAAAAATCTAAATTGTGATACTTTTACAATACAGGTACACACTTTATATTAAACTAAAACGTATATTCACCAATAGGTCATCTACCATAAAAATAACTGTTGATACTCAATCCCATAGTTACCAAAGTCTGGTATTTCCATTAGATAAAAATAATTCCAGCTTTCGACGGTCAATTCCAGTCTTCCCAATATCCAGACAATAATTTTTTTACTTTAATAATGCAATAGTAGAGTTTTCATTTTTGGAGTACTGATAAATTCCAGTCCCTATAAACCAGGGCTCAATCCGTCCGCTGGAAATCCTGCTTAATCCTGGATTTTACTAATCTGAGATTACTGTTACCGGATATGAGTGCAAATTCTAGCGAATCGATTCGATTTATAGTTCTTTTCATCGTTCAACAACTGAGTTATATGTAAACTATAAACCAAGAGTACAATTTGAGAATACGTTAAGGATTCTCAAAAAAGAATTCTTCTATGTATTAAAAAAAAATCACAGAAAAAAAACTACATCGGGAAAAGGAAATTTGAGTCAGCCAGTTTGAAAAATTTTTCGTATCACTCTTTCGAGACGGTTTTTTTAACGGGTTTTAAAAACATATTTTTGTGGTTTTTTATTTTTATATACACAAATATACCCTTTTTTGACAAAAAATGGTAATAAAAACATTATGGTGTTGGTAAGGGTGGTGGTACATATACGTACCATTAGTCTTGTGTAATGGTACGTGTGTGTACCAACAGTCCTACATAAAAATATTATTAATATATTTTTATTACTTTATTACTCAAAAATATAAAACAATTACTCAAAAATACAAAATATTACTGCGAAACACTTTTTACATAAAGAAATGTCATATTCTTCGCAAATGGTTTTTGTAAGTGTTTGTGTTTTATTATAAGTGCACCTTCTTGTGTTTCCTTCAATTGGAAGATGTAATGACACACTCTCGAAACGTTTTCTTTTTATAGATATTCTTCCATTCTTAGATAAACGTCGTATAGCAGAAATTTTTTGTCCTTCAGACATCATTTCTTCTGCCAGAGGTACCAGAAATTGTATCAGAGGAATTTTTTTCTTATTTTTTTTTTCATTACAAATAATCCATGAGTTTACAACTGACATCATAGGTAAACGATGGAATACTTTTTTCCACCATTTGTTTGATTTAAGATCTAAATAGTACAATCCTACCATTTGGTCCGCTAGATCAACCCCACCCTTAATTTCCCTGTAGCACGCTATCATTTCTGGGCAAAGCTCATTTACTTTCGAGCCATCTCTCATGGTTTTATTGATAAATGAAACATTGTCCTTATGGCAATTACTCAGCATCAAGACTTCTTCGGTGTCCTGCCATTTCATAAACATTAGTCCATTTTCATTGCACTGAAATAAGCATTCACCTCTTCGCAATTTATCTTTTATTTTTGGTAAGTTTTTTCTATTCTGGTTACAGGTACCTATTGCTGCGTACTGTAGATTTTCCAACAGAGAAACCGAAGTAAAAAAGCGATCAAAGCAAAAGGTTATATCTCTTTGTTTTGCTGTGGAAATAAGTTTGTTCACTACACGTTCCCCAAGAGTTCCTTTTACATATTCAGTTTCACGACCTGTGTAAAGGTATTTTATTTCCCTCCTACCCACCGGTAAACCGGGTCGGGCATTCCCCTATCCGCCACCTGGGGACGCGCTCTCTAGGAGTTACAGGTTCTCGCGAGAGAGATAATAAGAACAGATAAAGTACTGAAACTGTTGTATGATGATCCAAATATTTCCAATATCATAAAACACAATGAATATGTTAGTTGAGACATCCGCAGGAAATGTACAGAGACATAATACTCGAACTAAGTTTTCGCAAGTGTTTAGACCATTTTAACTATGTTGTCCTTCATGTTAGTTATATATTTGTAGGTTTTTATAATATTACAAATATATATTTTTGTTAGTGTAAAAACCGGAGTTGAGCTAAAACGTATTACATGAACTATGAGAACATAATGCCAAAGTTCATAGTTATAAGATAACAAGAATTAACACTAGTACGTTTGACGATGAGCCACTTGTCTGACGAATAACGTTATCAAAGAAATTAGCCAATGATATAAAAAACACGTTTTTATTCAGTAAAAAGAATTAAACATTATTAGTAAATTAATTTAACAACATACTGATTAATACTTAATAACAACATTGTATGCTGTGCAAAGTAAATGTAGTTGCTTCCTTGACTTTTTCGATTCTTCTAGAATTCTCCTACCAGTGGTGAAAATTTTATGATTTTCTTCATATTTTTATTTTTTTCATACTATAGTCTATTTTGTCTTTAGGTAAGTATATTTTCATTCAATGTTTTTGTTTATTTTTCGTTCGCTCGTTTACATACTTTTGTTTTTCATACAGTTTTTTCTGTTTTTTTTTCTGTGTCTAGAGATGAAAGGATTAGATCCAAGACTCTATTACTAGATAACAATTCTTAAAAAAGTTAAATTGGAAACAGAGATCATTCGTAAGGGTAACAATACTAATAATAAGATAAAATGGACAAAATTTTATTACAACGAGTAGTCCGCATGGATGAGCGCTATCTCCTTAACTCTTACTTACTCTGTAGGTTTAGCTGAATTGGCAACATGCATCGATTCATTTCTGTTTTCTTGTGTAATCTTCATCCAATTCTCCGCCCTGTAGCTTTAAGGTCCCCTGCTGTATTATCTAGCCACCGGAGTCGAGGTTATTCAAGTGGTCTTCCTCCAGTTGGGATTTCTTCCCATATTATAGTTTATTTTTATGAACGAGAGAGTAATTAGCATAATTTTAATTGGTAGCTCCGACCACTCCATGGGCGTGCTCAAGATTAATTGAAAAATTACTTTGAATAATTGTAAAAAATAAATGAATTATTTCAGTGTTATAAAGTGTTATGTGTATGTAAACAAAAGTGACCTCTTTTATCACACACTATATTAGAACTGACTGGCCTACATTTAAAAGGGTTTTAAAAAATTCACATTTTTTTTAATTTTTAAAAATTACAAAAGAGAAAAAGAGTTTTTAAAACCGTCTAAGGTATGTTAAATAGATGAATAAAAATATTAATATAAAACTTACAGCTACTTGTTACAAATCCAAATCAGATTCAGAAGATGAACTTTCAGAACCAAGATTTATAATAACTGGCTCGATCATTTTATCACTAATATTGTCCAGCTTCCACATTTTTTCCTCTTCTTTAATAGTGTGATTTACTGCCTTTTCCCAGTTTTCAGGTTTTACATTATTTACGGCCTCCAAAAACAACTGTTTAACATCATGAATTTTAAAAGTGGTATTTTTCTTGAAACTTCACTCTTTATCTGTGCCCATACCAGTTCAATCGGGTTTAATTCACAATGATATGGTGGGGATCTAAGTACTGTCATTCCACGATTTTTGGCAATTTCATCAATTTCGTATTTTTAAAATTTTTCTTTATGAAGGGCACACAACGAATAAAGTTCCTTTTTTGTAGATCCGGGATGGTACGTAATATTTTTTGAATTCAGCCAATTCTGCAAGTCTTTGTTTAACCACTTGGTTGTGGGCAGTCCTTCTATAAGTCTGGAGTGATAACTTGCATTATCCATTACTATTACACAGTTCTTAGGAAGAAGATCTATCATTTGTTCGAACCATTCTTGAAAGACATCAGCGTTTATATCTTCATGGTAGTCACCGGTACGAGTTGATTCAAAAGTTAATAAACCACCTTCAACAAAACCGTCTGAACTGCCAATGTGTACTATTATCAGCCTGTGTCCCTTTCCTGATGGTGGGTTTAAACTAGTAGATAAGTTATTTACAAAAGCGTGCCTTTGACTTGTAACAGTTTCATCCTGCCAAAATTTATTTGGTGTATGACCCTCGTTGATCCATGGTTCATCAAGATAAAATATTTTTCTTTTTTGGTTTCTCATTTCCTTTATGGTTCTTAGAAAATGTCTTCTCCATATGACAATATCGCTTCTTTCTAATAAAATAGACTTTCTGGGATTCTTTTTCCAGCGGAAGCCTATTTCTTTTAAAAGTTTCCATAACGTACTTCTACTCATTTCTGGGTAATCCTTATCATCTCGAACTGAGACAAGAACTTTATCCAATGTTGGAAATTCTTGTCTAAAGAAGAATTCATGCACTTTCCGTCGAAGTCCTTCTTTAAAATGATATTCTATTTGAAATTTTGGTTTCCCTGGAGCATTACGTGGCATATGAAAACTACCACATTTCTCTTCTTTAATAACTCTGTAAATCGTAGATTTCCCAACACCAAGTGTACTGCTAACTAACTCAACGGTCTCATCAACACTTTCACATAAACGTTTGTCTGTAAATGATTTAAAACAATTAAATATTAATGTTTTTTCATTAACTGTTAGAGGACCAATTTTTCGGCGTTTACACGGCACTTCCAAATTTTCCATAACACTAGTATACACAATAAACTGCACCTTGCAACTGAAGTACCTACTTTTAGTGAACTCTTAAGAATTTTGAATACGCCACTTGGACCTTCCTACAAAATGGAAAAACCCACTATCACATTTTTTGTGGAATAAGTTTAGAAGGTAATTATCTAGTCAATTACTGTCGTAGATTCCTGGAATTAAAGAATTAAATGTTTGATTGTTGAATCCCTTACTTCGTGGAATGCACTCATTTCAGATAAAATAAAACGTTTTATTTTATCTAAAGAATTAAACTTTATTTTGCAAATAGGTAGGTACTTATTCAACTTTTATTGGTTATATATAACCAATAAAATAAACATCTTACATTTCTTGCAAATTCATTAGTACCTGTTAACCTCCATCACTCCGACACTGGCAACCTTATTTAGGGATTAGTAAACCTCACAACTATTGTATTCTAGTCTGCTCCAACCTTTATACCTGGTGGTCATACTCAATTTAAAATTGTTTTCCTATATACTTCTGTAAATTTGTTGACAAATATCTGTTTTTCATTGAGTCACCCGTATCAACAGTTTAGGGATTTGCATACATAATTTATTGTTTTATTACTCTGTCATACATAAAAATACACTATAGTCTTATTCTTTCATCAGACTGTCTTCTGAGATGTTCTACTCACTGGAGTCTTCGGAACTTTATTTCTTTTATTGTATTGACGTCTGCATATAATTTTTTTCCCTATTTCGCCATCACGCGTCAGCCCAAAGATCTTTCTTAGGATTTTTCTTTTCCAAACACGTAGCCACTCTTCGTTTGCCTTTGTTATCGTCCATGTCTCGCTACCGTTTATCACTACTGGTCGTATGAATCCCAGTTTCAAGGGCCTAAAGACATCTGTTTTCTGCTTGTATCCCATTTTGTGTTTGTTGTGATCCGTTATTGTCTTCAGTTATTGTTATTCCAAGGCACTTAAATTCTCTAACTCGTACACATATATTTAGTTTGATTTTCATTGATTGAGCTTCACTTTCTTTGTTTAATTCTCGAACCTCATACAATTTTTTTTAAATCTATTGTCCTTGAATCTGGCGACGGTATATTTATTGTATGATAATCTATATTCTCTGATGTTTTTGTCACCTCTCTTTTAATTTTAAAATCATTATTATGTGATCAGAATCAGCATCTGTCTGTGTGTTCTGCTATCGGGGGAATCCATGTTCTCTTGTGAATTGTTTTGTGGTCTAAGCATATACTCATAATTCCAATCTCATTCTCTTATGCGTAGCTTCCCAACATCTCATTTTTATTTACTCATGTTTGCTTTTGCCACCCGGGGTTTTCCTACACAATTTCTTTGTTTCTCAGTTTTGTACTTCAGTCACCTATTAAAATTTTAGTGTCATATTTTGGTATCTTATTGTAAATAACTTCAATATTACCATAAAATTTCTGTTTTATATTTGGATTTGCATAAGATAAGTATACATATAAAAGTTACAGACGTCACACTAAGATAAGTGTAACACTTTCATAATTCAAAGACAATTGGAGTAAAGCAGATGATGCATCTAGTAATGTGAAATAATTGAATTGAATAACGTTAGAAACATTTGATTTTTGTTCTTTTTCATTTTAATTTCAACACCATATTTATGATCGCAGGCACTGCCACCCAGTAGTAAAAAATAACGTCGTCATTCTGGCACTGTGCAGCACTGGGCCATTTTAAAACTAAGTATATCGATTTCGATTCTGTTCAGTTCCAATGCGACTGTTGTTCATTTGTGAGTTGTTCATTTTTATATAGCGTTTGTACGGTTTGAATGGTTTTTTGTTTTCCGTCCAGGAATTCTTAGTACACGGCCCCGAGTGCCGGTCATTCGGGGCCATTTTTTATACTTTACATTGAGTAACTTATCTGTAGATATCCAGAAGGATCTTTAATATAGTGGTTTCTCGTTGCCTTCTACATCCTTACGCCATTGACCACTTCTTTGTTCATCCGCCTTCGGAGTCAATTCCGATTGATTGATTAATCGGTAAGTGGGGGATTAATTATACAGGCAATCACTTAATCCCTATCTGCGTTAGCCATCCAAATATATGTTACCCGTTTTTTAAAACATGGAGGTGCAGATTTGTATTTTTCCTTCATCAAGATTAAGACCTTTCGGTATTTCCTAACTTTTCAAAGCCTTTGAAGACTATTCCTTTAACCCAGATATTACTGAAACTTTTATTGTTAACATTTTGAATTAATTTCGAACTTTCATGGAAATTATAGCATATGGAACCAAAAAACACAATCATATATTTTTTTATGACGATACCTGTCAAGTTTTGACATGTTCTTTTAAAAGGACGGTAGTAATATACGGTACCAGATATCATATATATTTTATTAGTATCAATTTACAAAGAATGAAAGGATTTAAAACAAAATTTTGGATGTAAAGGTATTTTGCACTTTTCAACACAAAAACTGGACTTTTTTGTGACAATATCCACATCGCAATTGCTTTTCTTGATAAAGAACCAAGTGGTTAATACCGTCATATCTTGAATTGGCTACCGAATTCGAATTCCGCTTAGAAGGTCCGCGTTTTGTTTCTTTTTTAAAAGTTTCCAAAATATTAGTTGCAATAGATCTTCTAAATTTAAGTTGATCCAGTTTACCGTCTTGAGTTTTGTGAATCTGCCACGCATTTTAAATAGCCATATCAACGCAATGAGCAAAAAGGGGAAAATACCATTTCTTTCCTCTTATGGACACTCGATATAAACTGATGTTCTGGTCACTGCGATCAACGCCACCCATGAAGTTATTGTATATTCTAACAATATTTGGTTGAGGAACTTGAATATGTTTTTTCTCTGCTTGTGAAAATCTCTTTACAGAGAAGCAAGGCATTACTGGTACAAAATTGGAAGCAATAGAAACTATATTATTATCATGCCAGCGGCAAACCACTATTCCTGTATTTTTATCAAGACGATACTCGTATTTACCACGTTCAGTTTTTTTCATAATAGATGAACAGGGTAAAGGGCATTTCATGGTGCGATTTTCCCTTACAGTGCCTGTACCAAATATGCCTCTTTGTTTTAGCTCATGCAGTAAATGAATAGAAGTAAAATAATTATCAAAAATAAGATGGAATCGCCTTTGAGGCCATACTTCATTCAATCTGTCTGCATAGGATAGAACTACTGATGCACCCAATCCAAGGACTTAATATTGTTCAGGTATTGTAGTGGAATTACCTTGGTAAGGAGAAAACCAAACTATGTATCCCAGACGAAGGGCTCCTACCCACATTTTGTACCCCCAACGGATTGGTTTTCCCCTGATGAATTGTTTTGTGGGATGGCGACCAAAATACGGAACCATTGCCTCATCTATGCTGTGATGTTGTTCTAAAGGGGAAAATTGTATAAATTTTTTGTTTATTACGTCGAACAGGGGTCGCATCTTGGCAAATCTATCAAATTTATCTAATGACAAGTTATTGCAAACATGCAAAACTCGATCACGATTTTCCCAGTACATGTACTTTTTCGGCACAACCACATAACCACTCAATACAAGAACGCCTATAAAACATCGAATCTCATTTTGAGTAATGTCGTTCAAAAGATTTCTTTGTCCTGCGTAGATGTTAGTGTATTCGGTAACCAAATTGATGACTTCATCATCAAAAAACAAATTGAAAATTTCCATCGGCGACTGAGTCATTTTCGGTCCAAATTGAGTTTTCCAGTAAGTACAATCAGGGTGTTGATACAAGTCTCCTTGAATCCAGTGTGCAGATATTCTCTTCTCTAATTGATGGGGCAGCTTTTCCTTGGAAAGAAAAAACAACACTTGGTAGGCTGGAATTCACAGAATCTTGTGGTAATTCAGTCGCGTTGTCAAAAACAAGTTCTACATCGTTTCTCAACTGACTACTCGGTAAATTATTTATTGTAGTTAGTTCTTCATCGCCGGAGTCGCAATCGGTGACATCATCATTGGCATTTTCTGGGGGAAATATGATCAAACCATCTGGAGGGACTGGGATTTCATCAGAATCAAGCTCTTCTAATAGCTCATGCCATTTGAGAGGCCTCCTGAAACAATACGCACGTTGGTAGTACTAATTACTACCGTCCTTTTAAAAGAACAAAATGAAATCCCAAGCGGCGAGCCTTTGAAACAACGTGACAACTATTCGAGCCTATATACGTACATAAGTCCCTATTATACAATAATCCACATGCCAATGCCGTGAAATAACAGTTTTTTAATTCTAGACTTACCTCCAATTATAAGCATCCATTTTGTAGTCCAAAACCTGGCAATTTACACAGATAACCTCACAATTACAGCATGTGCGCGCACTAAAATCGTTAAAACTTGTCGAATGCTGGCTCTTGAAAACACTCCATCTAGAGCCATCTATCAGTTGGTAGCTGTACTAACCTAAATTACGCATAATTTACACTGCCTTTTAAAAGGACGGTAGTAATATCTGGGTTAATATATAACTTGATATAACCCTTATTTTTAGCAAAAAGCACAATAGGATTATTGCCAGTGGAATGTTGCGTAGTCCATTTATAAAAGATATGCTCTATGCAAACTTACAACTCTTTCTATTGCTCTTTTGATGGCCATTCTTGTTTTTTCATTTTTCTCTCACGCAACCTCACCTATTTGGTTTTATTATCTAAAAAATTGATTTGATATTTTAAATTTTGTTAGGTATTTTCAATTTTTACAAATATATATAATATATATATATATATATATATATATATATATATATATATATATATATATATTAGGGCATATAACTAACGATGTGTCTTAGAAACGAACTAAGTGAGTGACCATCACACGTTTATTAGACTGATTTAGCCGCAGTCACTTAGCAATTCCGGCACATAGCGATGCACGGAGAGAACTTGTTCGTTAACAATTTAATTTAAATATTTGTCAAATTATGAATGTTGTAACTTAATAAATGGGGTTATTAAAAAAGCAATAAAATAACTAGATCTAGGTAAAATACTTGTTTTTAATTTTAGTTACCATATCAATAGATCATTGTCAGTTTTATCGTTACATTTATATAGAATTAAGGAACATTATACATAAATTATTTAATTTACAATAATTAGACCAATCACATGCTTATACGCACATCGTGAATAACAGCAAAGTTGTCTAGTACGTTTAGCAGATTTACAGGGTCGTTCTGAAACAGTAAAGTAAAACAAACCATGTTAAAAAAATTAACATAAATTTCAATTTGAAATTCTAGTAACATACGGGTAAAATCACTATATTTGGTTTACTGCTGTAAAACGAATTGTTAAATTTCGCATGAAAAGATTATTTTTGTCCCACCTTCAAACTTCGCATTACATGGCCCCATTATTGGAAATATAATTCAAGAATAAACAATTTCGAAATTGTTTAATGCCAGAATAGTGGTCGGGCATTAAATAATGCAATTCAGTACTAAAAAAATATAATACTTTGCTTAGTAAGTAAGTGGTTAAGTTTTTTTGAATCTAAAATATCTTTAAGATTGTTTGGTAAATGGTATTTAATTCTGTGACTATTGAACTGTTCGCATTTTTCCACTAGCACATGTTTTACCGTAAGGGGTACTTCTTTCTTAAACAGATGTTAAGAAAACTGAGTATGTCCAAGTCGTAAACGGGAAATAATTATTTGGTTCCGTCTGGATACCTCGCGTGGTTGGCATGGTCCAATCTTATTTTTTATCTCTTGAAGCTTTGGGGGTGTGGATTTCCATTTATTGTTCCATACAATTAGCGTTCTTGCCTTCGATGTAAATAATTAGGTCATCAGCATATAATCTTGCTTGAACAGGTTTCGCAATGATTTTTATTATATTGTTTATAGCTAATAATCGATCCTTGTCGGATTCCGTTTTGTTGTTCTCTAAGATAGGATATAGCACTATTCGCTCGGGCTTGAAATGTTCTTTGAGTTAAAAAATGGTGTATGCAGACCAAAATAATTCCTTAATATCCCATTTTTTTTAGAATATTCAATATACAATGTTTCCATACTGTATCAAATGCTTTAGGTATGTCAAAGTAAATTGCCATACATTTTTGATTATTTTTAAAAGCTTCGTGAATATCGTTTTCTAGATCTGTAATGTTGTCGTCTGTAGATCTGCTTGATTTAAAGCAAGCTTGTTCAATGGCAAGTGGATTATTATGTTCTAGGTTCCACATTAATCTTTTGTTGACTATTTGTAGAACATGTTAATGAGATAAACACTTACATCTTATTTTGCCGGTTTTACTTGTGTTTACCTTCTAAAATTTATAGTTCCTGTATATAAGTACCTTATGACCCTTCTCACATAACATTGTGTGAGCACACTCCATCAGCGTTATCTAACTGCCCCACGAACTACCTGGGCCCATTAATCCCAAGTACCTGCTGCCCCATCGCCGAGAAAGTTGGGGATTAAGTCTTAATGATCGGAAATTCCAAATTTGATTACAGTTGAAAGTAAGAATATAAATACTTTCAGTTATTCATTTCAGTTGCAAGTATTACGGTATAGTTTTGTCCGTTAGTGTTTAACTTTTAAATGGCGAATCCAACGACTACGTTTAGTCAAAGGGGAGAACTTTTATTAATAATTAATGAATATAAATATTCAAAAACCCATGTATCCAAAGATGGAAAAGTTAGATGGCGATGCATCAAAAAGGGTGTCAACAAAAAGTGTACACAAAGGAAGGTGATGAAAATTACGTTATTCTTGAAAAAGCATCGGTGAAGCATAATTTTGCTCCAGATATCCATGTTGACCTGCAACTTTTTAGTAATTCTACAAAGAGGAAAGCTGTAGCAGATATATGTGAAAGACCTTTAAAGATTGTCCACAAGGAATTGAGGCAGGAAAATTTCAGCGATTTACCGCTGACGATGAAAGACGTTTCTTGCGTTCGAAGAAATATCTATACTGCAAGATGAAAATCCACACCATCATTGCTCAAGTCACAGGAAGAAGTTCTACAAATGTTAGTGAACTTAAATTTAAAAACAAATACAGGTGAAAACTTTTTATTATCTACGAAAAATAATTCCGCAATTTTTAGTTGTTTTACAAATCTTTACTTTTTGTGTAATGTAGATTCTTGGTATGTAGATGGAACTTTTCAATACTGTTCCAAATATTGTTGTCAGATGTTTACTATACGTGGCTACAAAAATTGTTTTTATGTTCCTCTAGTATTTTGTTTGTTAACAAATAAATCACAGCAATCGTACAAAAGTACTTTTGATACATTAATAACAATATGTACAGATTTGAATTTAAATTTCAAACCGAAGCGAATAATTTCTGATTTTGAAATAGCAATTCAAAATGCAGCCAAGTTAGTGTGACCCGACATTATTATTTTTTTGTTGCAAATTTCATTTAACACAAAATTGGTACCGAAAAATTCAAAATTTAGTTTTTTCCTTGGAATATAAAAATCAAACTGTTATTGGAAAATATTTAAAATTGTTTTTCGGCATTCCTTATTTAGATCCAAATGATTTTTCTGATGAACTTTTTAATATTATGCCAGAAGATGACAGAGTTTTTGCAATTTTGTGATTACCTAGTTGATAATTGTTTAACGGAAGATTCAACATTTCGACCTTACATATAGGCTTCAAATTCATCATCTCTAATATTTACTAATATTTAAAGTAAAATAAAAACTATATATGTTCACAAAAATATTATCTAAGTACCTAGGTAGCTTGGGCCAGTTCGTAGTCGCTTTTAATCCTACTATAAAACTGAACCTATTAAAATCTAGGCTAGGTAGCATGAGGGAGTTTGTAGTCGCCCCACTCCATGACACAAGTTTACTGCAAAATAGTCAACTTACAACAACTAATAATATTTTTTCCCAAAGATAGATATTTACTGCAATTATAAACAATCAACCAATCAAAGAATAAATTACCTACCTACATGAAGTACCAATCTACATGGTTGATTCCTTAATGTCATCGTACTCCGTTAATCCATACCCTCGCTTCGAGCCCAAAATAAAAATAAATTTTTGGCAAAACTCGGTCAAGTCCAATACATTTCCAATAATTTACAAAACCTTTCAAATTTACCTGATATTAGTTGTTTCAGTTTTTAATTACATTTTCTATTTAATGAATAGGTATTGTTTTTATTTAGAAATCAACATTCATAAAACATTGTGTACCTTCTAAATATATTTAAAATTATTTATATATTTTATTCATAAATATGCTAATTTTGTATCAAAAGTTGTAAATAAAAATATAAGTACTATAGAATGTTTTAAACAAATTTTATTGTGAAAATATTTAACTAAAACTTCTACACTGCTATATCTGTCACTCAGCCCGGTCGCCGTTCTTTGGTTGAGTATCTCACACACAAAGTAAAATTTCTAAATAGTACTGGATTAGATAGATTACCGAATAAAAATAACGAAGAACGCTAAAGAACTACAAAAGGTATATATAATATTATCACTAGACATGTTTTGTCGCTTCTTCATGCGTTATAAGAAGGGGTTTTCCCGTTGTTTTCCTAATCCATTATAAAATTGATAAAATATGGTGAAATCGATGCAATTTGGAAAGTACATAACTTTTCCCAATTTCCTTATCTATACACCATTAATCTTCCGATTTGTTTAACTACTAAATGACGCAAAATACAATGCATATTAACTAGTTAACATAGTTTTGTGTATTTTTATTAATTTAAAACATAATCAGCGATCATAATTACAGTTAAGTGATTATCTCCAAATTATTACTGAGGTTGTTACGGCAGATAGGGCAATGTTATTCATTTCAAGACTGAAATATTAATTTTTTCAATTTCTTTAAAAAGTATTTGTAAATAAATAACAAATTTATTAATTATGAACGCAAATGATGATAGTTAAATTATTTTAAGAAGTATTAAGATGACTAATTTCAATAATTAAGCGATTAAGATATAGTTATGATAACAATTTTTACTTATTTACATTTGGATTATTTATTTTCTTGTATATAGTATCAATTAAAATAATATATACAATACTGACATTAAAAACATACCGGAATAGCATCCGATTGGGAAACTTAATTTTTCTCTTGATGTAGATATAATAATATGTTTCCTACCGTCTGGTATTATCTTAAATGTATCACATCTTGTATTATACTTCGCCAAATGCTTTTATGTGTTACATATATATACACTGCTCTCTATCTATCCATAGACTATTGTGCAGGTAAGTCTAACCCATTCCTTTCGCTACACCCTCTATCCAGCTTTGTTTTGTTCTACATATTTAATTCTTTTTGTGTACAGAAGTCAGTAATTGCTTTGTTAATCTATGGTTTGCTATTTTGTACACCTGGCCATTTTTTTCATCATCATCATCATCATACTGGCTTTACAACTCTAGCCTCCTCAATAATGTATATCCAGTCGTCCCTATCTATCGCCTTCATCCGTCAAATACGTATTATCATAATTCTCATGTCTTTATTGATGTTATCAAGAAACCTTGTTCTGGTTCTTATTGGGTATATAAATCTATACAGAACGTTTTCGGCTTTGAAACATTTTCAATAAGCACTTTAAGCATACACATTACTGAAAGACTTCCAGAACACCTCGAATATATGGCCTACCAAAAACTCACAAACTCGATATTCCCCTACGTCCAATTGGACGTGCTTAAAACTGCCCTACACAACCATTGGCCAAATACTTGGCAAAAACTCTACAACGTAGCTAATTCGATGATTTAAAAGTAAATATTTGTAAAACTATATACTCCCTTCCTACATTTGGTAGATAAAAAAATAGATATAAATCTTGAAGGACCAGCGACCAATAGGTCGCTAAATTGCGGATTAGTAATAATGTAGTAAATAGTAAAATTGAAATTGGAATAATTAAAATAAGAATTAGGGCAAGAAATTGCCAACAAATCACCCTTTTTAATAATAATAAAAACATAAATGTTCATATAAAATGTTCTTAAAACGCACAACTGTTTATATTAATTATTCTTAAAGCTAAATAAATGCGAAATAAAGACAATATTTACCCCCCAACAAAAACTGTCATCTCTTGTCCGATCAAGACAACATTCCAAATGAACAACACGGAGTTTATGAAATTCCTTGTGCAGACTGCGCCTGATTCTATATAGGTCAAACAAATCGTAGAAACCAAAATAGGATTTATGAACATTTAATTCTGTATTTTATTTGTTTATCCACTTTTTTGTACATCTGATTATCTTGGTTTTTATATTGACGTCTTTCTTCCATTAAATCTAAAATTTCTTCTGTCATCCATTATTTCTTTTTATATCTGGTTGGTATTAGATTTTCTTTTTGGCTTTTATCTATTACTGTCTTTATTAATAACCATTTTTTATCCGTCTCAGTATTTTGTAGAATTTGTTCTTTAACATTCATTAATCCGTTGTTTATTTCATCTGCCAGACGTTGCCTTATGTGTGCGTTCCTTCATTTACTTGTATCGATTTTTGCATTTGTTGTTCTGCGTTTTATTATTTTCAATTTGAGCCTAATTTTGGTTACTACTGGGTTGTGATCTGATCCTATGTCGGCACTTGGATAGATTTTTGCGGATATAATTGTGTTCCTGTATCTTTGTCTAATACATAGTCTATGTGGTTTCTTACAATTCTCTCTTCTTGATCTGCTGGTGACTTCCAGGTATATAGTCTTCTGTTTGGCATTTTTCATAATGTATTAGCTATAACAAAATTATTGTTTTGGCAAAATTCGATAGTGTAGCATAGCAGTGTATAAAATAAATGGAGTATGTTGCGCAGTATAAGTATGTGTGGGATAGATCCAATAATTCGGTGATTGTCTAATAATAGATAATAGAAAATAAATTACAGTATATGATTTTTTATTTGTCACCGACACTGGAATTAGCCATTATTTATTTACATCTGGACTCTGATAATCAATTATCATTTAATAAAACAATAATTATCGTTAACCTGCGCATCATACAAAAATAACCCCATTGACGTTCTAATATCATTTAGTACTCAGAAATAATTTGTTGCTTTAATGAGATCGAAGTTGTCACTATTTATATTTTTATAATTACACTTGCTTTTAATATGGGATCACATAATAAATATCCTCATAATTATTATTTATTACTTTAATACTACAAATTCGCGCTTACCTTTGATCCGTACTCATCAACACACTTAAACGAGGTTACTTTCAAGGTGCCATAGATCGAAAATAATATCGTCATTACTGCTGCTAATGTTTAAAATACTTACACACCTTACGTCTAAACAAATTATATGAAATTGAAACATCAATAAATATTTCAGACAATTTTCACTCAAATTATATAGCGAGGACATTATCACAAGCTGACACAGGTAGATTTTTCTTTTATTAGTGTCTAGCTATCCCATGTTGTTATTGTTCTTTTAAGTACTATCTTTTATTGAAAGTTAGTAATTATTAGAACTGTGAGGATCTTGTTCTTTCCCTACACACTCAGTATCCAAGTTTTTGTCTTGGTTGGTCATTCACCTGCATCCATACTTACGTACTTATCAGTGAGGTCTCTTCTTTCCATTGTTGTTTTAATTTGTCCGTTCCACTGTAATCTATGACGTCTTCTTTTCCGCCTTTTATTTGGTTTCCATTTCCAAGTTGTCAAAAGTATTCTTGTCTTGTCCATTCTTCACATTTATCCATACCAGAGTAACTTAATGAGAAACCTGGATGAAGAAATTTGCCGAAATATCGGGAAACGCCGAAAAAAATCTACAAATAGCAGCGACGACAGATGTTGTGAAAGGCCTCTAAATATTTTGTAGGATGTTAGGAAATGTTAGGAAAATAAGTCTTCTACTCACAATCCGTTATAGGTTGTTATTTAATGCTTTAAATAAATATTTTTCAGTAATTGTGTAAGTTATAAAATTAACAAAAATTATTATTGCGTTTATTATTCATTTGGCGATGAATTCGCATATTATCTAAATGACTGTATCAGCGTTATAGCCATAAATATTTGAACGATGAGCATTTTCATTCATTTTCAAAAACATACAAAATTACAATTGTGGTAGTGCAAAAGTATTCCCTTACTTGGAAATAATATGATAAATAATATTTGATAAAAAAGTTTTAGGTTTAGTGGGTTCTTCATTAAATTTTTATTCAGGAAATGAGATTACATTCATACAACTTTTTATTTTAGGGTTTTGTAGGTAGATTTGTGCATTATCCTGTAATCATTTTATCTTTACTTAACGCCGCCAAATACTTTTGTCAGTAAAGTTTGTTCACAGATTTTCAGTGTATTGCTTTCAACAACCAACGTCTGTTGCTATACAATAGTATGTTTGGATAACCGTTTACTGTAATCTTACTTTTCTCTTACGGCATAAGTCTTCTTGAGGCAGGCAACGGGAGATCACCAGATTTTATTCCCTTTAGCTATAGCACTACGCCGCTATATCATACAACAAAATGTGCATAGCACATAAAACGTTTTGAAAGTCCGTTTATTTTATCAGCTTTTTAATATCATAGTGTATGTTTTTAACTAAAAGTTTAATCTTAGTTGTGTGTTAAAATTCGGTTACCTTAGTGATTTTTAGAAACTACTTTATCGTGGCACTGTCGGTAAATATTTAATCTTTTTGATACGTTTTTATCTCCCTATACGTATTACGGATATAACAAAATCGAAGATTTGAGATTATTGAATTGAGATTAACTTCAAATACCGCCTTTGTATATTGTATTTAAACTGATATATAAATATATTTTTAGATAAGAATGTAATATGTATATTCAGTGTAGTGTTTACTCATATACGGTGGTATATTCAATTTATCTCTGTACCAATAAGGTGTTTATTTTTTATTTTGTTTATTTTGCATTGAAAAATTTCGTTTGATTTGTTTATCCGATTACAGAGGACTGATTTATTTTTATTAGTAAATCCAACAATTTATTTATGTCTAGATCATCGGAAAAGAGAGACGCATTTTTAAGACATGCAAAAGACAAAGTTCGTTTCCAGTATTTTGAAGATTGGAGAATTTTTGGTTTGGTACCCTAACTACCACCCACTTTTGTCCTTTTATTTTACCTTTCTTATGTTCTTATAGGCTACTGAATAGCATATACACTCTTACGCTATTTACTTTTTTCTATTGTGAAACTTCTAACTGTGGAATTGCTGTACAATTGAACTACTTGTGAAGAAAGAAATTATTTTACACTCTCATCATATCATCTAATAAATTACCAATTCAAGAAGTCTATCAACACGTCATGGCGAACTCCACGACAAGAGTGATTGAAGAAGATGGTCAGTCCGAAGACTCTGCTTGGAAGATATGGCGCTCAACGTGGGGCGCTATGACGCTGCGCTGCGTAGGTGTGAGAAGGGTTGAAAAATTATTCGGTGTATTGGTTACTTACAGCAGTCGCTCTTATAATACTCTAGTTTCCTGGAGCTTTTCTTGTTAAAGTGAAATAAAACTGTATTGTAGACGGAAGTGGCAGTTCCTCATAGTTGTGGTAGATCGACAGAATTTAAGCTTTAAAATTCTAGAGTCTCTGTGGTTCCCTTTATGTCGATAGAACACTGACTGACCAGATGTGCAGTTCCCATATATTTACAGTCGGTTTTGAGTCCTTCAGTGAAAATAGTACAATTTTAAAGTCAACTGCTTGATGTGAGTGGGAGTTTAAGCACGTCCAATGAAGTCGTGGTGCTTGTTAGTCAGTAGTTGACCTTGAGTCCGATAACGGTATACAGTTACTCAAATAAGAAAATATTGTTCTGAATTGGAAATAGAAACGTCAAAATAAACTTTTAAACTAAAATTGTAGCTTATTTCCAATAAAAATATAAAAATAGTAAATCATATGAGACAAAATACAAAAAGGTCTTGTCGATCTTTGTTTTTGAAGTTTGAACTCACCTACCCATGTCTGATGATAGGCGATAATCTTGAAATCGCGATAACAAGCCAATGTTTATAGGTTCAAATACAAAGACTGATAAAGCTTTTCTATTTCTGATATACCAAGCTGTTCTGGAAGATTCATTAAGCATATATATATATATATATATATATATATATATATATATATATATATGTTTATATAATACTTAGCAATTACAAACATCGAACCAAATATTAAAACGATCGTTAAATCAATTTAGTTCTATCAGTTTAATTATTCATATAATGGCAAGTTATTTTTAGCAAATTATAACAAGTTTTTTTTTTCATTAGAATTACAAATGAATAAACAATATGATCAGTACTAAAAACTGAGTAAATAATATGTAAAATAGTTCCTGGTTCATATTTGTAACAAATAAATATCTGTGGTAAATGTGGTAAATCAGATGCCTTTATATGATTTGAAGAAGCACCTTATTCCTCTTAGAAATTTGATGATCTGAAGATTTTTGGATTATATCCTCAAGTTTGTCCAATTTGTACTTTTAAAGTTCTATTCATATTTTCGCTAGATCAGGTTAAAACCAATTCGAAATAATCTCCTTGACATACAGGCAAGTATCCCTACAGTACTTGATTATAGGGGTATACCAAAGATGATGTATTGGAATCAAAAGGCCAATATAAAGATAGAAGTACAAAAGTCCGAAAATATAGATATAAAGAGAGGAGTCAGACAGGGCTGTGTTCTGTCACCATTACTGTTTAACGTGTACAGTGAAGCCATATTCCAGGAAGCGATAGCGGATCTGGGTGATGGAATCTCTGTAAACGGAAGAATAGTAAATAACATAAGATTCGCCGATGACACCGTTATAATGGCAGACACCTTGGAATAGCTACCAGAATTGGTAAATAGAATTAACGATTATTGCATTAGATACGGACTAAAAATAAATAAGAGAAAAACTAAATTTATGATTGTCTCAAAAACGCAACATGAAAATGAAAGATTAATGATAGAGCAAACCCAAATAGAAAAAGTAGAGACATACAAATATCTGGTAACCTGGGTTGATGACAAAAATGACCAAAGCAGAGAAATCAAAGTCCGAATTGAAACCGCAAGGCAAGCATTTGTGAAAATGAAGACAATGCTTACCAACAGAGACCTTCAGTTGCATCTCAGATTGAGGGCTCTAAGATATTACATATTTTCTATCTTACCTTACTATATGGAATGGAAGCTTGGACATTGAAGAAACAACACATAAGAAAAATAGAAGCGTTCGAAATGTGGTGTTACAGAAGAATATTAAAAATTCAGTGGGTTCAAAGGATTACCAATGCTGAGGTACTACGACGTCTAAATAAGGAGTTAGAAATTATGAACAGCATAAAAAAAAGAAAACTAGAGTATTTGGGTCACATAACCAGAGGAGAAAAATATGAGCTGCTGAGAATTATTATGCAAGGAAGGATCCAAGGAAGAAGAAGCATAGGAAGAAGACGCATCTCCTGGCTGAGAAACCTTAGAGAATAGTTTAACTGTAGTTCACTACAACTTTTCAGAGCAGCAGCCAACAAAGTGACCATAGCCGTTATAATATCCAACCTCCGATAGGAGATGGAACTTTAAGAAGAAGAAAGATGATGAAGGAAAAACATTACAGTATTTTGTAAAAACTGTTTTGGTTCTGAGGTCTCTTTAAAATAAAATGAGAAAATTCGTTGCATATTTTTTATGGATGTAGTAATTTCGAAGCTATTTTCCCCTACTGAAATTGTTGGACACCGTGTATATAAGTACTACTACAAGAATTTTTGTAATCTCTGCATATGCGATTAGTACTCAGTAGTTTCGGTTGTATGTTATTATCTACTTGATTTATTTTTTAAGTATGTATTTACACTTTGTGATAATAAATCGAAGCTACACTGCAAATCACTTACTGATAAAATAAAGAAATATTGATTTTTAGCTGCTTTAATCAGCATTTTTTAATTTCACTCATAAAATTACATTTAACAAGTAGTTCACATTAAAAGATCTGTTTACAGTTTTTTGTTTTTACTAAGTTTTGTATAGGACATGTCTTAAAAAACTCGTTCATTCACAATGTTATTTTATATAAAATTACAAGAACCATTACTATAGCTCTTCTTCTTTCGAAGGTACCAAATCCCGAATTATAAATTGGGAATAAAGAGCACTGAGTGTCTATTAAGACTTAACAATGATTTGTTTACTATTGACATTCCTCTAATTGGTAACCTACGTCACAATGGCCAACTGTAAAGAGAATTTCAGCTTTAGACAGAATCGATCAACAACTGATAACATTCTGGAACTCTAAAGCGATATATTGGAATCGTTTGCAACTAATAGAAAATGTAGCGCGATATTTTTTTACTTAAAAAATGCCTGGAATATCTAGGAAAACTGTTTTTCGTTCATCAACAATTTTTTAACCAATAGAACTTTTCGGGTAAGAGGTAAAATAGATGATATGTTTATACCGCAAATTCTTAGGTTATTCAACAACAAGGAACAGGTAGAAGAAGCATTTGATAAACTAAATGTTTAATGAAATCTCTAGATGCGGTCGGTTTCCACAAGGTTGGCTTAAATCGGTTTTTATTTCTATCTTAAGAAAGACCAAATCAAAAAAGTGCTTTAATGATAGTAATAGTCAAAAATATTGTCTACCCAGATCGATCTATCTATATAGAGCAAGAAAATAGGTGAAAAGAAGAATATTAAAGGAGTGTTTTAATGGTGAAACACCAGTGCAACTATCCAAATAAAACTGGACCACCCATTACAGCGTTATAAATGATTCTATAAAATACAGTCATCAAGACATGCTAATTTACAAGAATATTCAAACTATTCCAAAATATATACACCTCGAATATACAAGAAATTTGAAAGCACAGTGGAAAGAACACAATTTGTATTAGGGACGTAATGAATACTCGCTGATCTGTTTTATTAACTTTCTTATTAACATAATCAATTTAATCTCTACGTTTCATTTTATAGTTCTTTGATCAATTAATGTATGTAGTTTATTAAGAATCTACGCTATTAATACCAAATAGTCTACATATTACATTAGTTGAATTAATTGTTGTCCTCAAATGTTCAACGATTTTTAATATATTCTCTAAATTGTTTACATATTTTCAAGATAATGCTTTTTAATTTGACCAACACAGCAACTGAAAAGTATGTCCATATTTCCATGGTTAGTCAAATATTTCAATACCATTGTTATGTAGATGCCTAACCAAATGTGCAAAAGTTTAAATTAATATAAAAAATAGTTATTGTCATTTAATAAACATCCAGCTACCTTGTGGCTTGTCCGTGGAGAGTTTAATGATGTTTTTTCTAAGTTGCTCGTGCTAATTGATTATATCGGATAGCCGTAGCTCGATGAATAATTATAGTATTTGTATACTACTTAGTTTTTAACGACTTTCATATATATCAAAAAAATACATCGATTATAATATAGTGTACTAAAGGATAGTTTATGTGAACAGCGGAAAATTTTAGAAAAGCACACAATCAGTGAGTATCGTTTCCCTCAGAGACTCTTCAAAACTCTTCAAAAGGTAAACATTACCAGAACAGAGCCAACAATATCATATAGATGAAATTTTAAATAGAAAAATGGTTGAAAATGGATACATAAAAGTAATGAAATCACAAAGAATAAAGACATATATTCTTCTTCTTCAAGCTCCGCTTCTATTGGAGATTGGAAATCATTCTGGCAATTATAATTTTGTTGGTTACGCACCTGAATAGTTCAATTGAACTGCATCCAAACCATTCACGGAGATTCTGCAGCCATGAGATTTTACGTCTTCTTACGCTTCTTCTGCCATTGATTTTACCCTGCATTATATTCCTTAGTAGTTCGTATTTTTCAAGTCTCATGATGTGCCCCAAGTATTCCAATTTCCTGATTTTTATGGAATTTAAAACTTCGCATTGTTTTCCTAGTTGTTCGAGAACTTGTTCGTTTGTTTTGCGATCCATGCATGATATTTTCAAAATACGTCGGTAACACTACATTTCGAATGCTTCTAGGTTTTTAATGTTGGATTTTTTAAGTGGCCAAGCTTCAATACATACAAAATTGTAGAGAAAATATACTATCGAAGCAGTCTTATTCGGAGCGATATATTGATATCGCGATTACAAAAAAGTTTTCTCATTCTATTAAAAGTTGACGGTGCAATTTCAATGCGGCATCTTATTTCTTTTGTCTGATCAGTATCTTCTGTGATCCATGCTCCAAGGTATTTGTACGAAGATATTCGTTCAATTTCTGTATTACCTAGTACTAGCTTAACTTTGATGTTTTGTGCTTTTGTAAATACCATGAACTTGGTTTTCTTCAAATTTATTTTTAGTCCATAATCGTTGCAATATATATTTAGTTGTTCAACAAGGTGTTGTAGTTCTTCTAGTGTTCCTGCCAGAAGGACGGTGTCAGACATATATTGAAGAGATAAAAAAAGTTCCCGAAAAGCAAGACTGCATATCATCAGGTAAACGATCAAGAGACAGAACGAAGATCAATTGATAGATCAAATAAAAGAAGACATATTAAATATTCTGTAAATTTGCTTCGCCATTTGCTTAATGGACTGTTTCCAGGTTCAAGCTTCTACAGACTATAGGTTGTTCAGAGTTTTTAATGCAGCTTGGTTGTCTGAGCTATGAATAGTCTGGCTAAATTGAGATATTTTTCTGGCACTTTTCAACACAACACTATTGTAGTTTTGCTTGAAGTATTTCTGATAGCTGTTGTAAAGTTTGGATCAGCATTCGTCAACCACTATCGACTATAGTAGATTGTATTCCTTGAACAGAATCTTTGATTGCCATTATAGTATTTGACTGATCTAGTAGGTAGGTAACCATTTCTTTCGTACTGATAGTACTTCACCACTTCTTTTAACTAGAACCTTTTTAAGACCTTCAACAAAACAACATGAGACATTTATTTTTTTTAATAAAGTTTAATTACAGTCTATATCATTATAGAATATTAAGTAAATGTGTTCCATGTTTTCAGGCTTAAAGAGAAGAAAATTAGATCAATAATTAGCTCAGTACCAGCTCTTGGTTCTTAAGTTTTTTACTAAAAATATTTTAAGTCATTTTCAAATGTCCTTCTAATTAAATTTAATCTTCTAGTAACGGCTTGGTTCCCTAATCTATTAATCATTATATGTATACCAAGAAGCAGGTAAAACATAATATGCAGTGATTTCTCGGAAATTTTTTATTCTTTGTTATAAAGGTTGTCTCTTCGTTGTTGCTGCGTTAATCTTACAGACGAAAGTAGTACTAATAGTTGAAATGTTCTTGGTTTTACGTAATTGGAATTTACAATAAAATTAAAGCTTTGATATACGAGGCGTGTTCTTTAAGTAAGTACCGTTTTGGAATTAAAAAAAGACGTGCAAAGATATGGCAATAATTTTATTTTTACATGAAAGCCTGTACCTTAATCTACTTTTCTACATAATTTCCGTGAATATTGAGGCACTTGTCATAACGTGGCACCAGTTTTTGAATACCCTCCTGATAAAATTCTGCCGCCTGACTTGTTAACCACTGCATCACAAATGTTTTGACTTCGTTATCGTCTTGAAGACGCTGACCGCCCAGGTGTTTCTTCAAGTGCTGGAACAAATGGTAGTCGCTGGGCGCCAGATCAGGGCTGTATGGAGGATGATCTAGAGTTTCCCATTTAAATGATTTGATGAGATCTTTGGTCTGATTAGCCACATGTGGACGGGCATTGTCATGCAGCAAAACGATACCCTTACTCAACTTGCTCAACGTCTTTTGTTCTGGATTGCACGACGCAGATTTTTCAATGTCTCACAATAAGACGCTGCATTGATTGTCTCATTACGAGGCAGAAACTCCACTAGCAATACTCCTTTTCTGTCCCAAAAAACTGTGCACATGATTTTCCGGGCAGAAATTGTTTGCTTAAACTTCACTCTTTTGGGTGATGATGAATGTCGCCATTCCATGGATTGTTGTTTCGATTCTAATGTGACGTAGGCCACCCACGTTTCGTCACCAGTAACAATTTGGTCTAAAAAATCTTCACCTTCACTGTGGTAGCGCTCAAGGAAAGTCAATGCACTGTCTAAACGTTGGGTTTTGTGCAAATCCGTCAACATTTGGAACCCAACGTGAACACAATTACCGGTAATTCAAGTTCTCGGTAACAATGCGATACAAAACACTACGAGAATACTGAGGAAAGCAGTCGGACAATGGTGAAATTGTAAAGCGTCTGTTTTCTCTCACCTTTTCGTCCACTTTCTGTACCAAATTTTCATTAACGACCGAAGGACGCCCACTCCGTTCTTCATCATGCACATTTGTGCGGCCATCTTTAAATACTCTTACCATTCCATCACTCATAATGTTTTGTCCGTAAACTTCAACGATCTCACGATGAATATCGATCGGTTTTACACCTTTAGCACTAAGAAATCGTATAACAGCCCGTACTTATTAACATTACTTAATATAAGAGTAATGCTTTGATTAGTGATCAGTTTAGTGGTGTCTGCGGGCTTGGAAGACTGAGACCTCGGAAGCTCTGAAGAAGACATCGAAGAGGATGTCGAAAGCTCGGTGAAATGATAATCGACGCGGTTTAACCCGGAAGACTAGTGAGTTTAATATTGATTCCTGTAATAATACTAATCTTAGCTCTAGGTTTAAAGATATATACATGTACAGATTTATTCAACAAGAACAAAGGTGAAAGTAAAATCCAGACTGTCGAGGTAAGATTTTTAAAAAGTATTAGAGGATAAACGAGGGCTTTCCGAATAACAAGGGGCTGAATGTATTTACCTTTAATGAAAATATTGCAGAATGAATGAAAACAACTGGAAAGACCATCTGGACAGAATGAATGTCTACCGGTTTTCCGAAGCGAACGGTAAAATAAATTTTGAAAGATCCAGGAAAAAGTGGAATGAAAGAATGGAACAGGTCAGAGGACCTAAGCCGTGAAGGCTGATGTCGATGATGAAATAAGAGGAATACAATATTTATTATATCATACTGCGAATTTTTCATAGTTGGTAAAGTATTACCTAATATTAGTTTTTTTTCTAATGCTTTATAAGCGTGGCAACACTATGTGAAAATAATTCCCTCATAAAATTTTCTATTCTAACTTTATATCTTTTTAGTTTTTTTAACACTGCTTGTTTCCGTGAGGCAATAATCATGGAGTCAAACCATTATTATGCTTTGGTAACTAATTGTATTAAACATCCTGCCTTTTTGTTGTAAATATGTACTGCAATGTACATATTTTTAATCCTATAAGCTTTAAACCATTCTCTTCAAGATTTGGTGTCCACGGTTCCAATTTTTGGTCTAACCTTCTTTTATTATGTCCATTTAGCACCAGATACAGAGTAAATATTTAGTTATGGTTATGGTAGATCGGGGCAGGGCCCATTTATGAGCCCTTCAGACACTTAGACTTTTTAAGACGGGTCCATTGTATCACCCCTATCATAATGAATAGGACCATAAGGACCTAGTCTTTGGCGTTTCTAGGGCCCAGACTAATCCGGGCTCCCATATCTGCAATAATCAATAGGAGCTCCAAGTCTATGTCCTTCCTGCCGTTCTGAACTTCTAATCCTTTAGTAACCTTGATGCCTCTGTTATAATTTAAGTTAGGTGAAGTCCTCCTTCTAGTTTGAAGACATCAAGAGACAAGGAAATATGTACTTTAGAAAATATGCACCAATAAACGTCTGGCCATCAACAATTATACTTTATTTCTTCTTACATACGGAACAATACAAAACTTGACTGACAGTAGTTTATTACCTATTTATGACATTACTCATTGCACTGTCAACAATGTCACTTCATATAGAACAACATCCACTTTTTATGTTGGATATTCTAACACTCTCCCTCAACATGAAAAGTAGATAAGCTAAATAATAGACCTTAACAAAATAAACATTATTTTAAATTCAAATTCTGACAGATTAACTGCAATTTCTTTGAATTTAACGACTTGGTCAACATATCAGCCACCATTTCATTCGTCGACATATATTTTAATTGAATATCATTAGCTACTTTTTCACGAATAAAATGATACTTTACATGAATATGTTTCGTTCTCTTATGGTATACTTGATTTTCCGATAACTTTATGGCACTTTGATTATCATTAAATATAACCATCGGAAAACCTTCAAACAAAAACTTACAATTCACATTGTTTTCAAATATTTCATTACATAAATATGTTAAGTATAACGATTCTTTTGCTGCCTCAGTTATGCCAATATATTCAGCTTCAGTTGAACTTAAAGCCAAAGTTCTTTGCTTTTGACATTCCCATGAGATAGGACCACCAGCCAACGAAAAAATAAATCCATAAAATGACTTTCTATCTGAACTGTTATTGGCCCAATCTGAGTCAACAAAGCCACTTAAACTAACATTTGACTTTCTGTAATTAATTCCTACAGTTCTTGTACCTTTTAGGTATCTCAAAACACGTTTGGCAGCTAACCAATGTTCCTTCGTATGAGTTTTATTAAACTGGCTAAGATAATTGACAGAGAAAGCTATGTCAGGCCTTGAACAAACCGCTAAATACATCATCGAACCAATCAATTCTTGATAAGGACATTCATACAAAATTCCTTCATTAGAAAGTTTAACATTCGGTTCTAAAGGAGTATTTACAATGCTACAATTCGTCATTTCAAATCGTTCAAGTATTTTATCAATATACTGTTCTTGACTTAATTTCAATTCAAACTCTGACTTACTTCTCTCTATCTTCATACCCAAACAATGTTTTTATCTAATTCATTTTTCAAAACTTTAACCTCATCATGATTATTGTAAAAAACAAAAAAATCATCTACATAGAGTGCTACAATAAGGATTGAATTCTCACTATTTTTAACAAAAATACATGGTTCAATTTCACATTGTTTAAAATTCAACTTTAACAAAATTTGGTATGCCTGTTTATACCACAGTCTCGAAGACTGTTTGAGACCATATATAGCTCTCCTGAGCAGACAGACTTTATTTTCCAAGTCTGGTTCATCAAAACCTTCAGGTTGAGCCATATATATGGTTTCATCAATCTCACCATTCAGGAATGCAGTCTCCACATCTAAATGAACTGTATCTAGATTTAATTCAACAGCCATTGCTAACAAAAGCCTAAAATTACTAAAACGAATGACGAGAATACGTTTCTGAATAGTCAACCCCATATTTCTGTGTAAAACCCTTTGCCACCAATCTTGCCTTGTACCTTACTATTTCACCCTTTTCATTTTTCTTTATTTTAAACACCCATTTATTCTGAACAATATTTGTATTTGCAGGTTTATCAACCAATTCCCAAGTATTATTCATTCTGAGAGCTGTCAATTCATTCTGAATGGCTAATTTCCATTCATGGCTGTGACTACTTGACAGTGCCTCAGAAAGACTTGTGGGCTCAAATTCATTTGACATAGTAAACATGGCAAGATCAGGTACATTTTCCAGATCTTTATCTAACAAAAAATCATTATACAATTTTGGTTTATTTCTAACACGTGTAGGGTAACGCTTAGATTCTTGAACACTATCACTATTTCTTTCTTCTCTATTCACTTCTTGATTTTCACTCGCACTTTCTTCTACACTTTTTATATTCTCAGATTCCACAATTTCACCGATACCACTTTTTACTTCTTCGGAGTTTTCATTTACACTAAAACATTCCGACTGATGTTGGTTCACTGATTTGGCTTTACCTTCAACAATTCGCAAATTGCATATAACCTCAGGTTTAAATCGTACGTCGTGGCTCGATACGATTCTTCCTTCATATGGAATCCATATCCTAAAACCATCCCTGTCATTCACATAACCAACTAAATAACCATGTATCGCCTTGTCATCAAATTTACTGCGAAGATTCTTGTTAACGTGAACATAACATTCAGTGCCAAATATTCTTAAATGTTTCAAACTTCCAATTGGCTTTCCATACCACAATTCATAGGGACTTTTACTTTCAATTGATGACTTTCCTGTGCGATTCAGAATGTACACTGCAGTATTGCATGCTTCTGCCCACAATTGTTTGGACAACTTACATGTGTTTAAAATGGAACGTGCGCACTCTACAATGGTGCGGTTTTCCCTTTCGGCAACACCATTCTGCTGAGGTGTATAGGGTGGAGTGATACAATGCTCTATACCTCTCTTCGCAAGAAGTTCAGATACCTTTCTATTGTCAAACTCTCTCCCTCCATCGCATCTCAGTTGCTTTACTACATGACCATTTGTACTAGCGTCATTTAAAAATTGTTCTAAGAAAGTACATATCTCACTTTTGTGTTTCATAAAGAAAACTTTCCGAAACTTACTAAAGTCATCTTTAAAACATACGTAATAACGTGCTTTTCCCAGTGATTCTATAGACATGGGCCCATTCACATCTGCATGGATCTGCTCACCAATGACTTGTGGTCGATTGATCCTAGATTTGAATGGCAATCTATGCATTTTTCCAATTGCACATCCATCGCAAAAGCTTTCTTTGCACCCATCAATGTCTATATTCATTTTCTTCAATACCTTCTTTACGTGTTGCTTATGCTGATGACCAAATCTTTCATGGTACACTTGCAACATATCTGTTGACTCTGCTAAGTTTACTTGAACGGGATTTGTCGGTTTCATAACACGTATATCAAGTGCATACAGGCCATTTTTGAAGTACCCAGTCATTACAGATTCACAAGTGTTTTTATCATATATATTTACACCTTTTTCATCAAGTACTGTAATAAAACCCCTTTGTGCAGCAGCTTTCACAGAAAACAAATGAGCACTTGCTTCAGGAACATAAAAAACATTCTTCAAGTCAGCACCTTTCCATTTATTATTCAGATGCATTTGAATTTTCACTGTTCCTTGTCCATGGGCTAACATACATACATCTTTCTTACCAAGTGATATACTTTCTGGTTCAGCAAATTCTGTATAAGATGAGAAATATTGCTTATCTGTAGTGATATGATTTGTGGCTCCACTGTCACAATACCATTTTCCAGCTTCAATACAATTGTTAGATGAGGCACTTAAAACAACAGACAAAAAAGCAGTATCATTACTTTTCTTCTTACCTAAATTCTCAGCTGATTTTTTCAACGGACACTCTTTCGCCCAATGGCCTAGTTTCTTGCATTTGTGACATGGAAATTTTTCTTTTGCACGATGTACATTTTTCTTTGACTTCATATTTTGGTTCTGATTGTATTTTTCTGTCGGGATATTGTGTGCAACAAACGCAAAAGATTCTACAGTACTTTGGTCACGTAATTCAATGGTACACAATTTCTCAATTAGTAAATTCAAAGTTTGATTCTTTGATGGTATCGTGTCCCACAAATCTTTAAAATTATCAAAGTCTTTACCCAAAGTTGATAAGATCCGACCATTTAACATTCTTTCGGATAAAACATTTTCATCATGCTTCTGCAGTTCATCATTTAAATCTACAAACAGTTTCTGCAACTTCGCAACATGTGTACTAATATCTTCTTTTTCATCACGTTGGACTCTAAAAAAGGCTTCAATTAACATGTTTAACCGTTGCGTACTGCTACGTTCAAATCTCGCACGCAATTTGTCCCATATTTCACTAGCGTGAGTACACGTCAACACGAGCTCGGCAACAGTTTTTCCTAGCGTACCTGCTAACAAACTTGCCGCTTTCGCATCGTCTTTTAACCATTGCTGATGCTTCTGTATTTCCGCTGAAGTTGAATCTTCACTAACCTCAGGACACTTACACATACCGTTTACAATGTCTTCAAGTGCATACGAACGTAATAACATCGAAACGTGCCATTTCCACTTTGCCCAGTCTTCAGGACCCTCGAGTTTGTCAACTTGAATTTTATAATCGTTATTGCTGGTCGCCATATTTTATTCACCGACAATAACAACAAACAAAACTGAATGAAGTACGAACCTAATCTATTCACAGTTCACACGTGCACTGGGCCCATAACCTGTTATAATTTAAGTTAGGTGAAGTCCTCCTTCTAGTTTGAAGACATCAAGAGACAAGGAAATATGTACTTTAGAAAATATGCACCAATAAACGTCTGGCCATCAACAATTATACTTTATTTCTTCTTACATACGGAACAATACAAAACTTGACTGACAGTAGTTTATTACCTATTTATGACATTACTCATTGCACTGTCAACAATGTCACTTCATATAGAACAACATCCACTTTTTATGTTGGATATTCTAACAGCCTCAAAGGAAGTCACAAGTCCCTAAGGGTAACTTCCTCATTTGGCTCGGTTGCATGAAAACCTCTGATAGGCCAGTGCCGGGCTCTTCCAGAGCACATATGAGGAGGTTTCCATCCGCCAATCCAAGCAGATGAAGGTGCCACCTAAGTCTACAGTGGCTGGTAAGAATACGACTAGATATTTAGTCACCAAGGACTTTTTGCAGATCTTTTCATAATATCTGATCCAAGACTATAAGTAAATAGAAATAATTAGTCATTAAGTCCTAATGAAATCCTACTTTTCCATGAAATAATTTATCAGTCCCTCCCATACCCGTTCTATATTTTATTATTTATTTTCTTATATTTTCATATAGATTCGACTTTTAGGGTAAAAATTAAACAATTATTTACTTAAATATGTTTGATTTTCAAATATTTTTTAACTTAGAACATAATACTCCAAAAATTTAACTGGTAAATTTTATTAATTTTCGGTCATACTCACACAAGGACGTTCTGTATACAAATTCGGGAATTTATACTTGCAGAACCTTCAACAGGTACTCTGATTCCTTTGTCTTGGTCACTGCGGGGAGTTTACTCTATTTAAGAAAGTTAGAACAGGTAATAAGATTACGTTCATCCGCACTTTATAGTTTTCTTTTAAGGATAAGACATACGACTTATCAATATTTGACCTAAAACGTAAAGCACCTGCGGTTGAACGACGGAAACATCGTTGGAAGAAAATCAGGTTTGCAGTTCTAATTACAGGGTGCTTTCAACTCATAATAAAGAAGTTTTGCGTTTTTACAATTTACTTATGAAATAATTATTTCTAATATTGACAATATTATAAATACGTTATAATTTATATAATAATTAATCATAAATTTGTTATGGTAGTTTTTGCAATACTAATATGAACTCAAATTATCCCATTCATTTTGTGAAAGTCGAGTGTGAATATTAAGCTCTTGGAGAATTGAGTCATTTAGTCTAGCTCTGACCATGAGATTCGACTCATTCTCCAGCACAACATCTCGAAGGCCAATTCTTTTCCTATCGTTTGATTTTAGTGTCCACGTTTTGGAACCGTAACTGAAAAAAGGAAAAATTGAGACACGTACTAATCTCATTTTGGTGTTATTTGACAAGGAACGATCTTTTTATACTTTTCATAATCGACTCATGGTATTTTTGGCCACTCCTACTCTGCTACGTATTTCGGTTTCACAACTGGTCCAAGGCTCCGGTTGTTTGGAGTGAGTTTGAATAAACGACTATTATATATTTTTTTGTTTACTAATCTCGAGATCACATATATTGCTTTTGGTTAGAGATAGTGCAAGCACTCCTGACCACGGCGCAGTGGACGAAATTTGGTTTAGTCCCCACTTCCATGCGAAACGCATTGTACTATGCACTGTATAATTCCACTTACAATAGAATCTTTCTGCCTTTACGTGAATTTGACTCCGCCTTCGCGTAGCTCCATGGTCAGGAGTGTTTGAACTAACTATACCACTGACTGTAGCAAGTTTGTCATTTTTTCTTCTGATGCAGTTATTACAGTTGTACCGTTGGCATATCTATGGTTTGAGATTTTTTCCTGCGACAAGAGATACTCCCATTACATTTTTCAAAAGCTTTTCTCATTATATATTCTCCATATAATTTGAAGAGCCTTAAAGATAGTCCATCATTGATGGACTCTCCTACTGACTTATGGTTTTCAATTCTTATTTTGGTTTCACCATTCCCGAATAGGCTCTTCACCAGAGCTGACAGATGATCTGTAACTCCCATCTCGTCAGAATTTTCCATAAATCTTTCCAGTTTACAGAATAAAATGCCTTCTGGTAATCCAGCAAGTACATTTTGAATTCTTGAGCTTTTTCAATGAGCTGTCGCATTCTGAGCTGTCAATTATAATTGTGATACGACGATAATGTTTATTTATAACATGCATTTATAAAAATTGCATCATTGTATTAAAAAATGCTGCCTTATAAATGGCTAATACCAATTTCTATACAATTCTTCTAACACAAACGCACATTAAGATTCAATTGAGGCAAATAGGATTATAAAATCTAATCGAAACATGGTAATATAATATCCTAATACAACCAAATAAAACAAAAATCTTGTTTGAAATTAAAAAAGATAAGTTAAAACAGTTAGGTCGTTTTCAAGATTACGATATTGTTTTAAAGATAAACGTAAAGTATTTATAGCATCGCAGTAATGAGCTTTTATCAAAAACAGTAGTAATGATAGTACAACTGTCTTTTTGTCTTTATCTTTAATCAGTAAAGATGGATCCTTCAAACAAATATTACAAAGAATTATGATCCGGTCCACACCGACTATTCGGGGTGTTATTTTTATAGTCGCTGATGTTTTTCAATATATATATATATATATATATATATATATATATATATATATATATATATATATATATATATATACCAGGTGTGCAGTCGATTATATCACGAAATTTACAACGAATCAAAAAAACTGAAAAACACGACTTCACACCCCTGGGGGTGGGGTGAGATGGTGTGCTCCTTTAAAATCCCTAATAGGAATCCACATTTTTTATCGCAAAGCCATCTATCGCGAATCGAAAAAAGTTCAGAAAAAACTTGTTTAGTTTTTTCACATATAATCCTAATCTGCAATAAAAATTGTGGTTTTCTATTTAAGATTTCGAAGTTGCCTCCCATCCCTCCCCCCAGTGGGTAGGGTTGGCTGTCGTTTTTGGTGTCACTCGATAGATTTTTAAAAATTATAAAATATTTGTTTTTTGTTTTTTCATTTAGAAGTGACCTTCTAAAGATATTAGGCTGTTTCCTCAGGATTATTTGTTTTTTTTTTCGACAATTTCAAAAAACGTTTTTGAAATATACAGCACCATATTTGTCAATCTATTGTTCACCATTCTTCAAAAATACCCAAATATCTGATTTTTTATGATTTTATGAATATTCTTTTTTTTTTTTTAATTTATTTTTTCGATCTCACTATTTTACATTTTCGTATATACCTCCTAATATTCCTTTTCTTGGTACTAAATGTAAACATTGGAATGCCAAAAATACTCTATGGGGATCACGACTAACTACAACGGAAGGTAGAAGCCTACATCGATAATTTTAGAAAAATAATTCATTCTTCTTATCCACAGGACAACCAACATACTGGCCAGCAGATAAAAATAAAATTCCGGATCTTCTAGATTTTGCAATATACAAAGGTTCACACCATTAACCAGAATATAACTTTAGATCACCGAATAAAAAATCTGATGAGCTGAAATTTGCAGTACAAAAGCTAACGGCTGTAATACAAAATGCTGCTCAGGAATCTACTTCTATAAATAAAAGAAGTAATCCTGAAGCCAATAATGTGCCATTACATATTAAACAAATTCTAACCAAAAAAAAGGAGAGCGAGTGCAAAATGCCAAAGGTCCCGAAATTCACTCGATAAGACACGGCCAAATAGACGAACATACCAGCTAAAGTCAGCGCTAAATAAAGCTCGTAATGACTGACCACTCTATATGAAGAGCAACTAAAAATTCAAGAAACCGACACTACCAATTTCTCCAATAAAAAAAAACCTGATAGAAGTACACTGACAATGAAAAAGCTAATGTATTTGCAGAATATTTAGAAAATATATTTACTCCAAATTTAGGTCAAAGCATAAAAGATGATGTAGTTAGCGAATATCTAGATGCAACGTGCCAACTATCACCTCCAATAAAAGCATTCTCCCCATTCAATGTTCGCAGAATAATAATGAGTGCCAACTCACAAAGCCCCAGGATACGATTTAATCGACGGAAAAATCCTAAAACATCTAACCGGAAAAGCAGTTCTCATGCTTACTATTCTCTATAATAGAATGCTGCAGTTAAGCCATTTTCCAATTCCGTGAAAATATGCCCATATTATAATGATTGGAAAGCCAGGTAAATTGCCTACAGAACCTTCTTCCTATCGTCCGATAAGCTTATTACCCTTGATGTCCAAGATATTTGAAAGGCTTATCCTAAATAGAAGAAGCGAAATTGTACCACTCGAGAACATAATACCCGAACATAAGTTTGATTTGCGTTGAAAATATTCAAAAATCCAACAGTGTCATAGAATAGTAAATAAAATCAAGAAATGTTTTTAAGAAAACACTATGTGTGCCTCAGTCCTGAAGTCCTATATTAACGAACGTTCGTTATAAGTAAAAATCAATAATGGTTTCTCAACAAATCATTTAATCCAATCCGGAATTCCTCAGGGAAGTGTCCTTGGTCCCTTCCTGTACCTAATCTTTACTGCTGGCATACCATTTAGAGATAACGTCACAATGGCGACTTTTGCCGTTGATACAGCCGTTTTAATTTCAAACAAAGACCCAGACATAGCATCTGAAAAGCTACAAAATTACTTGCATACATTGGAAAATTGGTTGACAAACTGGAAAATTAAAGTTAATAACGAAAAGTTAGCCCAAATCACATTTACAACTAGAAGATGCACTTGTCCACAAGTTAGTCTAAACAATGCATTCCTGCTAAAGTCGTTGTGAAATATCTTAGTTTGCATTTGGGCTGAAAGTATTAATGCCAAAATAACTGAGCTCAATATAAAATTAAACCAAACGAATTGGTTACTTAGCAGAAAGACAACTGTGATTGGAGAACCGTAAAAGATGCCATATCACTTCAGGCCAACAAGCCACTAATAGTGGAACGAAGACTGAAGAGGACCTGGCCGGCAGACCTGGTTACATAGGTGAAAATGGAGAACTGTCGCTACACGGTACACAAATTAAGTCAATATTTTCATCACATTTTTTACTTATTACTCAATTTACTGTTTATTGTAAGGTATTAATTATATAAGTTATTGTAGATTGTAAATATGCATTTAAAAAATAAAAAAAAAATGTAAACAATTATGGTATATTATTATATTTATTTATATAATTTAAAATGTATTTTAAGGACGAAAAACCTGAGTAGATATGGACTAAACTATCAAGTAAACACAAGAATTAAACAGTCATATTCGGAAATGTATCAGCTAGTTTTTTACGCACAATTTTTGTTATAAATCCCTTAAACATTGATTAGAGGTTATACGCAAATGACCGTTTGTAAAAATGAAGTTCCGATCGTAAAGTTGGTGCAAGCAATCACAATACTACACCAAGCTTGATTTATTTTCAGTCGTGCCAGTCGATTCAGATGGAGGATTCTGTAAATTACGATCTTTACGCTTTAAGCAGCCCATCGATTACACATTAAAATACTCAAGAAACAATACTATGGTTTATTTCGGTACTACTGAAATTTGATGCTTGCTATAGACGTGCTGCAAAGTACACAGTGAAAGCATTTTCAGAAATTATATAGTTATCACCGCGACCAAATGCTCACAAAAGAACCTATGGTGATATTTCAGTGACTTTCACGCTCATCATTATAAAACATAAGTGTAAGGCATCTGGTGTTTGCAATGTTGCCAAACTATGGACATATAGCATTCTGGAATTGTAGTCAACGTCATTTTAGTTTGAATCTACTAATCTTCTTCTTCAGGTGGCATCTCCGCTACGGAGGTTGGCAATCATCAAAGCTATTTTAATTTTTGAGGCAGTAGTTTTAAATAGTTGTTTTGAGCTGCATCCGAACCATTCTCTCAGGTTCTTAAGCCATGAAATTCGTCTTCTTCCGATGCTTCTTCTGCCATCTATCTTTCCTTGCATTATAAGTGAGTCGCAGGATGCCATACTTCTCGCCCCGCATCACATGTCCGAGATACTGTAGCTTTCTTTCTTTAATTGTAAGTTCAACTTCCTTCTCTTTACCTATTCTTCTCAGTTCTTCATTGTTTGTTACTCTATCTACCCAGAAAACCCTCATAATTCTTCTATAGGTCCATATTTCAAACGCGTTAAATCGTCTCATTGTGTCTAGATTTAACGTCCATGATTCCGCTTCATAGTATAGTGCACTGTATACGTAACATTTTAATAGGCGTACTTTAAGAGCTAATGTTAAATCTTTTCCACATAGGACCTTTTTCACTTTCATAAAATTAGAACGTGCTTTTTCGATTCTAACTTTGATTTTTGCAGTGTAGTCATTATTTTCTGTTACAAGTGTTCCTAGGTAAGTGTACTTTTTTACTCTTTCGATCTGCTGGCCCTCTACTATCAAGATTTCCATGAGTCGGTCATGTTTTACTTTATCAAACGCTTTATTGTAGTCTATAAAACAGACGTAAAGAGGACGGTTAACATCCAAACATCTCTGCGTCAGCACGTTGAAGGATAAATAGTGTGTCCAAGTTCACAAGGTATGTGACATTAAACTTATGGTTCGATAGTCACTGTACTCTTTGGCATTCACTTTCTTTGGCAAACACACAAATGCTGATGTTAACATTTCTCTAGGGATGATTCCCGTAGTATAGATAGCGTTGAATAGTTCTAGTATTATGTCCAGGTTTTTCTCGTTGACCAACTTTAATAGCTCGCTTGGTAATTTATCTGGACCAGCAGATTTATTGGTTTTCATTAAGTTTAACGCCTGACTAACCTCTGATTTGGTTATCTCTGGGCCTACATCCCTGGTTTGGTTATCTATAGATGTACTAACTTCTCTCTGGTCATGAAATAATTCCTCGATGTACTCTTTCCATCGCCGTAGTTTTTGTTCTGTCTCCAATGTAATATTTCCATTTTTGTCGAGTAATATATTCGAGGTTCTTCTACTTCCTACTCCGGCTAGTTCTTTGATTATTTTATGTAGATTAAAGTTGTCATATCTGTTTTGCACTTCTTCTATTTCTTTACATTTTTCAGAGAAGTATGTTTCTTTAGCCTAGTTCATTTGGTGACAACACTTCGCCGTTAGAATGGGTATCAGTACCTAAGCGACCGGTCTGACGTAACATTGCCCGCTCTTTAAGAGATACTACCTCCTGGAATCTTGTTGGGACTGGAACTTGATGCTGGTATCGGCAACTAGACCCTCTTCTACAACTCCCAGTTTTATAAAAGTGGCAAAGGAGGGATTTCGCTCTGCATCTATAACCATTTGGTGTCTTTAAAGAACTCCTCCACCATATTTCGGAAAACCATCCAATATAATTGACGGAATTCTAGCTTTGACATGGCTAACTTTTGAACGTTAGCACGTGCTCTCTCAGTTGAAGTAATGTTTACCATACATCTTGGTAGGTGTGTTCACTAGGGCCTTCAAAATGCACCATTAAATGGCTCTTTAATTTCACAGAAATAAAATAATTCACAGAAATAAATAACAAACAGACAGAAATGTATATCTTGACAATGAGAAATTTTATTTTGATTGGGAATTTTAATCTTCTGTAAGAAATTTAGACTATCTCTCTCTAAGATATTATTTTATACCTGAAACGATTATGTAGGTATCCACATTATTTGTTAATTAAAATTACCGAGCATTTGAGACAAGAATCTTGCAAATAATTTTTGGTTTATGACATTACTTTCCAGATTATTGACTGTGTCAAGAAAACTGTGGTATCAATAATTTTCAAATGGAGCGTAGACTTTTTTTGTTGCTAATACCAGAAAGTTTGCTCCAAAACCTTACATAACTGTAATAATAATTATAAGAATTCGTGAATTATGAAGTTTAAGATACATTTTCGTGATTTGACTAGTCTGGTCTTGATTTTGACATTTTTTGTGGCACGCCAATGGCGATACAGCAGGTCGATGATCTGATATTGTGGTCCTGCATACTTACACAACCACTGACGATTTTTTGCCCGGCGAATTCGTAGAAGCTTAAGTTATGGCCAACCTGTCATTCAATGGTTTGCACTAAAAGTAAAGCAAATTCTTTTTAAGTTGCTTCTCACGCATTATGTATATATATATATATATATATATATATATATATATATATATATATATATATATATATATATATATAAATAATATTGACTAATAAGATATGTTGTTTATTAAAGAATATTAAGGTATTTTGCAGACCAATTATTGAGTGGGTTTTTCTTCGTCTTTACGGATATAAGATTTATTTCTCTATCTCTGCCTCTCTCTCTTTTACTCTCTTATCTACTTCGTAGTATTATATCTTCTATCCCATCTTTTAATCCCATGATATTTAAATATTTTAATATGGTATCCCTCTATCTAAGTCTAGACCTACGTAAGAAAGTACGTAGAAAAAATGTTTCAAGAAATATAGCTGATAAAATACAACCTTTTTTTCTGTAGAATGAACTGTTCTCTCAGAAACAATGCTTAAAGCGACCGGCGATTTTAAATGTCAGTTACACGCGCGAAACTCTTTTTTTTGTGTCTGAAAATTGATATTCTAAGCAAAATTCAGCTCGTTCGTATGATTCCTAGGGGTTCAGTGGCAATTTCGTCTCTGATGACTAAATAAATAAAATAATTTAATAGACTATCGGGACATTGGAGCACATCTGAAGATTCTAAATATGAAAACTGGAAAACTAAGCGCCGAAAAGATTGGAATTAAGAAACAGTAGAGCAACCTAGAGCAAGTAGAGCTAAAACACAAGTTTTAATATAAATTTTGTAAACGTTATATCATACCTTAAATTAAACCATAAATAAATTAAATTATATGTCATAGCTTAAATATACGAATTAGAAATAATGTTGGGCGTTAAAACAGTCACAACATTAGGGGAATATTTTTAAAACGTTCACGAACAAGAGACATCCTGTAGAGTCAGCACGGATGCGATTGATAGCTAAAGATGCATAGATTTTATCAACAACTTGTATAATATTGACAGAAATAATATATATCATACTATTGCGGAAATAGTGGTAATCCCACTCACCGGATGCAGAATATGATTGTGGATTATCTCCTGATAATATTAATATTATGGGATGAATTCCAAACATTTCGATACATATCTACATTTTATAATAACAAAAGCACACACAAATATAATACATATTATTGATCTCGGTACAACGGATGTCTTTATAAATAATCATTCAATATGATTTACATAAATATTGAAGAGGACGTTTTGACAGAGAAGAAAGACAATCACAGTCATCCTAGTGATATTACTGTACCAAGGCAACTTCTAAACAATATCTTTAAACAAAAAGCTGTGAAGGATATCATGAAAGACCTAAATGTGTCCAAAAAATAAAGTGTTTAAAAGCTTCAAGAAATTAAATTATATACCAATAAGGACGAATATTTTCCTTTGATAATGATGATGATTTAGGTATAGTACATTTGAAAATTATTGATAGCACAAATTTTATAGCAAAGGTCTAAAAACAGGGTTGGTCAATGCAAAGAAAACGTAATAATTGATACCTTCTTATCTGAACTTTCACTCGACTTTAATGACCACCCCGACAAACCTCAAATACAATACATCATAAAATGCAAATGAGCAAAACTTAAGGAATTAAGCAACGCGCAATTGAATTTGTGCTATCAATCATTTTCAAATGTACTATACATACATTTTTTCTTGCTTTAGTAACTTACATTTTTTATGTACAGCTAACAAAACGTACATTGACGGGACTTTTGAATTTTGTAGTAATTTTTCTTACCAAATGTTCGCTATATATTCATTTAAAAATGGACATTAAGTGCCAGTAGTGTTTCCTCGATTGAACCCCCTACAAAGGTGGTTGTCGATTTCAAATTGGCAATGCACAATGCCGTAAAAACAATGTGTAAAAAACATTTAAGTAAGGCATTGTTCAGAAAAATTCAAACCCTATGACTTGCTCCAGAGTATGAGAATAAAAAGTCAAAAGTTGGTGAATATTGAAAAATGTATTTTGGTATAGTTTATTTAAATCCTTCTGAAGTATTGGTACTGAATTGCATTATTTAATGCCTGCCAACCATTCTGGCATTAAAGAATTTCAAAATTATTTATTTTCGAATTATATAAGCTGTGAAGCTAAATTTTTTTCAATAATGTGGGTATAAGATGCGAATGTTGAAGGTAGGACTACAAATTCATGTGAATCTTTTCAGAAGAAATTAAAAAATTCGATTTGCAGCGGTAAACCAAATAGATAAGTTATTTTTATCCGTATGTTCTCAGAATTTCAAATTGAAATTTATGTTAAAATTAGGACAGCAAATTTGTGTATTAAAAAATTCTAGAAGAAATACTATACTATTCTATAGAAATACAAATAAAGTACTTTAGTACTAAAGTACTAAAGTACTTTATTTGTAAAAATATAATATATAAGAAATATATAGATGGATTTTTGTTAAAAATGTTTCTCATAAAAATCTGTAATAATTAGTAGGTAATAATTGTTTGTATTTTAAAATAAATTCTTAGAAAATATAGAACTGAATTTTTATAATCCTAATCTCTCTGATCCTTTTAAGATAAAACGCAGTGGCTGAACTCGGCTATGATTTTTCTACCTGATATATTTGTGACAGAACTGGACTACTTCGTTCTGTTTTATAACTAAGATGCTATTTCGTGGTACATGGGAAATATTAAACATACGGACGTTTAATTTTTTTTCAATGAAGCCTACTTCTAAACTTTTCTTTAACATCACGAAAAATTGTAGGTGGAACTGAACGGGATGCTGTTGTAATTTTTCTAATTCGTGTAAATTCATCCATATCGTTGTGTTTTGTTTTATAAACAACAAATATAAAATATTAACAAAACAAGTCTAACGAGATTAACTCTGGAGATATTAGAGGCCAGTCAATTACTTCAACTTCTGTCAATCCACGTATTTAATTTTTCTTGTCAAGAAACTGTCAGAAGGGAACTGAATAATGTAAAGGATCCTCCTGCAAGACTAGTGAACAAGTTCATCAAGGACTTTTGAGTTTTGGCAACAAATGTGAGGCATTTGAAATATGCTTAAAAAACGCTAAATTTAAACTTTTACATTATAAGCCATCTAAAACGTTTAAAACTGCTCTTTTTTAATTATACTAGTATGTTTTTCGAAAGTAATTAACTTTTGCTATATATTACACCAAAAACCGTCTTCTTGGAGGCATTTCCCGTGACGTGCGATCATTTGTAATGTAAAAGTTTAAAGTGTAAAAGTAATGTAAGTTATAGGATTTGAAGCCTAATGAGGCACACTCTTAAAATTTTCCTAAGAATACTTCACAACAGAATTAGACGCAAATTGGTTTTAGAAATGCTATGGGAACCAGGGAGGCACTTTTTGCGCTTAATTACAAAAATGTCGTTACCAAAGAAAAGATGTTTCGTGGACTTCGAAAAAGCATTCGATAAAGTACAGCCTTGGATGAATCCATGGTGTAATGGCGAGGAAGACTGTCTTTTCGTCAGTTTTTAAAAAGAAAAAAACAGAAGTACGGCATGAAATTGTATTTATTAGCTGAACCAGATGGCATGATTTTACGTTGTAATGTTTATAGTGGTGCTCAAGGAGAAACGGGTGGTACAGGTCACACTGAAAAAGTTGTAATGTCACCGATGAATAGGTTCCAAAACACAGGACATTCATTATATATGGACAATTTTTATAACAGTGTTCCGTTTGGTCAGAAACTACTTGAGCAAAATACATATGTGACCGGTACTCTTCGGAAAGGACGGAAACAAAGCAAAAATTAAGAAAGGAGAAATTGTTACAAAATATCTGCGGGTAGTTGCAGTCAGTAAGTGGCGAGATAAGAGAGAAGTGTTATTTCTGTCAACAGAGTTTGAGGAAGACATGCTAGAGATTAAAAATAGAAGGGGAGATATGGTTCAAAAACCAAAGGCTATTGCTAAATACAATGATAATATGGCTGGCATAGACCGTCAAGACCAAATGCGGTCATATTATTTAAGTAATAGAAAAACTTTAAGATTGTACAAAAACTTGAAATCCATATTCTTTCTATTATGGTTTTACAGCCACCTCTTATTTAAAAAAGCTACTGTAGCACAAATGTCATATTATGACTATCGTTTACAGGTAATAAGAACACTGCTCTCAGAAAAAGTATTATATTCTAAACCCAAAGTTGATACAACACATTTGCCAAGTAAGATGGACAGGACTCATACTCAGATGTACGGTATGTAGCAAGCAGCAGATTCGGAAGAGTACCCAATACTACTGTTCATCATGCGACGAGAAACCAGGTCTGTGTTTGCAGAATTGCTTCAAGGAATACCATTAGAATATATAAATTCACTCCATAAGGTATTTTCTTATATTTTGTAACTTGTTTTATTTTGTATTTTTCTGTCACAAGAGATATCGCTGTTTTTAATACATTTTCTGTCGAAATTATGTTTCTGTTTTATTCGATTAGTATTTAAGTTAATGAAATACGCCCGACACACGCTGTGTGTCATCTGCCCTTCATGTAAATTTTTATGCGAACGGCCGACGACACACAGTGTGTGTCACTGCTCCAAATACCTTATCAGTGTATTATCAATGATAAGCTGGTGTCAACAAAATATATAGAAAAAAACATATGTTCAAATATGAAGTTGATTTATGTTTCGGCATCTGGCAAACATTTAACATAACTGCCGGCACTGAACGTGTTAAGCGGAAATTTTTAATTTTTATTTTGAATATATTTCAATACAATTATACCACAGTGTGTATAACATCGTAATTCGGGGCACTGAAATGTTTGATTCTAAAGTATATTGTAAAGTTTCTTAAGGTTATTTACATGAATCAGAACTTCAGAAAATATTTAACAATGATCAGACAGACGAAAAATAAGATGTAACCTTAAATTTCTGCGCTGTATTGTAGTATTTCAAGAAAAGTGAAGCAAGTAAAGTTGTTATCTTGTATGTTTACATTATGTACAGGTGTGGGACGTGAAAAGTTTTCTTTTTGAAGGATTTTTATTACATAACCTACCCTAATGCCTAGTGTTTTTATGGCTCTATGTATGGTCCAATTATGTAAATCAGTAAACAAAGCGAAAATATTTTAATGTAAAAGTTTAAATGATTACTGTAAAGGTTTAAATTTGTAATTGTTAATAACATTATATCGTTAATCTTGTGTTTTAACGTTATTGGTAATTGATATTGCCATATTAATTAATTAAACTTTAACAATGCTGGTACATTTGGTGTTTAAAAATAATACCGTTGATATTTTGTAATACTGGATATGTCATTCAAAGATAATAAATGGCCGCGAATCCATATGACTGTTTTAATTAATAATTAATTAGTTTTTACTTGTTTTCCAAATCTAAAGCTTTTGCTGGTCTACAGTTTTAATACCATACAAATCACAAAACCATGTAACTAAATACACTACGAAAAAATTATTTTGGGAGTCGTCAAAGGTTCATCAATATATAATTTAACAATGACCACAAAAATAGTTTAGAAGTACTTTTACTGTTAAATAGCAAGGTAGGCAAAAGCACAGCAAAAGTATTTAATGATTGTTAAAATTAACTTGAAAAACTGATTAAATATATAATCGACTAACTGATTAAAGATATAATCATAGTCATTATTAGGATGAGGAACAAGATTTAGACTGTTTTAGAAAATGTTCTCGGGCGGCTGATAATTATTGACCATTGTTACATTGTAAATTAGCCTTCTTCTTCTCATGGCGTCGTCTCCTTTCGAAGGTTGGTGATCCAAATGGCAATTGTAGTTTTGCAAACTGCTGCGCAAAAGATTTCTGCGGATGAGCGGTCGAACCATCTCCTCAGATCTTTCAGCCACGAGTTCTGGCGTCTTCCTACTGATCTTTTGCCCTGTACTTTTTCTTCTAGTATAACTTGAAGTAATTCGTATCTTTCACCTCTCAACACATGACCCAAGTATTGCATTTTCCTCTCTTTGATTATTCTTAGTAATTCTTTTTGTCTACACATGCGACGAAGTACCTCAACATTAATAACTCTTTGTACCCATGGAATTCTCAACATTCGTCTGTATATATACATCTCAAAGGCATCTATTCTTTTTTCTATTTCAGAGTCCATTGTCCAATTTTCACAGCCATACAGTAAGACAGAAAAAACGTAACATCTGATCATTCGGATTCTAAGCTGCAGACTAAGGTCTGATCTTGTAAAAAATGTTTTCATGCTCATGAATGCTTTCCTTGCTTGTTCTATTCTTGATAGGATTTCTTTTTTTGGATTACACTGACTATTGATATTTGCTCCCAAATATTTTATGGAGTTTACCTGTTCTATTATTTGACCCTTGGCATACACCTGTACGTTTATTGGTGTCTTTGAAAATACTTAAGTTTTAGTTTTGGAAACGTTTAGATGTAAACCGAACATTTCGCTGTGGTGAGCTACCGCATTTATTATATTTTGTAGTCCTTGTGCATTTGTTGCTATTAAGACGGTATCATCACTATATCTGATGTTGTCTATGCTGATTCCGTTAATCTTAATTCCGCCTTAGACCTCGTCTAATGCTTCTCTGAATATAGACTTCGAATACAAATTAAACAGTAGCGGTGATAAGACGCAACCCTGTCTCACTCCTCGTCGAATTTGTATACCTTCGGATGTTTTGTGCTCTATTTCAATTGTTGCGGTTTATTGCCGGTATAGTTCTGAGATAATTCACAAGTCTTGCTCGTCAACTCCAGTTTTTCTCAGAATTTCGATCATCTTTTGATGGTTAACGCAGTCAAATGCTTTTCGATAGTCAATAAAACATGCATATACATCTACATTCATGTCTTACCTATTAAAAATAGAAACTTGCCGTCTGTCTTTGAGTTTTTTGTAACTGAAGAGCCTGTTTTCCCAAAATAATTTCAAACAATCAGTAATAATTTCCAATTTGATGGTTTTTTTTCAATTTCCACATTTAATGAACCAGGTTTTTTTATTTTCAAAACAATTCAGTATTTTTAGGTAATTTCGCAACAATTCAAAACTTTAATACTGAAATAGTACTACAGAAAACGTAACAGTACATATGTTACTTAAAAAAATTAATATAATAACCTGTGCATTAAGGATTAACCACTTGACAATAATTTATTGCTCCTCTCACTCTCTCTAAATAGCAAATAAGGTTTTTATGAATTTGTAATAATTCCATAATAGAAGTAGAAGGTATTTCAAAATAAAAATTATCGCGATTCAGTTTATCTAATATGATGGTTAGAAGAGAGGATACCAGCACGACGGAAGGAAAACATAATAGTGCACATCCACAAAAAAGGGGACAAAAGAAAATGCGCGAATTATAGAGGAATTTCACTCCTAAACACGGCATATAAAACCCTCTCAAACATCATTTTTAGTAGACTAATCCGTTATGCTAAAAATGTCCTAGGCTAGGGCAAACAGATCAACAATAGATCAACTATTCACGCTGAGACAACTAGAAAAGGGATGGGAGTATAACAGACCCCTACACAATCTTTTCATAGACTTTCGACAGGCATATGATAGCGTCGAAAGAAGCCAAGTATGGAATGCCATGACGGAGTTCTCAGTACCAAAGAAACTCATTCGGATGACCAAAGTCTGTATGGAGTGTGGAATATCTAAAGTACGTGTAAATAATAAACTGTCTGGTAGCTTTGAAATCAACAGTGGACTCAACCAGGGTGTGGGTATTAGAGAAAGCCATGAGGTCGGCCGAAAGAAAAACAGAATTACTATCGGTTCAAGGTCCCAAGTTATTACTCGCATATGCAGATGACATACATCTCGTTGGAGACTCCATCCTATTCACGAAAGACATCTTCAATAAGGTGGAAGCAACAAGTGAAGTAGGGCTGAAGATTAATGAAGAGAAGACCAAATATATGTGTATAAATAGAACAACACGAAGAGACAGAATAGGACAAAATGTGACGGTCAAAACCTTCAATTTCGAAAGATTTTAGAAAAGAAAAACGTTTTAAGTATCTGGGGGCCGTAATCACAGGTGGTATCGATATTTATAGTCTTCTCTCATAAAAACTGTACTATCATCCATTACAAAATTAAATATAGATCTTTAGGTTCCTGTAAACCTTTTATTATCGCATTTCCATTATGTTTTCTTTTTAGTTTCTCCAAACTAGTGTTTTATTTATATTTATTTTCAAACCCCATCATGTATTCTTCGAATACCTTTCTAGTCGTGAATGTTATTTCGTCTTCATCGTTCTTTATTATCTGATTATCTCCAAACAATAAGACACAATTCTCCTCCAGTTTATATACCCACTCGCGTACATTTGGGACATGACGCAGACGTAACCTTGTGTCTCTGAATGATCGACGGAAGCAATAAAAGGCTACGTCTACCTCCGCTTTGCAGTTCTTGCCGACCAAATTTCAGGACGGAATAATTCCAGAGCATGGCCTATAAACCACGAATACAGTGTATCCTTACAATTATAAATTACAATTAGATATAATTAATTATAATACAATTTTGTTGATATTTTACTCCAAGACTTGAAATATACCTTTATGGCAGGTTGTTATCTTATCAACTGTAGCAATTTTGTAAAATTTTCGATTAGAATTTTAGTATTGTCTTTTTACATGAACTAGCGCTATAATAAAACATATTCTTACTGAGTTGTTTTGTAGACAAAGATTTTTGTTATGTGAGTGATATGTTCGAACGTAATGTCATCCGTAATCCAAAGAGAATACGGTTAGAGAAGATTATTTCTGTAAGTCTGTACTAAAGTTGAGAGACTGATGAGCTTTATTTAATTTTCAAAGACTAAGAATGCAGCTTAAAAAACGGGAACAGAAATGCTTGTTATATACGGATTAAAGGTATTATGAGTCATGCAGATTTAGTTTTAGATCTTCTTATATCTTGGAATACAGAAGGCGTATTATGTAGAAGGGGAGATTTTAAGAATTTGCTGGTAGGGTTACCGAGTATACAATTGCTCTTTTGTGTTTTCTGTCTTTCTTAAACGATTTTCTACAGGGTCGCTGCTCGCCCTATCTCGCTAATTATCGTGGCACGCGGCCTTCTTGTTTATATTGACATTTTACCTGGATTGGCTGGGAGAAGTAAGTTTTATATACTCGTGCATCCCTAAATAAATTTTCAAAAAGTACACCCTTGTAAGACTTTTACCATTTTACGTAACAGATCAAAATGGAATTTAAATAAATCAATCAATTCAATTGGAAAAGTAATTAGCGAATATATGTCCCTTGGAAAAAATATGAAAAAAATTTCTGGGATAATTATATAATAAAAAAATCTAACTATTCTTCTTCTTCCTTTATTGGGTAATATACCAGGGGATAATTTGCCCAGCTAATTCAGGGGGGATATTCTCAACTTGCTCTAGACAATCGAATATCCCCATATAACATTTATTTTATATTGAATGAACACTATGTTGAAACTTCTTCTTGGGCCAAACAGTTAGTATGGGAAAGACACTACAACACAGGATAAAACTTTTCTCGCTTGGGGGTAGCAACCAAGCTGAACACATATCAGAAATGCTACCGACGGATGATTGTCAGAGAACCCAGTTGTAAAAAAAGAGAGGAATTTGTAAGGTTATGTTATAGTAGAATATAAGAAAGGAATATATATTATAGATTGATTTTGGCTAGATTAAGAAAAGTAATCAACAAATTTAGTCTTTAAGGATTAAGATTGGATAGGAGAGAGCAAATCTCTATAGGAGTTTGTAGTTTTGTTTTAACCAATTCTTTGTAGAGGTCAAAATTTGGAGAAACGTTTATTGGACACTCTAGGATAATATGATTCAGACATCCAATTTGACCACATTCACTGTATGGGTTGTCCCGAATACCTATGCGGAATAAATGAACTGGAGAGGAACAATGTCCTGTTCTTATTCTAATTACTGTAGTGATATGCCTTCTGTCTTTATAAGGAAATTGATTGAACCGTGGTGATTTGTTCAATTTATTGACTATTTTATTATAAAACGACCCTTTTGATCTGTTTGAATTCCATTCTTGTGCCCATCGAGTCCAAATTAGCTTTTTAATATAAAATAAGTAGTTTGAATAATGCAATTTAACTTTGGCTGGCATTTTTAGTGATCTTACTATGTTTGCCAATTTGTCTGCAACACAATTGCCCTTAATATCCGAATGCCCTGGAATCCATGCCAAAATAATACTGATGTTCTGTTGATTGGCTTTTATAATGCCCCTTTTGGTCAGATAGCACTCTTAGAATCAGACAAGATTAAGGCCCTCTTGATATCCGTCTCCAAGACAAATTGAACCGCATGATTAATTGCAATAATCTCTGCAGTGCAAACTTGAGTCTGCGTAGGGAGTTTACTAGAGTATGAGTATTCAAAGTCAGGATAAAAAAAACCAAATCCTGCTGAGCCCTTACTATCAACTGACCGATCTGTAAAGATTATAGTGTGAAGTGGATTGTCAAGTGGGATTCTTTGAAATTGAATTAATGCATGCTCATCACCTTTATTAGATTGCACATTCCTAATAGGGATAGAAGTTAATTGATATTCTAATTCAAAATTGTGGCACGGAAATAAGTCACTAGAAAATAAATTTAAGGTATGCTGGAATTTATTCATGATGGAAACTAAGAGGGGAATACTTTTTTTATTCCAGTAATTATGATTTGATCGCATTGCTATCTGTAATTGATTCTAGGCAGAAATTATTGGATTATTAATTAGCATAAGATTTTTTAAGAAGAATTTAGAATTAAGCCATTCCCATCTGTACTTGAGAGGAATTTGACCACTTTCACTACTTCTTTAATAGTTTGGTGGCTTTTGCATATTTTACAACCTCAGATTTGGGTTGGTGATTTATTTTGAGTCCCATATTGTTTTCTTTAATATGTCTGATTACCGTTATTTTACGCGTTTTCATTATTCTTCCTGTTTTCTTCGTGATGGGTTTTACCTCTGTAATAATACTTTATTCCCAGCAATCTTCTATTTCCCAACAAACATTAGAGGAGCAGTAGACAAATTAAAAAATAATGAGGCACAGAGATAAGGTGAAATAGCATCTAAGCTGATTAAGAAAGGAAAGGACTCATTCATCATCATTAGCACTACAGCCTTTATAGTCAAAGCCTTCTTTAGAACATTCCCTTATTCCATCCCATCTCTAGCAACTCTTCTTCCTTTAACTCCAATAAATTTTAAGTGGTCTTACAAGCTTACAAGTCGTGTTACAAGTTTTGGTCTACTTCTAGTACTTGTCCCACTAGTCCTCTTCGCTCCAATACTTCTTCCTCCCTTTTGAATACATACCCATTCCATCTGAGGCGGGCTACATTAATGAATTTTACAACGTCAGCTTCCTTTAAGCTTCTATATAACTCGAAATTGGAGCGTCTATGCCTCAAACTCTGTTCTTTTAGTCGTTCGTATATTCTTTTTAGAATATTTCACTCGAAACGCTTAAACAACTCTTGGTCATTCTATTGAAGTAACTAAAAGCGCCGTACGTTAAAACTGATCTTTTAGTGTTACTGTTGTTTTGTTGGAAGTTTTCAGGCCAATTGTCTTCCCAGATGATAGCAACACTCATTGTCAAGGACTATTCTGGTTTTGATTTTTTTCGCCGACGTTGTTCTCCTTAGTCCGTAAAGAACCTAGATATATGAAGGTGTCCACACCTCCTAACTTTATATCGGTAATTATTAGTCTAGGTATCTCATTTCCAGTCTTGGAGATGCACAATATTTCATTCTTTGGGCACTTATTTTTAGTCCCATTTTCAGTGCATACGTCCTTAATGACCGAAACGCTTCTGCCAGGGACTCTTTGTCTGGCGATTATGTTAATTGTCAGATTTTTAAATATTCTACCACTCGAAGGGGACTCATTACTGAATGGAAGACATGAGCTAATAGTAAATAAATGTTTATTTCTACATTGCTGTTTGGTATAACACTCATGTGGTATTTAAAAAATTAAATAAAACTAAAGAAAGATAGTTATAAGAATAGAACGAAATAGCTGTTCGAGTTAATCGAAAAACTATGTAGTTTGTGGCTTAGAATATTAAAGGGGGTGTACTTCAACAAAGCAGTCTATATGTTTTATGTAAAACACATTCCCTGCCTTTGGTCGATTCGCATTGGTATTTTATTGTATAATCCGACCGGTACGGAGAATGAACCGGTGGATTTTTTCATGTGTAACGCCCGGAAGAATGCAATGGGCATTATGTGTATATGTCACCTGTTCCCTTGATAAAAATTCCCTAGTTGTTGTAAGTTACACTGTCAAGGGTCGATCTATTTTCTCAATAACTCACGTCTATAATGAAACTTTTTAACTTCGACTTTGTTTAAAAAATATCGATGCACAATTTTTATGATACAAATGATAAACCCAACGTAATTTTACAAAACAGTGACGATGAATTTCATATTTATTTTAAATTTTATTATTTCAAATGTTAGTCATTAATAATATCTATAAGTACGAGTATCTACATAATAAATATTGTTATCAAGAAGCACCTAACTTTTTTAAAAGAACTAAAATTTTTAATCGACTTAAAAGTTCTCTTTGTAAAATTCTTTCAGTTTTGATTTACATTTCTGTCTCTCATTTTTTCTGTCTCTTTAGACCTTAAAAAAAAATAACATACAAAATCGTTAATTTTGTACTAATAGCAACAAAAAACAACATTTAATAAGCTGGTGCAATAAATTTTTTTTATTTATTTATTAGAGGATCAATGCTTCTAATCCTATGAGTAACCAGTAGTTGCTATTTAACCTTATCTGCTACTTTACTTTCCTCAGTATTCGAGAATAAAATCCATTCGGTTTCTTTACTTAGTTCATCCTTGTGTGTGCAAGATTCTATATCTTCTCTATTTTCTTTTGTAGTATATCTACTTGGATTTTTATTTTTTGTATAATCTAATCATATTTACATTTTCTGTCTTGTTTTACCTGTATCCAGGCATTGTATGACGCTATATCTGCTCATTTTGGCGTCTTGCTTGATCTCAGTACCACCAGATACAGACCACTTGATTTTGTTGTAGTGTAGATAAGTAATGCCTTATTTGGTGTTGTCGGTTAGGAAACATATTGTTTTTTTCTATATTTCTGGTTAGAGAGTGCCTGGAGTTATCACAGTAGGATTTTAATTTTGCAAGTAAAAACTTTTAAACTTTTATCACAATGGGTTTTTAATTATCACCGTAATTCGCTTTATTTATCCGCTTTCGATACAATGTTTACTTGATTGAAGTCAAATAAATGATACTGTGCAATAAAAATGGCAAAAAATTCTATTTTTATGTAACAATAAAACACTAAAAACTCTGTCTTCAAAACTTCCACAAAATTTCTCGAGTGATCTATTTTTGGTATGTGTTTACACTTTATAGTCTTTAACTGAATAGGTTGAGGAGGGGAGAACTGTTTGTCTCAAGTTGGTTCTTCAAGTCTTCAAAATTATGTCTGTATTTTTTAATGTGTTATACTACAGTCCTGCAGGGCTCCTGCAGGGTTGTTCCACATCTCCAACCCTATTCAACATATACTTAGAGAAAGCCTTGACTACATGGAAAAGAAAATGCGAATGCATGGGAGTACCGGTACGGAACGAATACCTATATACGTTAAGCTTTGCAGACGATCAAGTAGTGATTGCACAAGACCAAGACGACCTCAGCTACATGATGAAGCAACTACAAGAAGAATATACCAAGGCTGGCCTAGATATTAACCTCGCGAAAACAGAGTACCTATCTACAAGTGAAGAAGACATAGATCTACAGATTGATGACAACGTAACAATCAAAGGAAAGGATAAATTCAAATACCTGGGGTTTATAATCACGAAACAGGCAACAACAGAGGAAGAAATTACACAAAGATTAGGACAAACAAGAACAGCAATCCGACAACTTAACTCAGTACGGTGGGATGGACACCTAAATATGAAGATAAAAACGCAGATTTATAAAACATTAGTGCAAAGTATTATGACATATGGGTCTGAAAATTAGATCATAAACAAGAAAAACAGCAGTAAGAAAGTACCAACAGAGATGGAATGCCTGCGAAGATGCTGCAGAGTAACAAGAATGGATAGGAGAAGTAATGACGAAATAAAGTAAAGAACATCAATAGAAACAGACATACTAACATATATAGAACAAAAAAGACTAAAGTGGTATGGACATGTAAGAAGAACTAGGGACAGCAGATGGATAAAGAGAATAACTGAATGGAGCCCCATAGGAAGGAGGAAAAGAGGACGACCCCGAAAATACTGGAGGAACGAAGTAGACGACGCCATTAGTAAGAGAGGCCTAAACGATGGAGAATGGAACAACAGAGAGAGATGAAAACGGTTGAGCGAGGGGAGGCAGTGAATACTGTAGAATCTCTAAATATATATATATATACTACAGTAGGCTTTTTCTTATATTTTGTTGTGCTTTTTGATCTTATAGTGTTGTGAAGTAATACGAGAGCTCAGTTCTAACTTTTGGTTGTGGGGTTTTTCATTTGTCATGACTAAGGATTTGATTCTTTTCTGAATAAGAATAAAGCTTGCTCAGTGATACCATTGCTTGTTTACAGTTTATTTCTTTAACTGCTGTTCTTTTTAATATTTCACCCAGATTTATTATAATTAACGAAACACATAAACCCAACTTTCTGTAGATCTGTATAATTTTGGATCATTGCAGCAAACCTTTGTCTACTTAGTTTGACTGTAAACGAAACTGTGTGGCAGATATAGTAGCCGTGTATGTCTGATATAAGGTGCTAAATTATCGTAGAATATTGTTTTTATCTGTCTATATTCCGGTTTTTTATATAGAGATTTATGAAGTGAGTAACACCGAGACTCAATCCCCCATTTCTCTGTTACTACGTTAGTACGTTAGCCCTTTTGTTTTCTGGTCCGGGTTTGAAACATCTATCCAGTAGATCATTCACAGTGAAGTGAATGCGATCCTGTATTTCTTTCTAACTAATGTTCTGATCATTATCTAAATATTGTTTTTAATTTTATGAAAATTACAGTTAAATGGTAGTATTGTACTGTTATAGTACTAAAAGACATTTTATACTACATTGGTGCATATCAAGAAAGAATGTTCGTTCTAGGAGTTTATATCTGTTTTTTTTTTGGAACATCCGATTGATACGAAAAATATTGAGTCGTCCTGGTACAGTGTAAGCCTTCAGTAGTTGCTTGTTGTCCATTTGCCGAACGGCCAATTTAATGCAACCCTAATTGTATGCGTCCGTCGCTCAAATCTGGCCAGTGAGTAGCCCATAGCCAACGCTTTTAATCTGGGTTAAGTGGGGTCAAAAAGCGACAGAATTCCTGAATGTTATATCTATCAATTATTACGACATGCAATTGGGAACAAATCTTTGCGAATTAATTGTAATCTTAGTTTTATTCAACACCTCGGACCGACGTTTTAGGCCACTCAATCGCCTTTTTCCGTTCTACATATATTGAACTAACATGGATAAAATACTAATATACATGAAACGATTATTTTGTTTATCGTGTAATAATTTTATTGTGTAATATTTATAAATGGATCTGAAATGTTTCTTTGTATATTCTGTTTCACTCTTTTCTTCTAGAAGTGACAATATTTGTACGGTGTTTTACTGGATATGTCACCCTAGATTTGTGTAAAATGAGACGGAAAATACTATCCAATATAATCTCTTCATTTATTGTCATAAGTAACTGTGCATGATATGCCGAAAATGATGAACAACATGACAGAAGTGACATGATGGATCTTTATCACTCACAAAAATATCATCATTATCATAATTGGCTCGACAATTCTCTGTAAATTTTGGCCTGCTCATAGGGAAGTCGCCACTTCCATCTATTCCTAGCAACTTTCCTCCATCTTCTAATCCATAGAATCTTATAGTCTTCTTCTACATAATCAATCCATCTTCTATCCATCTGCCCTCTGGGTTTGAGAATGTCAATCTCTTCATGTAGTCGTTATCTGACGTCCTAGTAAAGGGCCCAGCACATCTCATTCTCTGCACCCTAATAAACTTCACAGTTACCTATTTTGAAAAAGGCAGTAGAAACGGATCCTTTTTGAAGCATTAGTTGCAAGATCTAATTAGATCGCAACGCTCAATACATTGTTTAGTAAAAAACGCTTGACTTACCAAAAGGTTACTTCTTAAATATGAAGTCGATTCTCCTGTCCTTCAGACTTTTTTTCAAAATTTGCCGATGATGTTTTCATAAAACGAGTGTATTTATCAGTTCGTTCAGTGGATCTTTTTCTATAGAAATATGTTTGTAGCAATTCGAAAGTCTATTCTCTTGAGGCACGAACAACACAATAATTTTTAAGTTTGGAAATAGAACCAAATCTGGACGAATCTGTATTATCTGAACCTTTTAATGTCCATTAATTGTATTAAATGAATATTTTTGAGATCCTAAAAACGTATGGTTATTTGTTGATTAATAGTGTTTAGAATGGTTTGGATGCAGCTCAAAACAACTATTTAGAGCTACTGCCTCAAAAATTAAAATAACTATGACGATTTCCTCTGATGATGAAATCCTCTTGATCTCCGTAGCGGAGATGGCACCTGAAGCAGAAGAAGTGTCTAGAATTTCATAATAACGTTATTCGTTTGCGTCCATCACGATGTTTATTAGGAACTGTTGCTCTAAATGCAGCTATGTCGAAAAATAATGTCTGACTATGTCTGAATTATTCTTCAGTATGATTGGGGTTTAGCAGTATGTTTGTATTTCTTATCTGGCTAGCTATAAAAAGCTTATGTCGAAAGATTTCTTTTGTAACACATCAAATAATATATCCGTATGGTCAAAGATATCATTAAAAATAACCACCAAGTGGGCAAACTCAAAATTTTTCAATTTACTAAAAAAGCCATCGCTATACCTTACTGATGCTTGATTCTGATGAAGGATTTTTTATAATTTATTGGAAAGCTTGTTTCAGAGAATCCCACTGGCCCTGTATTATTCTAAGCATTTTGGGATTAAATCTCCAGTCTGTTTTGGTGAAAGTAGAACATTCTCCTCCCAACAATTACGTCAAAAACATGAGTTCGTTTAGCCGAATTGTGAAAAAAGAAAGGTAATCCACTAACTTTTGTAAAAAAATTCGGCACTTTCAAATACAGTTGAAGATTTGTTCAAGCAATGTTCTAAGCAGTGCACGAAAACGGCTTGAGCCCTGATGATGCCGTGACGTTACACTTGCTCCATTAAAATACTGGCCAATGAGTTTAGATTTATAATCAAATCTCTGAAGGAAATTTGATATGTGATTAAACATAGTTTCTGTACTTCGACTCGAACTAACGTCGAAGTTCCCCAAAAATCATTCTACTACTTTTCCAATGGAATTAACATATCTTATAATCACTTGCTACACATACCCGATTTCACACTTACAATAATTCCACGGCATACAAAATTATTTGATTAAATAATGACTACCACAGAACAACACTTTGTTATTGAGTATCTATGATTCCAGTGACAAGAATCTCTGTCAAACAAAAATTGTACAGGGTGTCATTAAAAAATTACAATCATAAAACGTTAATATCAAAACCCCTAATATACATTAAGACCATATTGATGTATCAATTATTAGTACACTCCGATTTTTCGACACTGCTACAATTTCTTCGCAACAAGCAGTACCTTCTGCGCTGCTAAATCTAGAAATGTGAAGACCTCCATGTGAATAATATACAAAGAAGTATTTATGTTCTTTTATCTGCAAGTTTGCAACTTTCATTATCGTGCAAGGCATATGACCGATGTGCAATGGAGGAATAAGCTTAGGAAAATTCTAGTACTACGTATAAGTATAGTATAGTACTAATAAGATCATTAAGTTAATAATATAAATCAATTAATCTTTATAATTGTTCTGAAACTATTTTCTTGTGGAACCTTGAAGCAATTTCCTATTTTTACTAGGATATAATCATAATTTTAGTTCAAAATATGTTTATTTTTTTAATATATTTAACAACTTTTTTGTTTTTAATATCAAGGACTGGCCTATTTATTGTCTAGGCTCGATTGTATCGACACTAATAGAGACATTATTCTTTTGAGGTCTGTATCCGTTAAAAATGTCTCACATATGTCAGTAAGTGATACATATTAGAGATAAATGAGTGCTATTATCCACAGGCAATTCCGCGCTTATACAGGGAATTGTAGAAAACTCCTTACACAATGGCAATGAAGAATTGAAGATCCAATAAATAAATGAAAAAATAAATACACAACATAATGGAAATAACATATAAACGGAATGAATGAAAATCGATGAACTAACCAAATTGCTACCATTTTGCTTAACACAAAACTTTTGGTTGTCAGCAAAACAGAGTAACAACCAATGAACATCAGGGCGTATGGAATAGACTTAGAAAGAATCCACAATATCACCTATTTTGGCGCCAATGTTAAGGATAACTGGGACAGAAGCAAAGAAATAGGAATACGATTTTGAAAAAGTTAGAACCGCGTTCTATAAACTAAAGAAAATTCTCATTAATAGAGATATTACATTAAGGTTGATCTGCACCCCCCAAAAGACAAACTCCAAATTCAAAAAATTTGAAAAAATTTGAAAAGGTATATGTGATGACTAGAAGTATTTTGACAACTTTTAAGCAAACTTCATGTTTTCGTTTTTGAAAAAACTCAAAAAAACTACTTTTTTCCAAGTATAAAGCGGGAAAACCAAACATAGGATTTTGTTAATTTTTTTTACAGCATCAAGATATGATTATAAGAAATACTTATGAATTTTTTGAAAATTTTTGAATTTACAGTTTTGTCCCAATAGGAAAAAATAATATGTTTCGGCTTATAATAAAGTTACCGGTAAGAAACCGAAAATTTTTTTAATAAAAACATATATAAAACTGTAAAAGTGGAAAATATTTGCAACAAAATGTTAAATATTTTTTCCTAAACATATGAAAAATCTCGTTAAACAAGAATTATGTCTTGAACTGCCGCCTTCAAATTGTAATGTAGGGAGATGGCTCCATCTGAAACAATGGTAGTATTTATCATCGATAGATAGCATTACGTTCGGCTTCGAAACGCTTCAAACGAAACGTCATACTAACAGGGTTGCCATATCAATTACTTTGTACAACAGTTTGGCAGATTATAACAAAATTTAATATAAATGTTATCGGTTTGAATTTTGAATCGGTCATGCTGAAACTTACAGAGTTACACAATAGTAGATACTGCAACTTTTATTTTGATAGTACGATATTATAAAATTTACACTCTATAAGTAATATATCTATAAAAAACCTATTTAGTTTTACAAAACTATTTATGCGTTTTTAGTTAATTATTTTAGTATTTATAAACAATAGTGCTCCTTGCATAACCAGTGGCGTACTCACAATTTTTCTGAGGGTTGGGTTTTGAAATTTTTTTATGCTACCTCCATTGTGAGTACCTAAAATTTTGGGTTTTAGTTTAATTTACAGTACTAAAGATAGCAGTGCCAAAGATTCAGGTATTTATTATCCTGCCTACCAACTAAAACCACCCTCTCTTACTTGTGTGCATTTGACTGTCGCACGTACCGTACTCCGAAAGGGGTGTGGAGGCACGTACCGTACTCCGAATGAGGTGGGGAGGTCACTGTAAGACTGACGACACTCACTTTTTGGAACACTCCCTTTTCTTATCTAAATCTTATCTATTGTTCTGAAGCTATTTTCTTGTGGCATTTTAAAATAATTACTATTTTAATTGGAATAAGCCACAATTGAAGGTTAAAATAAGTTTATTAACGTTTGACATTAATCCAACTTTTAAATACAATACATTTTGGAGACGGCTATCGCCGTATTCCCGTTCTTCTCCGCCAATCCTGCCGGTTTAATACATGCTCCTCCTCCAAACCTTTTGATTCCATCGCTCTTCTAATTCCTTCATTCCATGAGCGTCAAGTTCTATCTCTTTTTCTTCTTCCAGGGGGCTTTAATTTGTAAAGTTTTTGGGGCCAACGTTCGTCAGGCCTTCTCAATAGGTGTCAAAACCATTTTGAACCTCTTTTTCTATCCTGTCAATGACCGTTTCTGTAGCATTCATCTTATTTCTTATATATTCGTTGGTCTTCCTTTCCTGCCTTGATGTTTTAGCACTTCTTCTCAAATAATCCATTTCAACTGCTAACAATCAATTCTCTTCAGGTCTGCATTAATTGTCCATACTTCAGAGCCATAACAAAGAACTGATTCAACCATGGTTTGCCCTATCCTTTTTTTGTTCCTTTTGGAAATGTTGCGATCCCACCATAAGGAGTTCAGACATCCTACAATTTTACGTCCCTGATAAATTTGGTGTTTAATTTCGGTTTGTCCCAAGCCGTTTTTAGCAATGAGTGCACTTAAATATTTTTTTCCACTTGTTTGATTTCCACGTCCTCGTCGATCAACACTTCAAACCTTGCATCTGAATTGATAACTATATTCTTTTTTCTTCATGCTGGCTTGTAACTCCCATTTTACATATTCTTTGTATAGACGCTTCATCATAAATTCTAGATCATAAGAATCTTGAGCTAGGACGACTTGGTCATCCGCAAAGTTCAGGGAGAACACTACGTCATTATTGTCCATAAATTATCCATTTATTGTTATGGAATCTAGGTATATCTTTAAAATACAAAATCTTATTTTAATAGTAATATGTGACATAAATATCTGTAGAGCAAAAATAAGTTCGGGTAATGGATTAGTCCACAGTCAGGAAATTCAATGACACACACACACACACAACACTACGTCATTTCCTATGTGGATTCCCATTCTCTGGCAGTGGTTTTTCCAATTTTGGAGGACTGCCTCAATATATAAATTAAACAGTAAGGGTGACATACTTCATCCTTGTTTTAGTCCTTTAGTTACTTTTATTGGCTTTGATAGTCTATTTCCGATTTTTAGCTAAGTAGTGTTATCCCTGTATACTTCTGTGGTTATTCCTAAAAGGTTTGGACTAATGTCGAGTTGTTGTAAAGCTTGCCACAATTTAAGTCTTGGAACTGTATTATACGCCTTTTCTAGGTCGATGAAGGCTAGATGTACTTTGGTACCAACTACTATTCTTTTTTCTATTAATTGTTGGAGTATAAACAAGTTACCAGTGCAACATCAAAGATCAAAGATTCAAACGTCAATAAACTTATTTTAACCTTCAATTGCGGCTTATTTCCATTAACATAGTAATCAGATCTTATCTCTGTCGTTGGCCCGGTTGGTGTTTCCTTTCTTTTTCTTTCTTTTTAAAGACTGCTCGGATGTAATTGTGAACACTATTCCATCCCTCCGTACTTCCCGCCATCTTCACGATTATCTCTCTTACAGTCACAGGGTTTATACCTATTTCTTTATACATTCTGTTTATCTCCACTGTACATCTAATATACTCCAGCATTGTGTAACAATGTCGGAATATTCGCAGTATAGGCATTTATCTGTATCTGTCTTTCTGAACCTGTGAAGATACGCCCTAAAACAGACAATCTAACCAGTCTCCTTAGGCTCGGGATCAGCATCTTGGTCCACTGGGCAACATCTGCCTTGTTGTTCTCCTCTTCTTGCCATCTTTCCATTGATCTTTCCCTTTCTTCTTTTTTGTAGCTGTTGTCAAATGCTCTCTTTTCTCATAGAGATTTGTCTTTTCTACTGCTAGCACATGCAGAGAAACACAACCCGTGATAGTCCACAATGTCTACCACCTCTCTACTTTTGTCATAAGCCTAATATTAGGTATCTATATCTAAATATAACGAATAATATTATTAATTATTGTGTATTTATACAATAATTACTATGTTCTACATATTGAACGTGGTAATTTATTTATTCAATTAGCGTTTTGGATTTTTTGTATTATGTGTGAAAGACAAGTTACATTTTCCTACTTTTACTTTATTTTTTACTTTATATACCCTGGGGAAGGGGGGTGTAACCCCCAAAACCCCCTGGGTACGCCACAGTGCATAACGTATTAGTGGTAATTTTTATATTAGTATTAGAATTAGGTTTAGTATTCGGACAACATGTCTTTTAAAAATAATAGTAGGAGAGGATTACATTTAGTTAAACGGTAAGTAAATCTACTAATCTTTTGTTTATTCCTTACCGACCGTCTAATAGTTGATCTACCACGTAAAACCAAAATCTTGAAAATTTAAAACTTGATATTTTGTATTGTGTTGTATGTATTGTATATTACAATATACTCGCTATATATCGCTACTTCAATACAAAAGAGCCACAAACCGGTAATTGTAAAATTAAGTACATTTACTTTCTAAATATAATAAACACTAGAGACCTCGCCCTGTGCACAAGGCATTACAGCCTGTAAGTCATATACTGCAACTATAAATATCTCAGTAACTTTTTGTTTGTCTTTTTCTTTTTCTGATCTTGAAAGAATTTTCTCTTTCATCTGGTTTTTGTTTCGCTTGTAAACTTGGTTTATCGTCAGCATTATTAGAGAATGTACATTCTTCACACTGGTCTTTCCAGGGCTGACAGGAGATATTAAAGTCTATCACAAAAATGTGATCATGCGTTTGGTGTGGAATATATTGTTTATCCTCAGAAACACATTTATTAACATAATTTCGGTGTAAAGTAGCAATGTTAAGACCGCCTTCTATATATTCGCGTTTAGAACGAGATCGACAATAATGGCTCTCGATTCTCGGAATGGAGTTAATATGATTCCTGACGTCATCGTAGAGATGGATTAATCTGGTGACGATTATTGTGTCTTCATCTAAGATCTTTCATCCTGAATGCCTTTGACAGTACAGTTGTTCTTTTTCACAACAGTTCTGATGGTTTTCTCAGAAATATCTAGGGTATTCATGAAGAATATTTTGCATACTCTCTTACGTTCAGTACCTAAAGGCAAATGTATGCGTTGTTAAAATTTTTGCGTGTACTGTCAACGCGTATAATATAACGATACTTTGGTACAATATAGACTTTTTATTAGATATCAGAGCTGGGAACAAATTAATTACAATTAAAAATTGAGTATGCACTTTACTCAAAAGTAAATGTAATTAATTTCCCTCTGTAGCTGTGATGTGATCGTTATATTTTCTTTTTCGAGATAAAAATGTGATAACTTTTCACTATGGTATTAAGAAACCTAAACAAAATTAAAATAAAAATACAATCAGTCCCATTAAAAATAACTGATACGGAAAGCGAATCAAAAAGAATTTTTTGTTTACGGACTGTAAATTCAAGTAAATAATTCATTGTAAAATTCAAGTAAAATTGCTTGCTATTTCTATTATGAACTAATTTGATGAAGAGCAAGACATAGTAAAATGTAGGTATTAATTCATAAAGACTGAGATAGTATAAAAATATTACATAATACCGGATCATTTAATTTTTAACTATCAACAAAAATGTAATATAATATGATGTACCAATTTAATGGTAATATGATATTCACAGAGATAGCCGCAATAATTTCTTTGTCGATAAAATTGTTTAGATAATTATTATATTCCAACTGACACAGCAGAGCAGTAAAGTATTATACATAAAGATGGTGTTAAAGATATCTGTGCTTACTTGGTCTACTGGTATTATAAGTTATAGCGTTGGTATTTGATAAAATTACTGTTAAATTACTGTTGTACACAACTTGGCAACTCAGCCAATTGATATAATGATAGAAAACTGCAATTTATGTTAGGGTTTGAAAATATTACAGAGTCGTCATGTAGAAATCTACGATTAAGTGAAAAAAATTACCACAGTAGTATGCCGCAGTAGAGCCATCTCTAGGATCAGAAACAAATTAATCGAGGGTGAAGATCAACCTTAAACCTTAATATCAGATTAATACGCTGCTACATATTCTCCGCATTGCTCTATGGAATAGAAAGCTGGACTCTTACAGCAATACTTATAGAAAAACTTGAGGCCTTTGAGATGTGGATTTACCGACGAAGAAAAACAATAAAAATTCCAAAGTTACAATATTTCGGCCATGTAATAACACATCCAGAGAGGTATATTCTTCTACACCTCGTAATACAGGGCGAAAGAAGGGGGCCTAGGCCGAAGAAGAAGAACGTCCCAAAGAAAGTCTTTGAGAGTAGTATCAAAAGACATAAGCTGATCTGTTTCGACTTGCAGTAGACAAAGTTATTATTGCCAATATGATCGCCAACCTTCGATAATTGGACAGGGTACTATCGCCCTGGACAGGGTACACTACTAAAAAGAAAAAACGCCAATAATTTTTATGTTTTTTATTATCTCTCCATTTTTTTTTTAATTTGCATTTACTCTCAACTTTAATGAGTTATTTCTAACAGTTTTAATCTACTGAATTAATTTTTCGTTGAATTTGAAGATCCAGAACTGTATTTTATACCAATTATAGATTTTTAAAATCATTCTAGTTATAATTAAAAACAGGATTGCATTTACACATAATTATATAGCAATATAATTTCACAGAAGTTTTTGTTCCGAGTTTTATTAAATTTCGTTTAGTCATTAATTAGGTAAACAATTTTTTTAACTTTTATTTCTATGGAAATAGTGCTGCGATCCAGTCGGTGACTAATTAATAACTAACTTTTACTTCATAAAAAAAACAGTGCGAATTCATTTAATCTCATTCAGTTAAAATATCTTGGCATACCTGGGAAAATATTGATTCTGATTTCTGCTGCATTTTCCTATTTCGTCTCATAGGATCCTATTCTTCTAATTCAAGTACAAGATTCGCTATACAGGAAGATCGAGTGCCAACAGAGACTAATAAAATAGAGAAACTATTTAACCTGAGTCGACATAAACAAGAAATCCCTAAAAAATCAAATACCACCATGATAATCATCCTCCATAAAAAGTCAGACCCAACTCAACTAGATTTAGATTTAAACTATTTAGGTTTCTTCTTCTTCTTTCAGTGCCTATTCGTTCCGAATATTGGCAATCATTCTGGCTATAATTATTTTATTGACTGATGCTTTAAATAGATTCGTTGTTGTTGTGGAGAACCATTTCCTCAGGTTCTTCAACCATGATATTCTCCTTCTCCCAATTCCTCGCTTTCCGAATACTTTACCCTGTAGGATTACCTTTAGTAATCTGTATTTAGTGCTGTTTCTCATTATATGTCCGAGATATTCCAACTTTCTCCTTTTAATGGTATACATCAGCTCTCTTTCTTTGCCCACTCTTCGTAATACGGTCTCGTTGGTTATCTTGTCTGTCCATGATATCCTTAGAATTCGCCTGTATAGCCACATCTCGAAGGCTTCAAGTTTTTTCTCCATTGCTTCAGTTAGTGTCCAGGATTCAACTCCGTAATACAATATTGAGAAGATATAACATCGTAGGAGCCTTACTTTTATCTCCAGATTAAGATTGTGGCTTTTAAAGAGTTTGGCCATGTTATTGAATGCACTCCTAGCCTTCTCTATTCTACATTTTATTTCCTGTGAGTGATCCCATTGTTCATTTACTGTTGTTCCAAGATAGTTATACTGTTTTACTCGGTCCACTGGTGTATTATTGATAAGTAGTTGAGCGTCTCTAACTTTATTTTTGCTGATGATCATAAATTTAGTTTTTGTTATATTTACTTGAAGTCCAAATCTTTCACTTACTTCATTTACTTTGTTTATCAGTTGCTGTAAACTGTTCAAATTGTCTGCAAAAATAACGGTGTCGTCTGCATAACGGATGTTGTTTAGGCGTTCTCCATTTAGAAGTATTCCATGTTCGCATTTTTCCAAGGCTTCACTAAATATTTCCTCTGAATATAGATTAAATAATATAGGTGAAAGTATACAACCTTGTCTAACGCCTCGTAGAATCTGGATCATTTCCGTTGGTTCACCTCCAAAATTCGTTCTTATTGTGGCTGATTGGTTCCAGTATAAATTTTGTATTATACGCCGATCTTTATCATCCATTTGGGCTTTTGTTAGAATATCCATCATTTTTTGGTGTTGAACTGTATCAAATGCTTTTTGGTAGTCCACAAAGCAGGTGTAAATATCGCAAGTCATATCTCTGCATCTTTGAAATAATACTTGTAGACTAAACAGTGCATCTCTTGTACCTACGCCCTTCATGAATCCAAACTGTGTGTCTTGTATTCTCTCTTCGCATAGCTTGTTTAGGTTTAGAGTACATAATCTCTCTAAATTCTTCCTAACGATAAATTTCATTAGTTTGTATTTCTGTCGGTTTATGTTCAGCCATATATCTGAAGTCCATTCTGTAACTGCAGACAGATCCTGTTGAATTCTATCTCAGTGCCGTTTAATTTGCTGTTGGATAGTATAGCCCGGTAATCCGCAAACCCCAGGATACGATGTCTTTCGTTTAGAGTCTTTTTAATAACCCACCCACGACCAAATACCAAATTCCACAAGAGAGGAGAGCATCTAGCTGCTTGTGCTGACACTGTTTCTCCGAGTAACGATCCTTCTTGGTCGATGGTCGTCAAAAGCTTTCTTTATATCGATTAATGCTCCCAGATCCATCTCTTTTTGATCCAGAACATACTCCATCCTCTGTATAAGATGATGCAGTGTCCTTTTCCTAGAGTGGTCAGTACAAGTTAAGTCAGACACACAGATCTCAAGGATTTAGCATTTTCTTGTTCAGTTTTAACAAGTTTCAATTTAAAAATTATCTTTGTAGATATCTATGTCCTTAGTATGTACCCTATTTGTAAAGCTTGTAGTATTATACATAATTTTTTAAACAAAAGACATTTATTTACCTTTATCTACAAATTAATTCTGTTTTTTTATTATTGTTTTATAAGTTCTTCTAGAAGATTCGGATAACGCAGTTGAAATAATAATATTCACTTTATCTTTAACATCGCGAACATTGTCGATTTGCATGGGTAAATCATAGAATCAATCTTTTAGTACTATATAGAACTGTTACCAGAGTAAGTTTTGGCTGTATTAAAAACATAATTATTTTCTTTTACACTCCTCTTTTACTGTTTATATTTAAGGTTAAGAAGAACAAACTAAAAACTACTAAAACAGGCGAAACACCAATAAAGCACTTCCTGTCTGACTACTAGTTTATAAAAGTGCCGCCTGGTCGATACATACCCGTTGATTAGCTGAAATACGCACCAATTTCACTACCAATTTGTCTTATAGTTGATCGGGAAAACGATTTTTTGTTTTATTTTATGGTGTTTTAAACAAAAAAAACTTTTTATCAAGAATGACATTTTTCTTTAAAAATAAAAAAGTTTCCCGTCTTGGGCACCCTACCCGTGGACACACTGTATAAGCAATATGAGTGTACATATTTTTTTATGTGTTAGTCCCTATTCTTAGTGCATCAATTAAGTTTTTTTTTTTGTAAAAATTTTGAAGTATAGCTTAACTATAACAGAAAATCGAACCAGTGGAAAAAGGGACACACAAACAACAGAATAAACTGGAATATAGGTATTTAAAAATTCAGTAAAGAAACTTGAATACTCAAATGCTCTACAGAGAAAACTTAACAGACCCAGAATGAAATAGACTGCATAGAAAGAATGGAAACAAATGAAAAAGAGAAGATGTAGAAGAAATTGTCGAAGAAGTTAAGTGAGAAGTAACCGTGGCATTGTATGGAGTGTAGAATGGCAAGGAATGTAGAAAAACAGTTAGAAAAAACAAGCAGGCTTGACTTAAACAACTAAAAAAGATGGAAGAAATCCTAGAGCATGGTAGCATACAAGAAAGTAAAAAGTCTTAGAAAAGAATTAAAAGAAGCCAAACGGACATTCATACCAGGGTTGACGTAAGGCACAGATAAGGAAGGATGTGTATTAGTAGAAATGAAAACTTATAAGTAGATGGAGAGAATACTTTTAGGAAAGTGTAAACACAAACAACGAGAACAAATAAAGCGATACAATTTTTTTCAAAATACAGACATGACATTGTACAATTTTTAAGAAGTCAAAGGCTGGCAATGCTGGGACATATCCAAAAGTTAAAAAACACAAAAGCAACTGGGAAAATGGTGCACTGGAATCTAAGAGACAACGGAGAGAAAGGAAGACCTAGAACCTGATTGTTACACGATCTGAATACGAAGAAGAAGTAAGAAGCGTTTGCAACCATAATCGAAAAGAGATGCTGGCAAAAGTTCAGCAAATACTAGAATAAAATTTAGAAAAGAAAACCAGAGCAATACTCTGATTAGCTATCAATTTTTTTAAGCCCTTCTCTCTATTTGGATTACCGAATATATTCCTCCCCTAATTCTCTCCATTTATCTCTGTTGTTTGTAAGACGTTTCCACATTGGTCCTGTAGTTCTTTTAATATCGCCGCTCCAGCGCATTTGCGGTTTTCCTCGTAATCTTTTGGCTTCATATGGCCGCCAATTCCCGATTTCTTTATTCTATCGGCCATCCTTAAGACGCTCGTTATGTCCAGTCAATTTCTATTTCAGTTTAGCTGTCTGTTCGACAGCATCTTTTACTTTTGTTCTGTTACGAATGTCTTCATTGGTTTTATGGTTTTTGAGTGAGATACCCAGCATCGGTCGTCCCATAGCTCTCTAGTTTTTCTGATCTTCTCCATGTTTATTTTAGTGAATGTCCAGATTTAAGCTCCATATTTAAGTGCAGGTAGGATAGAGGAATTTAACACTTTGGTTCGCAGTCTTTGACGCATATTTTTATTTTTAAGTACGTATGAGAGTCTTCTGAATGCTGCCCATCCCATTTTTACCCGTCTGCTTATTTCGGTAATCTGATTTTCTTTGCTTACCTTGACATTTTGACCCAGATATTTATATTCATCTACGTGTTCTATCGTTGTGCCTTGGATGTTTATCATAGGTTTGTCATCTTTGTTTGCTGAAATTTATTTTCAGTCCTTTTTTTAGGGATTCTGTGTGTAGCTCATCAATCATTATATTCAGTGCATTCCACGTGTTGGCTATTAGTATTTTCCGTTAATAGGGATTTCCTTATCTTCCCAGTCTATTGACTTAAAGATATCTTCTAGGGCAGCTGTAAATAATTTTGGAGATATTATGTCTCCTACACCTTGGTTGATTTTTACTGGTCTTGTTTCGATTCCATTACCCAACTTCACTATCATTTCAGCTTGTTCGTAAATATTATGTATTAATATTATGTAATAATATATATAAATACATGTATAAGCTTGTAAAAATATTTTTTCATATTCAGAAAACTCAAGAAAATTGCTTTATCAGTTTCAACGAGTCCGTACATATTGAATGTATGTAGGCAAACAGGAATCAAATCCGTTATGATTCCTGAAAATGTTTTTGAACCGACTGGACGCATATTGTTGGTCCTTGTGGATTAAAATCAGAATAAAATCCATCTACACTAGGATTTACTAGAATAATCTAAATCTGACAAGCCGGCTTAAAAAAATCCTATAAGCTGATTTGTGTAATTAAATCTTTTTCGTTTTATATGTCAATCTTATACTTCAAGGATGTAACGGCGAGGAATATTTCTTATCCCGTATAAAGGTGTATCTGTTAATAAATTAAAGACATTGCCTTCCGCCATGTTTTTGTTAACAGGTAGAGAAATTGGACAATGCTAGAAAGAATAACCAGGACAACTTCATATGTATAAGTTTTTCGAATAATCGTATTATTCGTATAAACTTAAAATAAATTTTTTAAAAATTAATCTTAAATAGCATCATTGATTTCTCAGATTATTCTCCCATTCTATATCCCTTTCTTTTTTTAATTTTCTTTATAAATTCATCCATTATCAGATTAAATATTAATGGGCTTTGCGAATCTCTTTGTCTAATGCCTGTTTCATACTTTATCCCAACAAATGTATTTTACAGACCCGATATCAAACACCTCTCTTAAATCCATCAGGCAAATATATGCTGCTTTGTTGTATTCCAGCAACTTTTCTGCTTTCACTGCTTTAACAATTATGAAAACTACATGCTTGCACAATCTTCCGGTCCGAAACCCATTCTATTTTTCTTGCATAATTAGCTATTATGGTGATTTCCGATTTTTCATTTATCGATTCTTTGTTTTACTTTCTTTTTACGATATTTTTGAGATACTTGGGTTTTTTCGTCAGTTATTGTATTGGGCTTTATTTATATTTAGGAGTTTTCTTTTTGTGCTTACATTTTTGTTTAGTCTCTAATGTAAACAATGCTGTTTTTGTTATTTTTGTGTAAAGCAAGGGAGATGTACAACAATGTACAAACTACAGGGCCATAAATCTATTTAGTCACACCATGAAAATATGGTAGAGAGAGTATAGAGAGTAATTTTAAACAGACGCAATTTTTATTATAAGGCAGTTGATGGAAAAATACGGGAGTAAAGAAACAAACGATCATGTGGTATTCATTTATCTTGAGAAAGCATATGATAGAGTTCCTACGGAGATTATTTGGTGGGCACTTAATAAGAAAGGAGTCCCTTGAATGTGTAAAAATTGTAAGAGACATGTATGAGGGAGTAACAACAAGTGTTAGGACAGGTGTGGGAGAGACTGATCAATTTCTTGTGAAAGTAGGATTGCACCAAGGCTCGGTGCTTAGTCCTTATTTATTCTCATCAGTTCTGGATCAAATAACAGCGAAACTTCAGGGTAATATTCCGCGGTGCTTAATGGGTGCTGATGATGTAGTGTTTGTAGGAAATAGTAAAAGCGAAAAAAATTACTGAGCATAATTAAAGAGAGATAAATACAATACTTGAGTCATGTGTTCAGTGGTGAAAGATATGAATTACTTTAAATCATATTGAAAGATAAAGTTCAGGGCAAAAGATCAGTTGGAAGACGCCAGAACTCGTGGTTGAAAGACCTGAGGAGATAGTTTGACCACTCATCCACAGAAATCTTTGCAGCAGTTTCCAAAGCTACAATTGCCATTAAGATCGCCAACCTTCGAAAGAAGACGGTGCAATTAAAAGAATACTCCACATAGGGATAAAGGCAAAGAGAATGATAATGATGACACTTAAACAAGAAGTGTAATAGGTAGCAGGCAATCTTCAGCATTAGAAACCAGCAGCGTCTTGCGGAAAAAATGCTTGTGATAAGTTAACCTATCTGAGGGGCTCAGTTTACGTATCTCCAAAAGATGCTGGTGACCAGTTTGTCATTATATACCTCGGAGGGTCTAATAATTTTATGGAGGACTATAAGGTGATGAGTTCGTACACGTCCGTTTGTTTAGGGTGTGTTTTTTTTTGTGATTGCATAATCTATCATTGATCTTTGTGCTCTAGTATTTTCAAATGTGCATCTATGTTTATTGTAAAAGAACGTGTTTGTTATTCTTAGATCGTTTGTTATGCAGATCTTTTTTTTTTTTTCGTTTTCCTTTAAACCAGTTGAATATTCTTCTAACAAGGCTTGTCGAGAACTTGTAATATTTTTGTCTACCCTTACGTACAGTACATACAGTATGATTTTCGTTTACTCAGGTTTCTTTTTAAGAAAAAATATCTCCCATCTGTTCTAAATTTTTAAATCATCATCATCATCATTATCATCATCATTTGGCTCCACAACTCTAGGTGAGTCTTGGCCGCGTTTACTATTTCCCTCCATTGTTGTCGGTCCTGAGCAGCTATTTCCCATTGCTGTATTCCCATTTTTCGTAGATCACTGGCTATTGCGTCCTTCCATCTCTTCCTTGAGCGACCAACTGACTTTCTGCCATCGGGCCTTATCCAGAATGTGGCATTCAGGAGTCTTTTTCATCTCCATATACTGTCTGGAGTTCCTCATTGTGTCTTCTTCTCGATCCTCCTGTGGTTTCTTCTCTGCAAGGCCCATAGATAGTCCTCAGCATCTTTCTTTCCAGTACCAGTAATTTTGTCGTTTCCCGCTGGTTCACACTCCATGTCTCGCTTCCATACGTTATTGTGGGACGAATTATTGTCTTGTACACTCTTATTTTTGCTGGTATTGGGAGTATTTTTGATTTAGGTACGATCATTAATGAGTAATATGCCCTGTTTCCTGCAATGATCCTGGCTGCCACGTCCTTTTCATATTTATTTTCAGATGTTATGATCGCTCCCAGGTACTTGAATTCTTTGACGACTTCAAAGTTGTATTCATTGATTGTTACGTTTTATCTAACCCTTGGTCTTTGATTCCTCGTAACCACCATGTACTTGGTCTTGTCCTCGTTGACCTTGAGACCAACTTCCTTGGCTCCGTTTTCGAATAGGGTGAAAACTTCTTTTGCATCTCTGGTAGATTGTGCAATTGTGTCCAGGTCATCCGAAAACACCAATAGTATTTTTGATCCTTTTCGGCAAATCCGTTTGTCAGTTGTGGTTTAGCTTTCCTTACCGCATGTTCCAGTGCAAAATAAATAGCAGGAGGGGCGAAAGGATCTCCTTGTTTAAGCCCAGTGTCAATGAGGAATTCCTCCGACGTGGTGCTGCCAATTCTGATCCGTGCGGAAGCGTTCTCTGTGCTCACCTGTGCTAATCGTACCAGCTTTCCAGGTACTCCCATTTCTACCATGGTCTCCCACAATGCTTCTCTGCTAAAGAATCGTAAGCTTGTTTAAAGTCCACGAAGATTTGGTGTACATCGCGGTTAAATTCGCAGTTTTTTTCCAACACCTGGCGTAGGACGAATATCTGGTCTATGGTCGACCTTCCCGGTCTGAATCCGCTTTGGTAGTCGCCTATTATTTCCTCTGCGTATGGAGTTAGCCTTCTAGACAGTATTATGGATATAATTTTGTACGTTGTATTGATTAACGATCCCAGAAAGTGGGGTTGGATCGGTCACACACTCCGAAAAAATAGTTGCAGTATCGCAAAGACTGTCCTAGAGTGGAATCCCCAAGGGAAAAGAAAAAGAGGTCGCCCAGTACAAACTTGGAGAAGATCCATCATGGACGAGATAAGAGGCCAAGGAAAGTCTTGGAATGAGGTGAAGGCCTTAGCGCAAAATAGAACCCGATGGCGCGTTTTCACTGAAGCTCTATGCTCCACTTAGGAGTTCAAGAACCTTATATATATATATATATATATATATATATATATATATATATATATATATATTGATTAACGATATTCCTCTATAGTTCCGACATATTTATTTGTCTCCCTTCTTGTGGATAGGTACTATATGGCTTTCATGCCAGTGTTTCGGTATTTCTTCTCTTTCCCAGACTTCTCTTATAAGATTATATATCTCAAGGTGGAGCTTTTCTCCCCCTCTTTTTGTAGTAGTTCCGCCTGTATGCCGTCTGGGCCTGGGGCTTTATGGTTTTTTAGGGACGAAATTGTGGACTTTACTTGTGCCCTGGTATTTCAGGTTCGGTTAACTAGTACTGTCTTTGATGCCCTGTCGTTGTGGGTTTTTCTGTATTTAGGAGTTGCTCAAAATACTTTCTCCATTGGCGGCTTATCTCCTCGTCGTCTGTGAGCAGTTGTCTAAAAACATTTTAAATAATTCTCCAATGTTGCCTCCGCCACCAAATAATTTCGTCTGTATTGTTAAATATGGGTTTTTTACTTTGATTTTCATAGTGAAACCGATGTCTTTATGTTATTTCCATAATATATCTTGGTCAAAGTGACGAAAATTATGATCTTTATTACGTTTAAAATTTTATCCAACGTTGGAATCTTCTTGTTTAAGAACGAATGAAATTTACACAAAAGTTATCGATTTACATTGATTGTTTTCTTTTATTACCTACCCTACAAATTTAGTATATAATTCATTTTCATTTAAAAATAAGTTATCTTAATGACAGTCTTAATGATTTTCCTCTAAACAGAGGTAATTATCTATATAGAGACAGGGTCAAACAAGTACTTTTACTTTAATATAATCTGTATTAAGCGGGAAATGGATTATCCCTTCTAATTTGGAAATAAGTTACACTAATGACAATCTTAATGGGTTTTCTGTAAATACAGGTTATTATCTATACAAAAATCGGGCAAGTAAGTACTTTTCTTTATTATAGTCGATTTTAAACGAGAAACGAACTTAAATTATAATTATGAAAATAAGCTCAGAAAAAAAGAAAAAAAAAAATATGAGGTTAAAAATGATATATATGGAAGTGGTTAAATTCGACTAAAAAAACTCTGAACTACTTGAAACTAACTCCTCGTCACTACTTTGTACTACTAATAGGGGAAAGGTTTCGAAATAGAAACCATAGTTTTGCTATATTGGACAAACTGTAGGTGGAATATTATGCTATGCTGCTGACAATATGCCTAGTTTTTGAGCATTCGTTTTTAAATTTTAGTATTCTATGATCTAGTATTTAAACTCAAATGATTGCAGCTGATTTTTCAATAAATTAACTCTGTATAAATAAAACAGGTCAAGTTTTATCACTCAGTTATGATTATAGGATTGATATGTTTAATTATCCTAACTATTTGTGCCGCAAACTGATTTTACATGAAAATAATTGCTTTCGTAGTAGCACTTTTAATAGATTTAACTTATATAATTTTTTTGAACTCTCCAATAACGCAGAAACATTCACAAAATATTAGGTTTAATTACCGCTGATAATGGATTTTATAAACTGTTTTTTTTTTATTTTTTGGTATTGATGGCTTTGGTTGGGACCAATTATCCAGACTGTTGGATTTATGAAGTGAGTGTCATAACTTAATTACAACTATAATAATAATAATAATAATAATAATAAAGGTCTTTATTTTTCATTCAAATTCATACAATACACAAAATATATAATTTATATATGCATAAAATACAATAAGAAAGAAAAAATGCCGAAGATCAGTTGGTGCTGATTTCAAGAAATCAGTACCTCTGCTTTTCATCTTAAGCAAGAGAAAAAAAATATATAATATATTTTTTTGCATGTTATGTAACAATCAATTAAAAACCATAACCAATAGAAACATTTAACATTTAAATATTGTCCAAAAACTATCACACAGTTTATACATACTTCATAACAGGTCATCAAATAGTTGCACATGTGTTACTCACTTAGCAATTTAGATTTAAGAGATCTCTTAAAAGATATAATCGATTTTAATTTTAATTCTTTAGCTAATCCATTATATACTTTTGATATTTGATATGTAAATGAATTTTTGAATTGTTCTGTACGATATGGCGAAGCTGTAATTGTATTTTTATATCTTGTATTAACATTATGTATGTCAGTTCTGTATATAATTTTTTTAAAAAGATATGCTGGTAGAGAGTTTTTGATAATTTTGTGGAAAAGACAAGCAGCATGTAGAAATCTTCTCTTTTCCATGTTCAACCATTTTACATGTTTTAATTTGTGAGAAATAGGCTGGTGTCTTCTTACACCACAGATCAGACGAAGACACAAATTTTGAACCACCTGAATTCTTCTCCTGTCATCTGAACTAATACAAGGCCCATACACAACATCTCCATAGTTAAATTTTGATAGTACCAAACTTTCGCACAATATTCTTTTTACTTTGTATGACAGATAGCGGCGATTATGGTAAATTGTTCTTAAACTGAGAAATGCTTTACTCACAAAGGTGTTAATATGTTTTGTAAATTTGAGGTGATTATCTAAAGTTAAACCTAGATTTTTTGCACTAGTTACAGGTTTAATGATTTCATTATTAACAACTATTTCAATGATGTTACTCATTTCCAAACACACCCTGTTTGGACCAAAAACCAACAGATTAGTTTTTTTAGAGTTTATATTTAATGCATGATTTCTTGCCCAAGCAATCAATGATTTAATATCTTGATTAACAATCTCAATAGCACTTGCTCTGTCAACCGGGTAAAATGGGTGGTAAATTTGTGTATCATATGCATAAAGATGAAATTTACAGGTATTCAAGGAGGTACCAATATTGGTGGTGTATAAAGTAAATAAGATTGGACCTAAGATTGAGCCCTGAGGTACACCTGACAAAATGTTTAGAAAATCAGAGCTTCTTTCGTCTACTTTGACGCTCTGTTTCCTGTGATGCAAGTATGACTTGACCATATTCAATGCATCTATGGAAAAGCCGATTGACTTCAAAATTGCACAGAATAGTGAATGATTGAGAGTGTCGAATGCCTTAGAGAAATCGATCATTATTATAATTATAGTATAATAAATTTTGAAGCGTACGTTTACAAGTTAGTAGTAAGTTAATTTTACTTGCATCAGTCTCATTTGGTCAACAAGTGTTTTATAAACAAGACAATGAGTTCCACAGCAAACTTTTGCGCAGCTCTATATTTAATTCTTCTTCTACTTCTTGGAGATCTTTCGATCTGTTTAATTCTGAAGCTGCCTATGGTTAATTTCCTGGGAGGTAGATTGCCAACTATCCCTCCATCATTTAGGTGGTCTTCCGGGAGGTCTTGAACCCGGCGAGTTGTTTTCTAGGGCAATTTTTGGGAGTCTATTCTCATCCATTTGTCTTACATGATTGTACCACATCCTCCTTCGCTGCCTTCCCCATCTTACAATATCTTGAATTTTGCACTGCTCTCTGACGTTTGTATTTCTCACCCTGTCTCTTCTTGTTTTGCCCACTATTGTTCTTAGGGTTTTCATTTCGGCAACCCTTAGCGTCTGTTTCGTTTTGTTGGTATCTTCGCGCACTTCTATGCCATATGTCATGATCGGTCGTATGCAAGTCTTTTAGATTATGATTTTACTATCTGTGCGCATATACGGATTTGACCATCCTATCTCTCGCAGACATCCCGCAAATGCGGATACTTTGTTGATCTGACTCCTTAGGTCCTTTACTGGGTCGTGTGTGCTTGATATATCTATGCCCAGATATGTAAATTGCATCACCTGTTCTATGGGGTTGTTCTCAATCACTAACTTACATCTGAGCGGATCTTTTGCTATTGTCATACATCTAGTTTTGTTGGTAGAAATGGTCATATTTAGTTGGTGGCTTATTTGAAAGAACTGAAAGAGCTGTCTCTGAAGATCATCTTTTGATTCGGCAATAATTGCTGCATCATCTACGTAACACACCATACCAATTCTTTTGTTGCCCATTCTGTATTCGTGATTGAGAGATGTTACTTTGTTTATAATTTTGCCCATGAGTAGGTTAAACAAGAAGGGGCTTAAACTGTCGCCTTGTCTAATTCCTCCCGGTGTTGGAATATTTTCAGTGAATTGGTCTCCTGCTCTAACTTTGGTTACATTGTTGTTATTTAGGTTAAGGACTATCTTTGTCATGTTGGTCGGTGTTTTTAATATATATTTAAATTTAATTCTATAGCTACTTTATTATGGACTGTTCAAGTTCTTCACCACATTTGTAAATAATTAGCAGAAGAATCATACAGCGAAAAATCTGCTTTACTTATTACACAGACTTTTTTGTTTCTGGATAGTAATTTTACAACTTGAGTTTACAGTTTATAATGTGTTGATTTATTAATTTTTATGTTGTTTATTGGACGTTCACATTAGAATATGTACTAATGTTCACATTCTACCGCAATTACAGTATGGATTTTCTATAATTTTCATTTTGTACTTATAGTATGGTGTTAGTGCATGTTTAGTACGTATTCAAGGTCGTCAGCATATAGAAAGTACTCGACAGATTTAATGATTGTTTGATCGTTAGTGTACACGTTAAAGATCATCGGTGATAGCACGTCACCCTTCGTTAGGCCATTTTTTGGTTCCGTCAGCGGTTCTCCTCGGAAAAAACATAGAATCTCAGTTTTCAAACCATAATTTTACAATGCTTGTAATTTTTTATGACCTGTTAATGCTCTGATCTTTTCCAGAAATAGTCTATTGTTGACGGTGTCATACGCTGCTGTTAAGTTTACGAACTGTATTTAGTTTGCCTTGGTAGCCCTATTCTATGTGTTCAGTGAGATGTAGTCCTTGTTTCGTGCAGTATGTGCAATATGTGCTCAAGGAAATAGTTTTAAAGAAGTGGAGAAGAAACTCGAAACTGCCTTAAAAACAATGACAGCGTACTACCTGCAGAATTTCCTGAGACCCAATTCCTCTAAAACCCAAGTCTGCGCTTTCCACCTTCGCGCGAAGGAAGCCAAGCGAAAACTCCAAATTGCGTGGAATGGTTATACATTAGAACACACAAACCAACCTATATATCTTGGAGTAACTCTGGATCGGTCCTTCACCTACAGACAACATTGCATAAAAATGAGAGCATGTTTATTTAGCCGCTGCCTAGTATTCCTATTAACTTATTAGTTTGTTTGTTGATATTCTTGCTGAGAAGCCTATAGTCCTAAGGTGACCTGAACACATACTCTAGGAAGGAATCTAAAATTATTATGCTATTAGATATTGATAATACCTATATAAAATACTATTAATATTAATTTTGTGTTCTTTATTATAGAGCCAAGCTCTAGCTTTAACCAGAAATTGCAAAACACCTCCACCAACGTCTGCTGCCAGTGTCAACGAAAGATCAAGTCGGGAGTCAGCTGAAAGGACCCTAACCCCTAACGCCGCCAGATCTGCCACTCCTTTGGAAAACACGGTATCTCCTCAGTCTATCAAGGAAGATTTTGATCCAAACAAGACTTCTTCCGGTAAGTGTTATTGATCTTTGGAAATATAAAAATAAATTGTAATAGCTTTTGTCAAATGGTTTTTTCCCATTACTAAGCAAATAGTTAACTGAAAGTTAGTTGATGAGTTGGAATACGAATCAATATAGGACATCTCGTTAAACTTTATTAAAGCTTATTAAAAATATTTGCTGTCCATATACCAGGGCTAATATAAAGAAATAACCAAAAAAATATTTTTTTTTATTTATTAAGAGATAAACTATTTTAAAAAATATATATTTTATATAATGAAAGACTTAAACATCAAATTTAAAGTTAAGTTTAACTTTTTAAAAAATAAACACAATAAATAAAACACAGTGTACAAATAGAAATATTTATTAATGTACACCTACACAAGTAAGAAAAATATCATTAAGGAGACATTACATAAAGACCGTTTGCTTAGAGAAGACTTTTAATCTGTTGTTTTATAAGTATTTTAAGATGTTGAAGATATCTATTTATAATTGGAAAGTATTAGCTGAATGACAAGTAATAGATTAAATTTTTCACACTTTCTTCTATGGAGATATGCTTTAAAAATGTCATAATTACCTGTTCTTGTGCTAGTTTTAGTCCTACCCATTCCAGAGTTTAATACAGAGCTCCACATTTAGCGACTTCCTTTATTAAACTATGTATATGATTAAATGCTCTTGAAAAATCTGTATAAAGTGTGTTCACAACATTTGCCCAGTCTTCAGATTTGGAAATTACTTTGGTTTCAAAAATCTGGAAAAACACCTGAATCACAGGTCATTTAATCACTGAAACACAGATTAAATAACAAATGCATAGGACTTGGTAATACAAATTAATATACTTGCCAATTTTCAGAAAGCGAAGAGGAATACCATTAGGTATAATTGATAGTTTGGAGGATGTAATTTTGTTTATATGTGTAATCTGGAATATAAACTTCCTGATCTTTCTGACATATGCAGTATCATTTTTTTATTAGTATTCTCCATATTGTCTTCAATTAAACGAATATAATTCCCGTAGCAGTGATTTCTCAATTATAAACTCTCTAGTCCTAATTACAAAATAATAATTATAATAAATTCCACAAAACTCGAAATATAAAATATTGCAAAAGAAGCTCCTCGACTATACGAGTTAGTCTACTGGCGGCATATGGGCAAATGTCTGCATACCTGATCCGATCAGCGTTTTTGGATCGAGCTGTACAGACTATCCAGTGCAGCCGTTTCATCAATCATGGGAAGATAATCTGCTTAACGCCACACTATCCTCTTCAATCCGAGCCGCCGAGGGTGAGAGGAGAGAGAGGAAACTATGCGTCGTTAGGATTAGCCTTCAGTTCATGAGTGGTCTCTCCTACTATTCACAATCACAAGAGTTTTAATAGTATGTGTCGTGGATAAAGCTGTTAGTCTTGGTAAATACGCGAAAATTTTATTTAACCCTTATTCGGTAAGGTGAAAAAATTGTAATTTTTTATATTACATACCAGGTATTAGCAGACATAATATTTTAAATTATATATTAGATATTAACTAATAATATTGATAGTGCGTCTAATTCTAAAAATATAAGTTTAGAAGCAGTTACAGTTTATCACAAATAAAAAAAACTCTTAGCTTGAGTATTAAATCCGAAAAAACAATGTTTCAGCGCATTTTCATTTAGAAGAAACCAAATGACATTAAGAATAAACCGCAAAAGAAAAATATGTGGAGGAATTAAAGCAGCAACAATCATTAAGCATGTATTATTAATAAAAGTAGAGCACGTTGGTTTGGAGCATTGTCAACTCAAAAATTGCCACAATTTTTTTTGGAATTCAGCATTAACATTAACTGCTAAATAGCCATTAGTGTGGCCAATTTACGAATGAAAATATGTTAACTTTACAGATTTTTTATTAAAAATCCTTTGTAAAAGGTATATATTTTTTAAAAACCCAAACGGGCTGTTTTAGACAAAACGTTTTCGGAATCCATTATTCCATCATCAGTGTCCTATAAAATATATAACCACTTAATTAAAAAGAACGTGAAGTTAAAATTTTGACCAAGGTTAATGTAAAGTGTGGTTAATACTTACTAGGTGTACATGAATATAGCCACTAAATACATGGGTAAAAACCCGTTAACAATAATTTAGTTACATTTGTTTTACATTATATTATATAAATTGTTAGGATGCTAAAGTTACCGTTGGATTAGGTAACATGGTGACATATGACTCCACGTTGAAGTTGCAAGTCCTGAGACGGTGTGTCTACGAGGACTTAATGGAAGCAACTGATTGAAATGACAATGTTGACAAGTTAGGACGGAACAAGTAACAAAGTAGTCAATATAACTGTATGTGTCTACTTAAGACAAAAGCCAACGTTAATTAAATTTGTTAAATTAATAGATTTTTTGATATTAAATAATATAACAGTATCAACCATCAATGTTGTTGTTTTTTTAAAAATTGATTTTTATGTGTATGAGATGAAATGTGGAGAGAAGATAATGTGGTTATAGTTAGGCAACCAACTATGCATGTGTGTGGTAGTGTAATGAAAAAGAGATTTTTATATTTAGGCCCTTTATGTTTATTGAACATTTGGTACTTGGAAAATAGAAAATAGACACATGTAGAAGGTTGAGTTATAGAAATTTTGTTTGATATTGGTGGAAAATGAATGAATATATTTAAAATATGAAAGTGTTCTTACATGAATGAAATAAAACTTTTGTAGTATAATGGTCATGTGAAATTTAACTTATAACTCGATTATAGAAGGCCCTGTATGTCAAAAAACAACATTTGCTACCTGGTAAATGTAAAACTAATTAAGTTATAAGTACATGAAATTAAATATCTGATAGGGTGTTAACAGACTAAGTGGTATGGAAGTTTTATTTTCTTATCTATTATGTGAAATGAATAGGAATTGATGGTTGGGACATGGTTTTTTAATAAGTTAATAGAATAGTACTCAACTTATAACTTAAGAAAGGTCCTATCTGTCATAAGCAACACTAGGTACATGGGAACTATAAAAGGAAAAGTTACAAGTTGTATGATTTGCAGGTGTATAATTGCCCAAAATGTGAAAATGGAATGGTTGTGGGTTGGCTCTGTTAGAATTAAGTAAAACAAAAATTATGGGGTCAGCTTTAATGGTAATTAAGTTGTGTGATTTGTTTTTAATTCTTAATGGATATGAAGGTCTTAAGGTGTTCATTAAACTATTATCTAAAATAAACAGAATTTGATGGCTGGAGCATGGTTTTGTAGTATGTTGTAAGTATACTACTCAACTTATAACTTGAGAAAGGCCCTATCTGTCATAAAGCAACACTAGGTACATGAGAAATATAGAGAGATAAGTTATAAGTTGGTGATTTTATAGGTGTATATAAACCTCAATTATGAAAATGAAATGGTTCTAGGGTGGCTCTGATGAAATTGAGTGAAAAAAATAAGAAATTTATAGTGTTTTTGAAAAAATGTAGGATACGGAAAGAATATATGGTATTTTTTTAATATATGGTATACAGCCAAATACAGGAACGTAGATTCCTTGTGGATTTTACAGATTTTCTTCTTGTTTGAAAGTAGGATTTAAAATTGATTTTTGCTTTGTAAATTTATGTGTGGTTGGACGCCTAGCAGTTTTACGAGCTCAGCTTCGTCTTAGCCAAAACTATCAAGTATTTTTTTGTTTGTAAAATTTATGAAAAGCTCAACCTGATTTTTCTTCCTTTCATTATCGAATTCACTTATCCCTTTCTTCCTATTTATTGGTGTTTCGAATATTCGGTCATCAATACCTTTGGGGCAGATGTCTGGTTATGAATTCGAACATCCTCCACAGTCACATATCCAAGTTCAAATGTCTTCATATCTACTGATTCCACAATAAGAAGACGAACCTCACACCATATCCTTAGGGATAGAGATAGAAAAAAGACGTATATAGGCTTCGAAACTATTCTTTAAAACTATTTCTCTACTTTTGTTACTTCCCTGCCCATTTTCACGATTTTGTGTGTCTTTACTGACTGTCCTTTGGATTTAGCCGTTACGTTTACAGACGAAAAATAAGAAATTCTTGATACCCAAAACTAACTCTAGCAAACCAAACAATCAGCTTTATCTAATCCACAGTCCTTTATTAAATTACAAAACAGTAATAAATTAAGTCAAATAGATTTTCATAATAAAGAAGCAAAATAATATGCTTTTATATAACAGCATTATCTTTATCTTAGCATACATTATTATGTATGTCTTTACTTAACACAATGAGTTTATCTTATTTATTCAAATACATTACTTTTTCAGATTTATTTGTATTAGCCGTCAGCAAATAAATGTGGAATTATTGTTTGTCGTAAAATTGGAACAAAAAACCTAACCTCGTCTGTTAGTACACAGATCTAATCCTGGGGGATCAGCAGGTATCACTTACAGACAAAAATATCATTTTAAGACACACAACTATTTTATTGTATATAAGTTTCTCTTGGAAATAAATCACAAATTGTAAGATATTCTCTTTTCATATTGACGTTTTAGATATTAGCCAATTTACTACTCATTTCTACTTCAAGTAGTTGTACAGTATTTGTAGGCTTATTCGCAGGACTTTTGCCCGTATTATAAGAAATATTTTATTTTAGTGTTTTTCGGTGTAAAATATGATCGTAATTAACTGTACGCCTCTAAACAGAGACGCCCAAGGAATAGCCATTTGACAATAATTTACTATTTACCTCAGTCTATCTGTGAAAAAATCATCAATTTCACTTATAAATCTTACAGATTTTTGAAGGTTCTAAAAGGAATATGAGAGAATAGCTAAAGACACATCCTTGAAGACGTATGGCTGATTTTGCTCTTGTTTAAACATTCATATAAAGTGAAAAAATCGTTTTTACCCTATAAAATGTTTCTTATACAATTTAGACCACGTATTCGCACAAGACCAATTACGAAGCAGGCAAAATTTATATTGCCATCCATGAAATGGATAGACTGAATATCGATATACTGGGCATCAGCGAAATGCGATATCCTGATGCCGGAAAATGTCAAATAAACGAGCACCAAGTATATTACTCTGGAAATACAGAAGGTCAACGCTAGTTATTTGCGACTTTAATGGCAAAATCGGTAAGGGTAGTTATGGTGAAGTAGTAGGTTCATGGGGTCTGGGTTAGCGAAATGAGAGAGGAGAACGCCTACTCACATTTGCTATGGAAGAAAAGTTGGTAATCACCAATACACTCTTCAAATTACCACACAGAAGGTTGTACACATGGCGCTCACCCGATGACACGCCAGAAAGTCTCATAAGAAACCAGATTTGCTATATTTTAATAAATAAAAGATTCAAAAACTCAATAACGTCAGTGAAAGCCTACCTTGGTGCAGATTAAGTCAGACCATAACCCACTTGTCGCTAAGTTCCGTCTGAAATTTAAAAAAATCCACAAACCTAATCCTATAAGATACGATCTCAAACAACTAAGAGATGATGACATAAAACAAGAAGTACGGGAATATCTGAAGAACAACATATCTAAGTCAGAAGTAGTTAATGATGTTGACACAGAAACAAACCACTTAGAAAACATTGGGAAGGAAATATTAGACCAATACCTGCGACCAAAAAAGACAGAAAAGAAAAAACCATGGATGACCGACGGTATATTACAGATGATGGACAGAAGAAGAGAATCCAAGCGGAAGACTACGTTGCATATCAATTTCTAGACAAAGAGGTAAAAAAGCTGCCAGAGAAGCTAAAAATAGAAATCTGGAAGAATAGTGTAAAGAAATCGAGATATTGGAACGTAAACACGATTCCTTCAACCTCCACAAAAAGATCAAAGAAGCAGCAGGCATCTATAAATCAAAAAGGCCGGGACACTTAACAGACGCTAAAGGAAATCCTGTAGTTGATATTGAAGAAACAAAAACAACATGGATTGGATGAACTATGTGACAACAACATTTGAAGACGATAGGAATGTCACCATCACACAAAATAAAAATGACGATACAGGACCACCTATCCTGGAAGCGGAAGTAGAAGCTGCTATAAACAACATTACGGAGGGAAAAGCCGCAGGACCAGACGAGTTCTACTCAAAATTTTTGAAAATTATGGATAAAGACGAAGTAAAAAGACTTACCTTGATCTTCAACAATATATACCAAAGTGGAAAAATAACAGTGGCTAAGATCAACTTTTATAACAATCCCTAAAAAACCCAATGCCAAAAAATGTGAAGATTATCGAATAATAAGCCTTATGAGCCATCTCCTGAAAACTTTTTTAAAAATTATACATAAAAGAATATATAAAAAGTGTAAAGAACACATGACAAACACACAATTCGGTTTCAGGGATGCATTGGTTACTCGAGAGGCACTTTTTGCAATACAAGTTCTCTTTCAAAGATGTAGAGACGTGAATTGTGATTTATATGTGTTTTGTTGATTACCAGAAAGCGTTCGATAGAATAAAACATGACGAACTGATGAAAATATTAAATTCAATTGGTCTAGACAGCAGAGATCGCCGTATAATAAACAATATCTATTACGAACAAACTGCAGCTGTTAGAGTTGGGGATCAGTTAGCAGACGACATAAAGATAAAAAGAGGTGTGCGACAGGGATGTATATTGTCCCCATTATTGTTCAATACATATTTAGAGCTCAATATGAACCTAGCGCTAACGGACATATACGAGGGAATACTTATAAACGGAGCACGATTGAACAACGTAAGGTGCGCTGATGATACTGGCATTTTTGCAGACAGTCTTGAAGGTCTGCAGACACTTGTCTCCAGAGTGGCAGAAGTAAGTAGCAGGTTTGGGCTTGATTTTAACATAGTAAAAATAGGATACCACCTGGTCAATTACTAGTTAACCAACAACCATAACACAAATCACCAACTTTTGTTATCTGGGGCAAACTTAAATGAACAGTGGAACCAATCGACGGAAATTAAGATAAGGATCGAGAAGGCAATATCAGCTTTCGTCAAAATGAAAAAATCTTTATCAGCCACGATATAAAATTGGAAATAAAAGTTCGTTTACTAAAATGCTACGTATTTTCCGTTCTTTTATATGGCGTGGAATCATGGACCTTAACTGAAGCATCACTGAAGAGACTCGAAGCATTTGAGATGTGGTGCTATAGACGCATGTTGAGGATTTCCTGGATAGATAGAGTTACCAACGAAGAAGTACTACGTAGAATGGGTAAAGAAGGCGAACTAGTCGTAGCCTAAAAACGTCGCAAACTAGAATACCTGGGCCATATAATGCGCAATGAACAACGATATGACCTACTTCGGACCATACTTCAAGGTAAAGTGCATGGGAAAAGAGGTCCAGGACGAAGAAGAATATCCTGGCTGCATAACCTGCGAAAATGGTTTAACTTAACCACTACCGGACTTTTCAGGGCAGCAGTCAACAAAGTCAGAATAGCCATATTAGTGTCCAACATCCGTAACGGATAGACACCATAAGAAGAAGATACAATTTAGAGAAAAATAGTTATAATAAAAATTGTAGATCTTAAAAGATCCGAAGTAATTGCAAAAAACCCTAATTTATTCAGTAATATATAAATGTTAATAACTTTGTTTTTTGAATAATGATATATACTATTACTACTTGAAATTATGACAATTAATGAATTATTGAAGTATGCTAAATCTCACCTAGATCTACCAAATAGTTTGCAAGTTCTTCAATTTTTTTTCTCATAGAGCGATTATTTAAACAACTACAGTACTTGCCGAAACAGTGACTCTAAAGTATTTAGCAGATCTGAATAGTAGCTTCAATTTTATGATATATGTAATAAAAAAATTTAAAACTGTAAGTAGATTCACTGACAAGATGATGAAAAACGCAATATTTAAAAAAAAACGAACCTTCTATGACCAATATGAACCAAGATAGTTTGAATTTTTTTCTTAAAATCATATTTCTATTGTTCATTAACATTAAGAGCTAAAAATTAAACATAGTATAAGTGAAGATCTAGATTTTATGATCCAATTTATACATGGCATATACAGAGAAGGTGGAAAAAGTTATACATCGTTAAAGTGTAGAGGAGACATTTTCGAGCTTCGTTTTTTAGAATGGAACTTCAAATTGAAGCACACTAGAAACATTTGCAGTATCTCGCCTTTTGTGGCATACAGAACATTCATTTTTGTTTTAAACTAGGGTACCTCGAGAACTGGGCTACTTTCACTATCCGGAAAAATAAATAAATTTTTTTCATTAAAAAGTTATTGAATTTTATTATTATTTCGTAAGAAATATTTAAATTTTAATAGTTAGCATATATTATTTATACAAATATATAATATTAATTATAAATAAATATTTTTTTAAGTGTTTATTTAAGTTAAAATATGAATCGACCTATTTTTTAAATTTTTTTTATGTAATGTAACAATTTTTTGTAAACTCACGACAAGTAGCTAATAACAAGCATCCATGCCACGCAACTAAACGCCGGTGGTAGGCCAGTTAAAGCTGGATTAAGCTGAAGGTACGGAATTAAAGGAAGCCAGGATTAGAGCGACCCTGGCCTTTCCTCCCGCTTTTGAGACAGGAAGCTGGAGATTAAATCTCGCGAGAGATTAGCATTTACTGTTATCAAGTAAAAAAAATTGAAAACAGACTCGCGATGACGTTTATGATTATTGTGGACTGAGAAAAAGTTAACCCTCGGAGCATGTCCTTTATCTCACTTTGTTTTATTCATTCTAATCGTCTCGTCTTGTCTGGAAGATTGAAAGTACATAATATTATGTGTACGAACAGTATCGTGCCGATAGTTTTAATAGACTGAATAACCGAGTGAATTGTCAGAATAAAGTATAGTAAAGATATATTTTTTAAGAAGTACACACTCAATATTATTTTTATGACCATTAATGAATTAAAGAGTTCCAGAAATATTTTTAATAATAGAAAGTAAAAAAAATCATTCTTCAGGTAAATATTTATTATGAAACACTGACTTCTTATGTTTTTTATTAAGTGGCAGATTGATTATGCCATAATTCATCATCATTCTCTTAGACTTTACTCCTATGCGGTGTTTCCATATTTTTCTTGCTCCATATGTTCATATTTTGACTAATAACAATATTAATCCTATTAACCGACATAAGTGTTTCCTACCTGGTCTTTATTTTCTACTTCTTCCAAGAAATTGCAATTTAGCAATTCATTGTATTGGGTGATCACCAATTAGACTTATAAAGTATTGCTGGTTTCAAATGTAGTGGCGAGAATTTCTTGGAATTCTTTGTCAACCATTTTCCATCCATTCCTCAATGTAGGTCTCTCCCGATTGCTTCCATCTTTCTCTATCTTGCACCAATCTAATCCACTGTTTGCCTGCCACTGCTCTTATGTCATCTACTCATCTTTTTTGAGGTTTTTCCATGCTTCTTGTTGTCGTCCTTGGTCTCCATTCTAGAATTCTCCGTGTCCACCTGTTGTCATTATATCGGGCTACGTGACCTGCCCAGCGCCATTTTATTTTTGTAATTTCTTCCACAATATCCCTAATCTTCGTTCTACGTCTTATCTCGGTGTTTCTAATCTTGTCTCTCAGTGATATTCCAAGCATGATTCGTTTCGTTGCTCTTTGCGTTGTTTCTAATTTTTTAACAGATTTTTTGGTAAGGGCTACTGTCTCCAAGCCGTAGGTACAAGCTGGTAGTATGCATGTGTTATACACCTTTTTCTTTAAGTTTACATAAATGGAGGTGTTTTTCAAGATATATGCTAGTTTGCCGAAAGCGCCCCATGCCAGTTGTGTTCTTACTTTAATTTCAGCATCTTAATTTGGTTTTCCTAGTTTGATGACATGACCTAGATATACATAATGTTCAACATTTTCTATGGTATGATTTTGTATTGTTATATTTGTCTGGTATCGTTTTGTTCTTGGATATTATCGGCTATTAAAACTATGTCATCTGCGAATCTCAATTCTAGTTTCTTAAACATGTCTTCTAGAGCAAGGGTAAATAGTTTGTTTTTAATTATGTTAGTGTATATTGAATCTATACGTCCATTTTCTAGAGATTCAAGCACTGCCCATAATTCGATGGAATCGAATGCTTTATGGAAGTCGACTAACGCTATATGAATTGGAACATTATACTCGGTGCATTTTTCTATCAGTGTTCTTACGGTGTGCAAGTGGTCTATGGTACTAAAATGTTTTCTGAATCCAGCCTGCTCGATAGGTTGATAGAAATCGAGCTTATGTGTTATGTGATAGCAAGGATATTGGTCGCAAAGGAAACATTTGTGAGTACATCAGATCATAATGTTATATTATGTTATTCACTTTAATAATCAGATCCATTATCATCAATCAATTCAGTAATTACATCTATGCGACGTTTTCCAAGTACTTATATACAGATATATTCGACCTTTACAATATGTGTAGACACTTTCTTCCAGTTATCTAATTTATTTTGGCAAATTTCTGCTCAACCAACAGCTCTAAATATGTCCACATGCTTGCAATAACTTGTCAAACTTATATCGAATATGATCTTGTTTGTGTCGTTTGATGATTTCATACAGTTTCGGTTATAACACTGATGTTACATATGTTATATATTTTTTCTGTCAACCAAGATAACATATTCGTTATCTTGGTTGAATTTTTTTTTTAGAATTACTGTAGGTGCTCTATTAATGTGTACACTATGGTACTCGTATAAATGATTGTTCGCGACAACAGATCCTACAGGCAAATTGGAGATTAACTATTCTTCCAGCCATTTTTTGTAATATTCTGCATTCATGGCATCGTGATAATCGTTCGACTTGGCACCTAATGCAAAAATTCCAAAAGGCTTTTAGTCACTGGCTTATGGCATTAGGATCGGAATTTATAGCTGTGGTATAAAAACTGATCATTATAATCATCATATAAAATCATTTGTTTTTTTTTCTATATCGGTTTTATTCCAATTGCTTTGCACGCTTGAACGTCACTCAATCTTTATTTTTTCTAGAATATTTTCAACTCTGATGTCTACTGTTTTTCGTTAACAATGTTTGACATGGTCCTTATATTTATCCTGGCGCTATTCATATCTATCAATATTTCTAAAATATTTTGATGTTGAATATTGCCAAATGCTTTTCCAAAGTTTAGTAGTGTACAAATTATATAGCATACAAGTGTACTTGTGCTACAAGTGATCTGTGCTACTACTATACACACAAAGATCCTCTACTAATGCAACATAAGATTTCAGAATTAAATCAAATTCCAACATAACTTCCTGTACAATATTAAAAACATACACGTATATCGTGGCGTCTTGTAACGGTTTTTTAACGTATTAGCAATAAATCAAAACTTATAAATAGATAATTCAAAATAGATAAAGGAGACGGTGTATGACAGAGATTAGTAAAGATTAAAATACACTGAGAACAATGAGTCTTTATCGACTGTTTTGACTATTTTAAAATTATACAGATAATACACTACGAATAAAGTAACCTTGAAAGTTAGACATTCATCCACACATATTAGCAAACAACAAAATCACAAATAATACCTGGACAAAAAAGACTTTTGGATATTGTATGATTACATGTACTTGTTAAACATGTAATGTATAAACTTCTTTTCTTACATGTATAATGAATATGGTTCTTTCTTGATCGTCTTTTTCTAAATCCTTGACCTTTATCATTGTTTATATTAGATATATTTACTATCATATTCGTTTTTGTGGCTTTATTGACTCAAACTCGACAAAGCACCAGGTCCAGATGTGATAACAGCAGAAATGCTCAAGGCTACAGCAGAAACCGGAATAAATGACACAAAAGCCGCTAAAATCTAAAAAAAAGTTCAAATCAGGTAGAAACATTAAAAAATGCACTCTTTCCCAAGTTAAATGGACCCGCCAAAATCTAACCACAAAAACCATGAATTACTGTAATGCATTGGTTAGTGATCAGCGTGATCCCTGAAGAAGACATCGAAGAGGATGTCGAAAGCTTGGCGCAATGATAATCAACACGGTTTAACCCAGAAGACTGTTTAGTTTAATATTAATTCCTGGACATAGGCCTCGTTTACGCCATAGGCCATAGGTCCATCTTTGGACATGGGCCTCCCCAATCGTTTTCCATTCTTCTCTGTCTGTCGCTATAGTCATCCACCTAGAGCCTACGTGGTTCTTGATATCATCTGCCCATCTCATTTGGGGCTTTCCTCTGCTTCGTTTATATTCCCACGGTCTCTAACTTATAAGAATTTTGTTCCATCGGTCTTTTTTTTGTCTTATATTGTGTCCGGCAAATCTCCGTTTCAATTTTGCAACTTCTTGTCTAACATCCCTCACATTTGTTTTTTCTCTTATCCACTTCTTTCTCTTTTTATCCATTAGTCTTATGTGCAACATTTGTCTTTCCATTGCTCTTTGGGTTTTTATGATTTTGTCTATGTTTGCTTTTGTAAATGTCCACGTTTGGGAACCATAAGTGAGAACAGGGAGTACGCATTGATTGTATACTTTGGTCTTAAGATGCTGTGGATATCTTTTGTTTTTAAGAATGTAGCTTAGTTTGCCAAATGCCGCCCATGCCAGTCTAACTCGTCTTTTTAACTCTGCTGTTTGGTATTAGTTTGGGAAGCAGGTGCCACCTGCTTTGGTAGCCATGAACGAAAAGGATTTAATAATATCGTTTTCTTTGGGCTATACGAAATGTGTAAAAGATTAAATCTTTTAGCAAAAGCTACTTTTGCTTTCATTCAGCAAACATTGAAAATAGGAGAAAACATGTAATCATGGAAGCAATAGAAATTAAAAGACATCTAAGAAATTTTAAAATACCAGAGATGATGCCCAAAGATTTCTAACTGCATGAAACCAACTCTACAAAGAAAAATATAAACGCGCGAATAAGACCCCGCATACTTTCATAGACACAGGATCAATCACCAAAAGCAGAGAAAAGTATTTAAGTGAATTACATGGCAGCCTAGATATCAGCACTAAATACACCAATTAAGATCATTCGGGATTATAGCTCTCTCCCTAAAAAGAAAAACGCAAGAGAATGCAGCGATTACGGCACCATTAGCTTAATGTCTCATACGCTAAAGTTACTACTTAAAGTCATCCATAACCGAATATATCACAAACTGGACATAGACGTTAATAATACACAATTTGGTTTTCGCAAAGGCCTAGGAACACGTGAAGCTCTTTTTTCACTTAATATACTAATACAAAGATGCCTGGACGTCAATCAAGGTATATACGCATGTTTTATTGACTATAATAAAGCATTCGATAAAGTACGACATAAACATTTAATGAATGTCCTGAAATCAAAGAAGATTGACTACAAAGACCTCAGGATCATATCAAATTTATATTATAAACAGCGAGCAAAAGTACGTGTTAACGAACAGCTGTCAGAAGAAATTGAAATTATATGTGGAGTAAGACAGGGATGCGTATTGTCGCCAATTCTTTTCAATGCCTACTCCGAAGAGGTCCTGAAAAAAGCTCTTGAGGGTGAAACAGCTGGAATAAAGGTAAATGGAGTTCCCATTAACAACATTAGATATGCGGATGACACTGTGATCTTAGCCGAAAACATTGAAGATCTTCAGAGACTCGTGACCAGAATAGCAGAGTATGGAAAAGAGTATGGTCTAACAATGAATGTCAATAAGACGAAATTTATGAGAATATCGAAAACTCAAAGAAATAACGAGAATCTTCTAATAAACGAAACCAACGTCGAACAAGTGGACAAATATGCATACCTGGGAACAATGATTAACTCCACAAATGATTACAATCAGGAGATAAAAATAAGAATAGAAAAGGCTAGAGCAAATTTCAACAAAATGAGAAGAGTTCTATGTACCAGGGATTTAAAACTGGAACTAAGAGTTAGGTTGGCGAGGTGCTATGTTTTTTCGACTTTATTTTATGGAATGGAATCTTGGACCTTAAATGCTGGACATCAATGAAAAAACTGGAATCATTTGAACTGTGGGTGTACAGAATAATTCTGAAAATATCATGGACAGAACACGTCACAAACAAAGAGGTTCTGGGAAGGATGAACAAAGAAATGGAAATTTTAAATTCAATAAAAACAAGAAAATTAGAATATCTCGGACATATTACACGTGGAGAGAAATACACCTTACTCCAACTGATTATGCAGGGAAAGATCCAAGGAAAGAAAAGCATAGGGAGGCGTAGAATGTCATGGCTGCGCAACCTGAGAGAGTGGTACGGATGTACATCAAATGAACTTTTCAGAGCAGCCGTCTCAAAAGTCCGAATAGCTATGATGATTGCCGACCTCCGCCGCGGAGATGGCACTTGAAGAAGAAGGGATTATAGCACCTCACGCTGTTCTGAATTATTCGGATATGATTTCATGTGAGGGTTCTTGTATCGGGGATAATCATATTGCAAGCATTTTATGAGTCCCATAGTGTATCAGCGTGCTATGGAAGGAGGGGTAAGGTAGAGAAAAGCTGGGGAAGCATTGGGACTCGGAGAAGTGGTCCCTGATTTACTCGGACCAATCCTCCTCTCTCCAATGAATTGCATGTCCAAATGTCCATATGGGTGTGCAAGTCTCTGCAAGAAGTGTTTACGTTTTTTGCTTGCCTAGATATCAGTTCTCCTGAATCAAGTAGAAGAAGCCAAACTAATGTGACTTAACAATGGTAAGCGTGACCTTGCCGAGACGTCGGCAAAACAATGGTATTTTTGAAAACCACTGTTTGTATGGTACCCGTACGAGTACCGTATCTTCATTATTTTCTGACTAATGTTATTGCAAAAAAAATCTTTGGGATAAACAAATTAATAGTTTTTAAACTAATTTATGGATTTGAGGACTTGTAAATCACCACAGAACTAAACTTTGGAAGCAATGTCAAATGTGTAGATTGATTTTGCAGTTTTGGAGGAACAAATTCTTTTACGACCTTTGGAATTCAGTTTTCTCGATACTTTAAAAGACAAAATTTTGAAATTTTCTGTTAAGTACTTTCCAATATTTTTAACGGTGTACAAAATTCGAAAAATTTGCACTCTCTGCAGTTAGTTGTTAACAACTAAAGAAACAACACCGAATTATTTCCAGAAAATATGTAGGTTTTCTTTTGATAGGTATAAGTTAATTAAAATCTTGTCAGACATCACATACCTGGATTATTTAAAGTACCAAACATGGTCTTACTTCTTTCCTGAACTATAAACCAACTTAGCTTGGTAATGGACAAAAATCCTGCAAAAAATGCTGTTCGGATACGATAAAGTAACATAGTTCGTATAAAAACTCCATAGACACACTTCAACAATAAAAATAGGAAAAATAAATGTTCACATAATTTCTAGACCTACATTTATTTTTATGTCTGTGCACTCTCATCGTTTTCAAGTAATGGGTGAACAAAACAACAGCAAATTTTATAAATTTTAGCTGTGCAGGATTAACAGCTTCTATAATTCGGGACATTACCAAGAAACAGTGGCGTGATGCAAAAGCAATGTGCGAGATTATCATGTTAATCTCGGATTTATAAAGCTTAGCGTAATTCTGTTTATTAAAATTTATTCCATTATGTATTTTTTGATTATCACTCGAGGCCCGACCGACAGATAAATCTGATGTGTACAGCAACTGCGAATAGTGAATTCTGGATTGTATTGAAGATTATAGTAATATTCTATATTGTATATTAACGAATTACCGCGTAGAAATTTACTATTGTGTAGGCCGGTTTAAATTGTTGTTGTATGCTCTAAATAGATCAATAAATTAACAAAATAAAATTAATGTTCATGTAAAATTTAAAAAATATAAATTTAAAAAATTCGCTCAGAAGATCACTTTAATGAATTTTATGGCGAGAAGAAAATGCTGACATATGGCGATTATCTTTTTAATTTTTTTTGGTAGCAACCTCTTTCGTATTCTACACTTTTTAATAAAATTTATATTTTCAGTAAATATATTATATTCATACTTTCTTTAATAATTTTTTAAGATCCGTTTAAGAAAACAACTATTTCAAGAAGTACCATCATTATTATTCTTTTTGCCTTTATCCCTATGCGAGTTTTGCTACCCAAGTTTTTATTCGGGCTCTAATTAACTCCCCCTATTTCTTCCAGGACAACAAAGGAATATTTGAAGACGTCACAACAATAAACAACGTAAAAACGGGTAGTGACCATCATATAGTTAGACCAAAAATAGATATTTACATGAAAGAAGAGAAAAAAGAATTTTTAAAAAAACAACAAGGATAGATGCCTTTAAACTAAGAACAAATGAAGAGCAATTCCGAGAGGTCTTAGCGGATAAGTTCGAATCTGATCCTTCACATAATCAAGATCAAATGGACGAGATTAATAAAAACATAAATGAAAACCTTCTCGCAGCAGGACTACAGGTCGCAAAAAAAACAAGGACTAAAGAAGACAAAATAAGCAATGAAACTAAACAGCTAATGACGGAAAGAAGACAACTACTAGCGCAAAACAAACGCCATACTCAAGAATACAGAGAACTTAATAAAAGAGTTAGAAAAGAACTAAAACGCGACATACAAAAATGGAACGAGAACTTAATAGAGCGAGTCAGTGAAAACAACAGAGGCTTAAAATGTCTAAGACCCGAACTGGGAGTTCAAAAAATCATCAAAATTAAAGACGCCAACAATAAGGAAGAGAAGAACAAATATAAAATAACAAATATTGTCGAAGACTTCTACACATCCTTGTACAGCTCGCAAGGCCAGCCTAATGAAACAACAAAGGAGAACGTCAAAAGAAAAATAAAAAACGTAGGATCAGAAGTACTACCAAATATAAAGGGATTCGAAATAGAAAGAGCTTTAAAAGAGCTGAAAAATAATAAAGCTCCAGGACACGACGGTATAATTGCCGAGCTCTTTAAAACAAGCAAGACATTAACAATCCCTGTACTAACAGAGCTATTTAATAGATGTCTCCATAATAGCAAGATCCCTAAAGACTGGAACGAGAGTCTAGTAATACTCTTACACAAAAAAGGGGACAAATGTGATATACAAAATTATAGACCTATATCGTTGCTCAGTCAAGTATACACAAACTATTTATGAGAATTATTAACAACCGGTTAACCTACAAAATGGACAATTACCAACCGGTTGAACAGGCTGGCTTCCGCAAAGGATATAGTACATCAGACCATCTGCTGACAATGAGAACATTGATAGAGAAGGCAAATGAATACCAACTACCCGTATGTCTTGCCTTCGTCGACTATGAAAAGACGTTTGATAGTATTGAGATGTGGGCCATAGAACAAGCTATTAATAATTGTAGAATAGATTCGAGATATAGGCAACTAATACATAATATATATGAAAATGCAACTATGATAGTACAACTAGATGAAAATACAAGTCCCATCCCCATTAAGAGAGGAGTGAGACAAGGAGACGTAATATCGCCAAAACTTTTCAACCTAGCCCTAGAAGACGTCTTCAAAACTACAAATTGGTCAACCTATGGCATTAACGTTAATGGCAACAAGTTAAACCACCTCAGATTCGCTGACGACATAGTGATTATAGCGAGCACATTCGAAGAACAGCAAATTCTGATGGAGGAACTAGCAGCCAGCTCCCAATACGTCGGCCTAAAAATGAATATAAAAAAAAACAAAAATAATGACAAACACAGATGACCCCAGATGTATAACTATAAATGGCAGTGAGATAGAACAAATCCAGGAATATATCTACCTAGGCCAAATCCTGAGACTTGACAAAGAGAACCAAAGTGCGGAAATTACTAGAAGAGCAAGACTAGCATGGGCAGGATTTGGAAAACTTAGTTGGATACTTAAGAACCGCAAAATACCCCAATACTTGAGAAGCAAAGTGGTCAACCAATGCATCCTTCCTATAATGACATATGGATGTCAAACCTGGACCCTAACCAAGGCAAATATGAATAAACTAGCCACAACAGAAAGAGCAATGTTAGGTATACGACTGTCAGATAAAAAGAGGAACGACATTTAAGTCCAGGAACTTGCATATTAGTAATTCTTTATATTAGGTAATTAACGTCTCGACGGTATCCTTTCTTTATGCCTATGTTACCTTTCCCATCTTGGCATTGATTGGTACCACCCCTAGACTTCCTCTAATATACTCATTTTTAATTTTATCTTTTTTTGTAACTCCTCTCATCTATCTAAGCATTCTAATTTCTGTCCTTATTTTTTAACTGCACTTTAACAGTAACACAAAACAACACCACTCATTTCCTTCCATTTCATCCATCCCACCCTAATTCTACCGCATGCATGAGAACACAGAATTCCAAGCATTGTCTTTAATGCCTGTAGCAGGTACATAAGATGATAAATTTTGTTCGCTTAATATTTTGCGTACGGTATCAGGCCAGTCTCCTAGTTAAAACTGTAGCAGTAACGGTCTGTCTAAGAAACCGATCTTCCTCGGCATTTATAGCCCTTGGTCTCTATCGAGATCGTCTGGAGTAAAAACCAGTTTCTTAAAATCTTTATAAATCATCGGATATTGTACTGCCCGGAATTAAATAGAAATTGTGAAAAATCCATATCTAAACTTTAAACACGCGGTATCTCGGAAACTAACAATATTTGTAAAAGGCGTGTTGGGCAAAATCATCATATTTTGAGGTCTAGAATCTACAACTCAGAGATTGCATATTGCTTATGAATCAACCTGTATATGACTTATCTACAAGCCCGTGTAGGGCCCTACCCTTAGCTGAATATTATCTTATCATCATCATCCAGCCTCAAGAGTCCACTGCTGAACATAGGCCTCTTCCTCATGTTTCCAACCCCGTCTATCTTGCACCGCTCTTATCCAGTTTTTATCGAGTCTTCTTAAATCGTCAGTCCATCTTGTAGGTGGTCGACCAACTTCTCTTGTCTTCCCTTGGCCTCCATTCCAATAACCTCTTGTCCATCGCCCATCTGTCATTCTGGCTATGTGTCCTGCCCATCTCCATTTTAGTCTGGCTATCTTCTCGATGATGTCAGTCACTCCGGTTCTTCTCGTGATGTCTTTGTTGGTTATTCTGTCTCGCAGAGTTATTCCTACCATGGACTGCTCCATTCTTCTCTGCGTGACTCTCAGTTTGGTAGCTGCTGCTTTTGTTAAGGTAAGTGTTTCTGCTCCGTACGTCAAGACTGGGAGGACGCACTGATCAAATACCTTTCTCTTTAGGCATGTGGGCAGCTCACTTTTAAAAGTTTCTCTCAGTTTTCCAAATGCTGCCCACCCAAGGCCGATTCTTCTCTTCAGTTCATGAGTCTGGTTATCCCTGCCAATCATAATTTCATGTCCCAGGTATTTATATCTATCTACGAGTTCTATTTCTTTCCCACCAATACTGATGTTCTGGTTGGGTACCAAATTGGTCATGATTTTTGTTTTCGAGATATTTATATTTAAACCTACACTTTCTGTAGCCACAATGAGTTCCTATACCATCTCTCTTGCCATACCTAGATCTTCAGCTATTATAAGTATATCATCGGCGAAACGTAAGTTGTTTAGATATTCTCCATCTATTTTTATTCCCTTTGTCATCCAATCCAAATTCTTAAAAGCATGCTCTAGCACCGTATTAAAAAGTTTAGGTGACATTGGGTCTCCTTGTCTAACCGCCGTTCTATTTTTATGCTATTACTGTTAGTATGTAATCTGACAGTGGTTGTTGCCTGCAGGTATATTTTGTATAATAATTTAGTATATCTATAATCTAGCCTGCATTTTTAAGCGCCTGTAATATTTTGCTTAGCTCAACTGTGTCAAAGGCTTTGTGAAAATCGATAAATATTAGAACTAGAGATTTATTGTATTCCACTGCTTTCTCTATAAGGGTTTTTATACTTTGTAGATGGTCATTTGTTCCGTAACTTTTTCGGAATCCTGCCTGTTCCCTTGGTTGATAAGTCTCTAATTTTCTTTCCATTCTCTTAACTAGTAGGGCCCTACCCTTAGCTGAATATTATCTTATAATAGAAATCAAAGAAAATTTTACTAAAAAGTGTTGATCTTTAACTATCTTTTATGTAAAACAAACTATTTATTTACGTAAAATCATACGGTTATTGAAAATAAATCACTTCAAGAAGTAGGTTCTTGATCTTCAGATAATGATGCACTAAAAGAGATACATAGATGTCGTCGACTGTAAAAATAGAAATTTGGGATTTGAGGGTGGGTAGAGTAGTAGTTCGTGTGTATAATACTTGTCTTTTCTTGGAGGTCTCCGTTAAGGACCCTTTTTTTGATTTTTACCGGCCTAATAAATCAAATATCGGTGTTAGGATTATATTCAATGAGTATTCAAATACATTTTACCTATGTTTATATTTATTAAAATGTTTCGCATATTATAACGATTGATTTCCATAGCAACCATTGAATTTAATTTGATAATTATCATCAAATGGATTTTGTATACCAGTTGTCAATAAAAGCACTACATAGATTATAAGCTGACAAGTTAATTTAGTTTAACCCTACATGAAGATATATTTTTTTTTATGATTGTAGTTTTAATATTTCTTAAGCGTTAAAAAATTTGTAGACAGATCCATCATCATGAAAATACCAAATCTCTGAAGATTTGGAAAATAGTATTTAATACGCATCCATACAAACTAACACACACAAACACATCGTGGCACAATATCTCTGTTTTTGTATTTGCAAGTAAGAAGACCAAAAGGAATAATAAATATCAAATGTTAATTTCATCCATATATTGTATAGCAAATAAGATAAAAAAAAATCAAATATAAAATACATCAATATACTTGGTCAATACACAACTTCATTGGCATTTCCCATACTATCATCTATCACACTACTTACATTGTAAAGTTTCGACTCTATTTCTCTTGCTGTTTCGTTTTTCCGCCTTCATTTGCTAAGATCCATTAGATTAAACATCAAAATCATGCCAATGTTGCTAATGATGTTCTTCATAAGGGTTTTATATGAGTCAGGCCGATTCTTATTCCTGTACTTTTTATTTTGTTCTTTGTACCTCAAATTCAGTTTAAGTGTTATCATCTTATAAACTAATAAACAATTCTTTTAATGTTAGCAGATTCGTTCTCTTAAAACTCGTGTTAAAGGTCTAAAAAACCGTTATTTATATTAATAAAAAAGTAATTAATAGTGTTAATAAATTAATATTTGATTTATTGATTTATTCACTAAACGATATTATATAATGCAATATTTTCTTTCATAGTTATAAATATAATCAGCGAAGAGAGGAAGTTGTTATTTATCTTTCTATCGGTAATCCAGTGGGTAGAGCATTGTCCCACCTCCTATGATCCTCAGCTGACGTTTATCGCTTTCCGGCAGTGATGATCCTTTCCAATCCATTATCTTGTTCAGTAATCTGAATTCAAGGTTCTAAGTAACTGCACGGGCATATCAGTTTAGCCGGTTAAAGAATTAGATATATATTTGTATATTTATATTTACGCATATCATAAAAATAAAATTGCAGAATACATTATTCTGCAATACAGAATAATATGCAGAAAATTATATGCTTTTTACATATCATCCTTTTTAACTTACTTCTATACTGAAGATCTTAGCTCTACAATTCAATATTTGTTTATTATTCAGATATTTTCTTTAATTTCAGCCCTGATTAAGTGAATAAATATTCACGAGAATTTTGGGCCCTACAATTGATACACATTGAGATTTTGAACGCAGATTTCCCCAATATTTATAACGTTACTTTCTCTAACTAATCTGCAAAGATTAACTTTTTTTATTTACAAAAAAACCCGCTTCAACCTAATAAGGTTATTAGCGGAAGGGTAACAGTTAATTACACTTTTCTTATTAGATTAAAGCCTTTTAAAAACAGAAGTAGGTTATCTATAGTGTTTTCTGAATTTAAAATGTCTTCAAGATTGTTTGGTAAATGGTATTTAATTCTGTAGCGATTGAACTTTCCTCACTTTTCCACTAGGACATGTTTTACCGTATGGAGTGAACCGCACTCATTACAAATTGGACGTTGTTCTTTCTTGAACAAATGTCGATGAGAAAACTGGGTATGTCCAAGTCGTAAACGGGAAATAATTATTTGCTTTCGTCTGTATATTTTCTCGATGTTTCAGCAGAGCGTTCTCTGCGACTTGTCGGTTAACAAACTGAACATACGCCTACATAGAACTTTGCCCCGAGTAGTCAGTGAGAAGGGTTATTCCCTTGGGTACAGTCTCCAACCCTGTAAAAAATTGAGCAATTTCTTTCTTAGAATAGCCAAAGGGTAGCCCTCTAAGCCTAACGCATCCATCATCATTCAAGCCTGATGAAGGACCTTACCCTTTTTACCACCCATTCCATTTCAGCCTTGTTCACATTAAAAACCTCAATGTACCTATTCCCAATGTGTTTTCTATCTTTTTTCAAAGCTGTGTCTAAATCATCTTCAGATTCGAATCCTACGAAAGCTTCACCACTAGGCCGTCCTTCTCTAGATGTAGTCATGTGTATGCCGTCTGTTCCGTCCAAATCTTTGCAATCGTCAAAAAAAATGCTTCTTCAAACTCCCCATAAGTAAGAGGTGTATTAATAGAGTTAAATTCGTCGGAAATTGTAATAGGTACTGCCTCCTCCTGTTGTTTGTAAGTTAAGAACTAGTTACTGTTATTTTGGCTGGATGAAAATTTTTGATAGGTATCAGCTAGTTCATTTTCTATATCCTGTGGATCAGTTAGTAACGTCCCTTCTTTTCCTAGACTTACAATTTGTTGGTAAGTATGCTTTCTGTTATTTTTTTTTTAACTTTTTTCCAAACCGTTTTTCTATTTTGTGCTGCTGTTAATGCTAGATATGTATTTCTGCCAGGATTCTTCTTTGCTTTTTTTATGATTCTCCTTCCTTCAGCTCTACATTTTTTCAACTCCGTTAATTGATTCATATTTTTGTACTTTTTGTATCGGTTCCAAATTGTTTTAGTTATATATCTCACATGGTGTATTCCACCAGGGAACTGGTTTGTTTTTCTTTAAAAGTTGAGATTTTCCTAGCAGCATCCAGTACAAACTGAGTAAAGCTCGTGGGTTTGTCGTCAATCGACTTTAAAATTTTAATGTGATTCATTTTCTCTGATATATTTTTTTCAAATTCTATCCAATTTGAGTTTTTTAGTTTCCATTTTTGAGTTGGTATTGTATTTGTATTTAAATAAACTGTATGTTTTATTAGGATTGGGAAGTGGTCACTAGTATATTAATCTTTTAGTGCTGTCCAATCGAGTTGGGTAAGCAATAAGACAATACGGGAGAGATCAATGACAGAAGATATTCCCGTAGCCATACTGAATCTTGTAGAGTTGAGATCCGTCGTTGAGTAGGCATAGGTTCCTTGCGTTAAAAAGATTAACCTTTCCCTGTGATATTTCTGAAAAAAATTCTAGAAAACCTTCAATATCTGAAGACAAATCAATATTTGTTGTATATTTGTGTTGTGTTAAAGAACGTCCACATTTAAGTCGTAATCAAATTACTCCAGTTATCAGAGACGAAAATGCCACTGAACCTGAAGTGGCAAAAAAGATGCAAAAAAGTTTACCACTTTTACCCTCGAGTTTTCTCCTGAAACCCCCCTCGTAGAGGAGAGAAAACCTCTATATTGGCAGGTTTATCTTTATATACGTTGTTTTTTAAGTGGCTCTATGAGAAATTGTCTAAAGGATGAATAAAACGAATTTGTCGATAAAAAAAATCACGATTTTCTGATCCATGTTTCGACAAACACATTATTTATAAATATTATATGTTTCGATAAATTTGTAAGAAATATTAACTAACCGTTACAAGTTTTTATGTAGCAAGAATTATAGAAAGAAGAATTTTAAAGTCCAGGCTAAGTTTTTACAGTGGATCAAGCAATTTTTTTCTTAAAAGGATCAAGGAGTTGTCGGAGAAAGGAACAGGAAGTAGCACACCGTATAATAATATAATAATAATACATAATGTACCACTCTCGAACAAGCAATAGTCCGACTAACCACCCGCAAAACTCCGTAAACGAGGGCAAAGCATCTTACAAAACAGCTTATTTCTATCCATTTTCTTATTAGCTTAAGTCTTGTTAGTCGAAAGTTTTAATTCTCGCAAGTTGTGAAGAGTCGACAGTTGGTCCGGGGGTCGGGGTCTTGTATAGTTAAGTTTTAGTGAGTGCTAAAGGGTCTTCGAACCCGCAATACTGTTTACAATAAGTCCTCTACTCTGGCTCTATTCTGCTCTATGCTGTTCTCCTCCGTTCTGCCTTCGCACTAATATGATTTCATGCCGGATTTGCGATAAGGATTTGGAAGGAACAGCAACTTGGATTTTGTTGAAACGGCGACGCGCAACCCGTCCGTCTTTGCAACATTCAACAAGCTCTTTTAATTTATTTCCTCAAACTATGTCAAACTTCATATATCTACATATATATATATATATATATATATATATATATATATATATATATATATATATATATATATATATATATATATATATATATATATATATATATATATATATATATATATATATATATATGTGTGTGTGTACAGGGTGAGTTTTTAGTGCGAGATTGGTCAATAACTCCATTATGGTACATAATATATTTAAACTCATTACTTTCCGAGATATTTTTAGTGTTCTTTAAAAATACAAAATATAAAGAAAAACAGCATACAATGACTGCAACAATTAATGTTATATTACGAAAATAAGTGTTAAAGTAAATGTTCAAAATGTCCACCTCCAAAGTTTATGCAAGTAAGTTTGTAAGCGATATTCAAATAACAAAGACACATTTTTTAACATTTGTAGGTCAATTTTATTAAAAGCTTGTCTTATTCTGGCGTTATTGAAGGCTCTGCTAAACAAGGGTTTTTATATAGCCTCAGATGATAGAATCAATTTTTAAGAACTCCGGTGATCGCGGTGGCCAAACAGTTGGTCCTCCTCTGCCTATCCACTTCGAAGGAAAATTATTAGGTACTTAGATTGATATAGATATAGATGCAGAGAGACGTAATTGAGTTTTATGAATGAAACTTTGCTGATTGAAGAAAGAAACATTATTACAAAACAAATTTTTGCTTCTAATTTAAATAAAAATGGTAATATTAAGATTTTAATGTATCATGTCGACACTAGTGAGTGATAATAAAACAAATAGCATCACCATAACCGCAACTTTTTTAAAAGTAAAGTATAAAGTATAAAGTATAAATACAGATGAAAAATTAGACTTTAGTAAATCAAGCAGAAAAGCATGGTCTTTACTTAGAAAACTTGGTAGTAGCAGACTCCCAACTAGAGACAAAGTACCAATAGCTTCGAATAGAGTAGCCTCTCACATTGTAGTAACCTCAAGAGCACCTAGAGATCGTGACCACACCACCAAAGTAAAACAAGAACTACTAGAAAAAAACTTACTGTTTAATTTATACATAGCGGACCTACCTGGGACAACTTCGCAGAAATTTGGCTACACAGACGATTGGGCCATTGCAGCACGACATAATAACATGGATATTACAGAAACAATACTAACGGATGACCTTGACGTTGGCGGCCCAATGCAACGAAAACCGAAGTGTGCTGTTTCCATCTGAATAATGCCCAAGCCAACCAAAAACTCTCCGTTCACTTTGAAAACAGTCTGCTCACTCATAACTCAACACCAAAATATTTTGGAGTGACTCTGGACAGAACATTATGTTTTAAAGAACACCTACAAAGAACGGCAGCAAAACTAAAAACGAGAAATAACATAGTCCAAAAGCTATGTGGCACTACATGGGGGTCCTCAGCCTCCCAGAGTTTACAAATTGGTAAATAGTAACTGTGTGAACGCGGCGCGAGAGGGCAGCTGTGACTGGTACCTCTGCAAATAGACAGGTATCGTTGTGCAATGGGATCGGGAAACCACAGAAAACCGATCTCCCCCTGTCTAGAGAAAGCTCGAAGTGAGCATTTAATGTTAGTGGCGACGGCGATAGTAGAGGGTAGTTGACTCCTGTATATCAATGTATTCATCAGGGAGTTCGTTGCTGGCAAGTGCCAGTAGAATAGCGGGTAGAAAAGAGATTTTGGGTTTGGGTCTTCTGAATACATTGCCGATGGATGAGCAGGTAGTTTTCAGGATGCTTTGGGCTCTGAGGTTTTGGCCCCGGATGGTGCTGATTGTATAACTCCTGCTCAGAGAGGGAAGCCTCTCATTGATGGATTGGATATTCAACAGGTGATGTATAAGGGCGGAAGGGTAATCGTGTAGCTTGTAGTTTGCTCTACGCAGGATTCTCCTCTTCAACGCAAGCAATCTTTTAGTGTAGTGGTGAGAGCTTATATAGATGGGGAAAAGCCCTTACTCTTAAGTGTAACTGTGGTGCGAAACGACAGACCGTCCGTCACATTGTTGAAGAATGCCTTTGGAGGCGGGGTGCTCTGGAGTTTTCTATGAGTTCCTGAATGGGACCGAAAATGTTTTACATTATATTAATAATACATTAGATGTTCTTTTGTAATACTTCATGTAACGTTTTATATTGATTTTTAATTATGTGTTCTTGTTGTATAATAGAACCAATTATTATTGCTATGGGAAATGAAGAAACTGATGATAATGATGATGAATCCTTATCGGAAGAAAACAACCTATGTATTTAGGTATATAATTATATATTTATATTACTAATTATAAGTTTCATATCACGCTAGTACCCGAAATATATGTATTATTAAATTGTAAGGAAATGTCCTAATCCAATATTTAGTTTTTTTATTAAAAATTAATGTGGGTACGGAATATGGACATTTTAGTTTTTTTATATTAAAGTGATTTTATGTACTCCGTCACTGAGGAGTTCAGTTATTGCTTAATTCCTTAGGGTTTGCTCATTTGCATTTTATGATGTGCATATTAAAGTCGAGTGAAAATTCAGATAAGAAGGTATGAATTATTACGTTTTTTTTTTAAATTGATCAACCCTGTATTAAACCTTTGCTATTAAATTTGTGCTATCAATAATTTTCAAATGTACTATAACAGAGAATATCCACTAAACAGTTTGGCTAAACATCATTTATAATGGTTTTTCTCCAAGGGAAGGAAATATAAAGAAAAACAGAACATTATTCTTGTTTTTCTTTAATTTATGTAATGTTAGTTTTAATAGTTTGTTACGCCACTGTCAAAAGTCTTATTTAGCTTTTGATAGTGACTCTTGTCTTGTGATTATTTATTTTTATTATTGCTATAAGAGACGTCATTTTAATATTAGTTAAAAGCTTCAAATGTTGTTTCTTTTTACAGGTAATTTAATTTTAATTTAATATTGTTCAACTAACGTATATATATATTAAAACTTATTTATCTAAAAATCACCAACAAAGATGGTTAAGTAACATTTATGTATATTTCTTTAGGGTTTATACATTAATCCTGTTTATCCTGCCGGCTGACCCGTCTCTCACGAGATTTCAATACGGCCGGTAATATTCGCGTTTACCTTTCGCAGAACTTCTCCAAAAAGTATCTGTCTCCGTGCAAAGAATTAATGTTTTCTCCGCTACTTTGTATGTGAAAAATTCACCATTCGACGGATTAACTAACAGTCATGCTCCTCTGTTTAATAATATTAATCCTACGGTGTGTTTTAGTGACAAGAAAAGAGCTCAAATATAAAAATGATTACCAGGATAATAAATCGATAGGTTTGCATAAAAGTATCTGCTCAATCTTAAATATTTTATGTTTAAAAAATAATGAAGCTATTTCCTTTTCTCTTTTTGTATTTATCTATCTTTTTCCATTAAATTGGTTTATATATTGTGACGATTTGAGACTCTGAGCTGTACTCTTCCGTTCAATAAGGACAGCACGTTCTTATCCCCGACACCAATATTATTACCCTGGGTAACTTTCAACACACTTTATATTCATCAACTAACACCATTTTAACACCATCAAAATCATTGATTAATGACCCCTATTAATGAATGATTTTTTATTAATAAACGATTTCATTATAGGTAACACAACATACATTGCTTACATAGATTAATTAAACGCTCTGTGATTGGCAGTGACCTGTGGTGTAGGCAACCAAACATATAGCTATTTATATTACCACTAAAAAATTTAAAATGAAGTAGCCGCTGTTAGTACTATCTGGCATTGTATGTCATTATTTACTTTATTAAATATATTATTTACAAAATACCACTAAACTTTGTTAAAGTACTTCCTTCAGCACCACCGCTTCTTATTCTATTACAGAATTTACAGAGGTCCAAGAAGACTTAAATATAAATTTGTCAAAATATGCTATACAGCAGATAATCATTTATCAATACCTTCCTTTAATTTCAGCAATTGTACTATTTCGAATATTAATGTTTACAATAATAAAACTACCACTAGGGAAAATTAAACTTTGAATAAAGTTAATGAAAGCTGAATAATTGTTGTTTATCGTTAAGTAAATAAAAATTTAAACTAAGATATCTTTATTTCTGAAAAGTACGGTCGACGGAAAAGTTTTGTAACGAACTCGTGAATTTAAATGGCGATTAACAATCTCAAACATTAACGCGCTCGCTCCGCTCACGCGTTAAAATATCTCAATTGTTAATCGCCCTTATTAATACAGTTGTTGGTTAAATAACTATCTAATCTATATTAACTAATTGTATCTTATGCCTCTAGGTTTTACTTGATATTAATTTACTTTTTTGCCATCTCTTTTTGAGTAACGTTCAAGTAATGTTGGACTTAGCATAGAGCCATTTTTAAGCCCATCCAAGTTTATTCCATTGCTTGCTTAATTATGTTTTGTTATGACTTATTGTTATTTATTTGGGATTGGTCATAAAAGGGTTTAAACTAATGATCTCCGAAAAAAAATGACACAATATCTAACTTAACACACTGTACAGTGTTACCTTCATATAAATGCCTTTCATGAAAGGAATAAAAATTCGAGAATTATCGGGAAAAATATTTTTCTACATTTTTATTAAACTCATAAAATATCAAACGAAAATCAGAAAAATGCATTACAATAGCTGTAGATAAATAATGAACTTGTAAACTCTGGGGAAAGTTGACCTGCTGACCCCCCTCTGACGCGCTTTGGAGTCCGATATCGTGCGACCTCAACATATCGCTGGATTAGTGGTACGTCTGATCCCGACTCGGCGCACAATTTTATTCGAACCATACACTCGGGGCTTAAATGTAGTCAAGGTGATTTTTCTCTCTTCTTTTTGCAACGCAGGGGGACGAGACCACTAAAAGGGATTAAACACCTATATTAAGATATCTAGAGTTCGATTTGATACACGCATTTCAATGAGTTTCCCATCTGTATCAGTGCGTTTAGCACGTTTTGCATACATATATATATCTAAATTATTACACGCTATTCAATTGGAGAGTTGCCAAAATCCAATTACGTACACATTCATATAGTTTATAATTGTCAGTAAAAAGTAAAGTTCGTGTAACCTTCTGGCTAAGGTCTAGTGTTAGGGTTTTCAGGTCGCGCAAGCGCCCCTAACATGACTTAACGACTACTTTCCGACGGCTTTACGTGCCCTCCGAAGCACGGTGGCAGCTCAGTTAAATTAGAAATTGAAAATTTTGTCGGTGCCGGGATATTTATCAGTATATTATATGTATGAGTCCCGCCAGCATTATTTTCAGGGAGGTAAATCTGCATCTACACATACTATTTATCATAATCATCATCAAACTGTATGCGTCCACTGCTGGACATAAGTCTCTCTCAGCTCTTTTTATTAGGTTGTTAGTATATCTAGTACCAGATTAGTCATTATTTGCGACTTCTTCATATTAATCTTTAGTCCGAACTCCAAGGAAGCGTGATATAATTTTTCAAACATTATTATTACATCATCTATACGATCGGTTATAAGGACGATATCATCTGCAAATCTCAAATGACTGAACTTCTCTCAGAATCGTGATAGACTTAGGAAAGACGGTGTCTCCTTGCCGTACTCCTCGCTGTATACAGAATTTATTTGTTTCTTGTTCATACTATTAACCAATATAAAATATAGAACTATACATGTATAGCTATGTACTTTCTTTCCGGACTCTTCTTCTTCATGTGCCATCTCCTCTAAGAAGTTTGGCAACCATCATGGCAATTCGTACTTTCGATACCGCTGCTCTAAAGAGGTCAGCAGAACTGCAGTTAAACCAAGCTCTCAAATATTGCAGTTTTCTGACTTTAATTGTATTTAAAACCTCTTTATCTTTTCCTATTCTTCTCAATACCTCGACATTCGTGACTCTATCCACCCAACTTATTCTTAATATCCTGTCCGAAATATCTTTCTTTAATGTCCAAGCCACCAACCCATAAAATAATACGGAGAACACGTAGCATCTCAGAAGTCTTATCTTTAAAGAAATTGAAATGGCCCTGCTGCAGAGTACTTTTTTCAGTTTGTTGAAAGAATTTCTTACCTGTCCTATTCTTGCCTTAATCTCTTCTGTGTACTCATTATTTTCGTTAATTATTGTACCCAGATATTTATATTTTTCAACTTTTTAATTTGTTCTCCATCTATTGTTATGTTTTCTTGGCGCTGTTGGGTTTTTGTAATTACCATAAATTGTGTCTTTTTTGTGTTTAGGGACAGTCCGTTTTCTTCACTGACTTCTACCACTCTGTCAACTATTTGTTGTAAATTCTCAAGATATTCCGCTAATAAAATAGTGTCGTCGGCAAACCGTATATTATTGATTGGTCGGCCATTTACTTTTATTCCCATAGTTAGTACCGACGGCAGACATCCTAGCCAGTAATAAAGAGAAATACCTAGAGGAATTAGCACGAAAACTAGTAGCAAATACCTTTGAGCACAAGAATATAGATGAACTAGCTGAGAAAATAACTAAAGACATCCAAACAGTCACAAAGAAACATTGTTGCAGAATAAGAAAACAAAAAGAAGCTAAACTAAAACCCGAGACTCTAGAACAGATAGAGAAAAGAAGAAGAACGAACAGAGATAACCCGGACTATAAAGCGCTCAACAGAAGCGTTAAAAAAATATTCGAAATGACCTCAGAGCCTATAGAACAAACCAGTTTCTTGAAACCATAGAGAACAATAAGAACATGAAAGTACTAAAAACATGTAAATCCACTGGCAGGAATAAAATCATAAAGATAAAAGACGACCTTGGGACATTGTGCTCGCATAAGGAAGAGATCGTTAGAGAAATCCGAAAATTTTATGAGAAGCTGTATACTTCTACTATTCCGAACCCCGGTATACCAACAAAACATATCTTAAAGGTGGGCTCAGAGGATCTCCTTGAAATAATAACATCAGAAATTAGAGCCACCCTAAAACAAATGAAAAATGGGAAAACACCAGGAGAAGATAAAATTACTTCAGAGATGCTAAAAATGGGAGGCACCGCATACCAAAAGCATGAAAAAATGCGGAAGTCATTCTACTCCATAAAAAAGGGGACGCCGCAAATATAGAAAACTACCGACCACTAAGCTTATTGTCACACCTTTACAAACTACTAACCCGAATAATAACAAATAGATTGACAGCTAAGCTAGATTCATACCAACCAGTGGAGCAAGCAGGCTTTCGTAAGGGTTTTAGCACTATCGATCACTTGCAAACAATCCGGACAGTTATTAAAAAAACAATAGAGTACTACATACCACTACATCTGGCATTTGTCGATTATCACAAAGCATTCGACAGTATCGAGAAATGGGCTTTCTTAACAGCATTGGACGACGCCAGAGTAGATTCAAGATATGCTGCCCTCCTTAAGAATATATACCATGATGCTACTTTTCACGTTAAAATAGATGATGATCTGGAAACTATGAAAATAGACCTTGGCAAAGGTGTGAGATAGGGCGACACCATCTCACCCAAGTTATTTACTTTGGCATTAGAAAATGTCTTCAAAAAACTAAATTGGGCCGAAAAGGGATTAAAAATAGATGGAGTGTGTCTTAACCATTTGCGTTTCGCAGATGACATAGTACTAATAAGCACAGATACCCATGAACTAAAATCAATGCTACAAGATTTAAATCACAAATCGAATCAAATAGGATTAGAAATGAATCTCGACAAAACAAAGATATTAAGCAACAGCCTAGAAAACATCACGATAGATAACATCAATATAGAAAAGGTAGAACAATATGTATATCTAGGACATGCAATTAAAAACAAAAAGGAAAATCAAACCCTACAAATTAAAAGAAAGACACAATTGTCATGGGCTGCTTTTGGTAAGTTGAGCTTCATTTTAAAAGACAGAAAAATCCCAATACACTTAAAACGAAAAACCTATGACACTTGGCAGAACCTATGAACCTATGGCAGAACAATTAAAAGTAACTCAACGGGCCATGGAGAGGGCCATGTTAAATATAAGCCTCAGAGACAAAATTCCTAACACCGAAATACGTCGAAGAACTAAAGTAACCAACATCATGGAAAAAATAGCGACATTGAGATGGCAATGGGTAGCAAATGTAGCAAGACAAGACACCAACAGATGGTCTCATAAAGTGACATTCTGGAGACCTCGAGAAATAAAAAGAAGCGTGGGAAGACCCAAAAAGAGATGGATAGACGATATAACAGCTGTAGCTAGAAAGCAGTGGATGAGAATTGCAAAAGATAGAAAAGCGTGGAAGCAATTGGAGGAGGCCTATGTCCAACAATGGATAAATGAAGGCTGAAGAAGGAGAAGAAGAAGAAGAAGTTAGGTCTTCTAGTGCTTCCTGGATTATTTCCTCGGAATACAAATTAAACAAAGTAGGAGACAGGACACAGCCCTGCCTGACGCCTCTTTCAATCTATATTTCATTTGAAAAGACGTTGTTCTCTTTTACTACAGCGATCTGATTATAATAGATAGCGCTAATGATCCTGATGTCTCTCATATCTAAGAGATTTTCTTTTCAAGTAATTCGATAAGACAGTTATGTCTGATTTTATCGAAGGCTTTGTTGTAATCCGAAGTTGTATATATGTGTAAACACATATATACTGGCTGATTAACATCCATGCACCTTTGCACAAGTACATTCACAGCGAACAGGGCTTCCCTCGTTCCCAGTGCATTTCTAAATCCAAATTGTGTGTCACTTATGTCTTGCTCAAGTTTGTTGTGTATTCTCCGGTGTAAAATTTTTAAAAATATTTTGAGCGTATGACTCATTAAACTTATTATCCGCTGGTCTTGGCATTCTTTTGCATTTGGTTTTTTTGGTAGTGTTATGAATGTTGACATCAGCCAATCTCTGGGAATGATTCCTGTACTGTATATTGTATTGAATAAGTCGACCAATATTCCAATTTGCTGTTCTTCTATTAACTGTATTATGTCTACAGGTATTTCGTCAGGACCTGTTGCTTGTTTTCTTTGTTCGCTTTATCGCCTCTAATACCTCATCTTCTGTTATGTCTGGGCCGTTGTCGAACTTTTCCTGCTCTAGTACTATCTTACTATCTTAGTCCGTTCGTCTTTAAATATATATATATATATATATATATATATATATATATATATATATATATGTATATATATATATATATATATATATATATATATATATATATATAATGGCTATACACCCCAGGGTGGGGTTACACCGCGAATGCTTTCTAGATCCTATTTCTTGAGTGGATCAGTCTCTTTTGTTTATCTTATCTTCTTGACAATATCTCTCCATTTTTTCCTATCTCTAGTTCTTCCTCTTCATTCTCTGACTCCTGCCCTTTGGAGGTCTTCTTCAACTTCTTGCAGCCACTTTGATCTCGGTCTTCCCTTTCTCTTTCTTCCTCCTGGATTCCATTCTATCATTGCGTATGTCACTGCCTCATCGCCTGCTCGCCAAATGTGACCTAACCATGCTTCTATATTCATTTTGCTCTGTTCTGACGTCTTTAAATAGCTCTTGAATATATTCCTGCCTTTCACCGACGTCTATAATTATTTTGCCGTTTTTATCCAGCAGTATGTTTGATTTTTTCTTAATATTAGTGCCTGTTATTTCTTGTGCCTGTTAATTCTAATCTTCCCTAATAATCTTTCCGGACAGGGAGGTGCAATTAAACCTCTTTGCATCCCGCTGCCGGCGCCCATTTTACTGCTTCATAGTTAACTGTCTATTCTTTAATCTAAAACAGAAACTTAAGAATTCTGTTTGTCATTTCCTCACGTAGGCATCTTTAGAAAATAAATTGGTTCACATATTTTTAAATTTTCAATTATTGTCATTGCAATACATACCTACTAAATTTTGTTCGGTAATAAAAATATGGCAATAAATCATTGTCAAGTGGTCATTCCATGGACGTACCTGTTTATGGGCGTATAGTTTATTATATTATTTTTTACTTTGAATGTTCAGTTATTGATGACTTAGAAGTCTATTACAACCTATTTTTGTCCAGCAATGTATCCAGTATTCCAGCAATGAATCCGACCCCAAAATATGTTGATTTATACGACGCCCACTGGTAAAGCAAAAAACCAATTAATACTCATATCGGTAGTAAAAATTGCTTTTTGAATGGTGTTTTACTAATAGAACCGTCAATTCGCATCAATGATTACTACAAAGAGTCGAATGCTGATGTTTTTGAGGAAAACTTTAGGCAAAGGAGAGAACTATTTCCAGACAAATTCCATTATGTTTTTGGACAATAATTCGTGTCATTTAAGAAAATCTGAAAATTGGATACAGTTCCCTGAAGAAGTACAAATAATTTTAGGGTTTTTGGCGAAAAAAAAAGCGTTGACGAGTTCTGAATTTTTATTGCTGATAGTATATTTTTTCTTTTTCGGAATTCCTAACTCATACATATCATTGTAGCGACTTGGTCTTAGGACACTGTCTATCTATATTAAATTAAATATATATGTGAGAATTTGTCGTAATCTAAAGATCTGGTTAATTGTTGAACGTCCACGTCTGAAACCTGCCTGATATTCTCCTAGGAGCGCTTCGGCATAAGGCTTCAATCTCTCTTGCAAGGTGTTCGACAATATCTGTAATACTGTATTTAGGAGAGTTAAGCCTAATCTTCTTAGAAGATCGAAGAAGAAGAATCGAAGTTCTTTGAAGAATGAACAAAGAACTGGAGCTGTTGATTACCATCAAGAGAAGAAAGTTGGAATATTTTGGTCATGTGATGAGAGGGAAGAAGTACCAATTGCTCCAGTTAATTATCCAAGAAAAGATTCAGGGCAAACGAAGCGTGGGGAGACGACGTATATCTTGGCTGCGCAATTTAAGAGACTGGTTCCAGTGCACATCTAACCAATTATTTAGAGCAATAGCTTCAAAGATACGAATAGCAATGAAGATTGCCAAACTCCGTAGCGGAGAGGCCACTTGAAGAAGAAGCCTGATCTCCATTCCTCCTTCAGTTGCTCCTCAGACCAAATTTTCCAAACTATTCTTTGCATCACATTGACGATCTGCTCTCTGCCTTAACCTTACTGGAATAATATCGCTGCTTGAGAATGTGTGGTTTTTTATAGATATTTTTACTTCCTTTACCCAGGATTTCCACAAATTCTTTATTTCGGTATTCCAGTTCTATATTGTTAGTAGGTTCACCTTCCAGCAACTCTCGAAAGTGTCTTACCCATCGTAACAGGATATTCGTTTTATTGGTAAGCAAGTTGCCTCCTTATCATTCCACAGGTTGATTTCTGCCTTGTATTCTTTTCTAGTAATGTTTATTTGGTGATAAAAGTTTCTTGTTTTTCCTTGACTCATTAGGTTTTCTGGATCTTGTTTCTGTTTTCAGCGTATGCGTTTTTTCTCTTTCCTTAAGCTTTTATACCTATCTATTATTATCCTAATTCTTTGTTGTTGCATGATTCTAAATGCCTCGTTCTTCCCATCTGTTATTTTTTTGCACTCTTTCTCGAACCAGTCGTTTTTCTCTTGGGTTAGGGATATTCCCAATGTACTTTCGGCTGCTAATTTCAATGCCTCCTTGCAGTTCCTTCATATTTTCGTACTTGACTGGTAGATTATTCAGGTTTAATCCAACCCCCCTTGCCATTTAACTTATCCACGACTCCAGCTTTCCAAATAAACTATGAGTGCCGTTCGCATAAGTATCGTTTATTTTGCTTGCCCTATCTCCAGCCTCAATAATTTCTGTCCACAATTTTCAACCCCTTATAATAATACACTATGTGGTAGGCAAAATATTTCGTTACAATAGCCAGGTTGCTTTATGGATATTCTTATGATTAAAACATATGCTTCCCGCAATCATGTCTTTGGCAGATGTCATACTAAGTCATTAGTAACATCGTGAAGACTGTGTTTTCCTTCCAGTCTTGGTAGCATATCCGTTTTTATATCGGGTCGTTCGTGTACCCAATGATTATTTTAATATCGTTTTTGGCACAGTAATCATATGCTCTTTCAAAGTCAAGTCTTTTATAGTCAAATATTTTTCTGTTTAATTTAAATATCTTGTAACTATATGCTAATATACTTTGTGTAATATATGTTTGTAATTCTTCGTTCCACAATTGTAATTTTTGTTGTTTTGCTTTTCTTTTTTTCCTCCATTCTCTATTTGTTACAAATATCGTTTTGAAAAATACGTTATTAAAGAAATTTCAAAAGAACCTAACATACTGGCTCCAATGTATGGGCTCAAGTGACAGGTTCCGTGAAAAGTAAAAATACCATAGGACAAGAAATGTTAAATAATAGCAGAGATTTTTCTAAAATAAGAAGAGATAATCTTAGATCAGTTCTATGGCAATTAAACTTTAGCAAAGTTTTTGGTATGTTCTATCCTGACGCACTAAGCGTTTTTTACTTTTCATCCGAACAAAAACAAAAAATGCTGTCCTCTGAGTAAAACTATTCAAAAATTTTATCATTAAATGACCAGCTATTTAAAACACTCTGTAAGGGCATTTGTATTAATTTGATAATAAAAAAGAACTACTAGGAAATCCTTACAAAAAATAAGGAGAAAATCACCCTGTTTTCGAGGAACAATGTAAGAAACCGCTTGCTCATTACTGGAGATTTAAACAGACAGAACCTTTTGAGCAGCTGAAAACACTGATAATTATTTCAAATACTTTTGTGTTTCTAAAATGAATCCAGTTTGTATTTAAGAAGTTTTTTGTGTTAAACTTCCTGCATTTGGAGATCATTATCCGAGATGGAAGTCGATTCTCTTAGCAAAGAAGATAAAGGTAACAGGGAAGGAATATTTCAAAAAATGTATTATACACAAATTAACATTGCTCTTGCAAAAGCTTTTTAAGGAAAAGAAACAAAAGAAAGTCTTAAAGTTAAGAGGATTTTTGGTAACAAGCCATATAAAAGCCTAATCAGTTTAAGACCAAAAATGAGTGTATAAAGAAAGTTGAGGGCTCCGCTCAATTTCTTTGATAGCGGCCGCGAAGCCATCATTTAATTAATAGATATTGACATTAGAGATTTTTCAAATCCATTGATTCATTTTCTATTTGCTTTAGGAGCAAAGATATTACACAGACTAATTTTGTTTTGCTTTATTCATTTAATTATCTTAAAAAGTTTATTAAATGTCAATAACATTGGCGTGTATATTTTTATTACAATTTTTAGCAATGTTTGCTGTAATTTTTGGTTATTCTATGATACTGTTCAGCACGTATTTTTTTAATTGGTGAATGCTATATGTACTGACTTACTATCATTTACTTTAAGTGACGATATATCAATAGAATAAAATTTTCTTCAGTGTTGAAGAAAAGCAAGTAATGTGCCTAAATAAAATTAGTGGTCAAACAAGCTTTCTTTGCCAAATTTTTATATTGTCTAAGATAGGAAGGTCAGCTGTATGTATTATTGTTATATCAGCCCACTACTCTAAAATATTCCAACTTTGATAGGATTCACTTCTTACCGATCGATGTTTGTCTTACAAGGAATGGCGTGTCGATCGAAAAATTAAGAATTAAGGAGGAAAAAATAATTTTGGGTACTAACCGTATACAAGAACTTAAATATATATAAAACTTTAGCAGAAAGAAAGAATTCAGACCATTCTATAAGAAAGTTAACATCAATATAAAAGAATTCAACGCAACTACAAACCAATGCAGAAATCTGGATAGTTACTTATTAACAACAAGAAAATATGTATTAAATCGATGATGAGGGAGAGAGATAAAGTAAGCGCAACAGACTAGAGGTAAGAGGATCCATCAACGATTTATGAATTAAAAAATTGATGATTACCTAGCTGAGAGTCTTTTTGTCATATATCATACTACAAACTTCAACTGTCAGACCTGTCTAAACAGTTGCGATGAAAAAAACCTTATTTTTTACTAACTTGATTGATCTAATACTATGATCAAGGTAGAATAGGTCTAATACTAGGGCCAATTCCCTGGCACTGAACCAGCAAAACCTTCGTTTTCGTTTTATTTTAATCCTCGACCCTATTGTATCAACTACCTGAATCTAATAATACAACGAGGATACAACTAAAGATATCGAGTAAAGACACATTTGTAATGAAAAAATGCTTATGAGTCGTTTTAATTAGTACCCTCTAGTGTATCGGACACTTTTTTGAATTTATAATGAGGTGCCATGCTATCAAGCTCGAGAGGAAAGATTATAGGAGTACCAAATCAGTTGGTAAATTTAACAAAACTAACCTTTTAAAATTTTGAATGTAGAGTACCAATCCCCACACCATTTGGGTCTCACTCTAATAATCTATACATGACGGTAATAAATAGTTTTGTCGATAAAGTATTTCCCTGTCGCACCCCTCTGCCAATTTTTATCTTCTCAATCATGCAATAAAATTTATAGTTTTGTTAAATTTGTTGAAACACACGTAAGTTAAATTGATATCATTATGTCGGTAATATGTTGATTATCGTTAACTTATTAAATATCAGTGATCAAATATTACAGATATTATTTAATTTCTTAAATTACTTTTAATAATTTCTGGTAAAACAACATATCTGGAGTAAAAGCTACATGGAATAAACCTATTATGAAATTAGTAGAAAAACTATTAAAAAAATTACTAGTATTTTATTATTGTAATTCCACGAAAGTTCGTACAAATATCTATTTCAATGATATTTCTTTGTAATTAATTATCTGAATAAAGGAAACAAGAAATATTAAAATCCAAAGAGGTCAAACCAATGAAATAATGGATGTCATAAGACCAAGACGGATCATGAAGAATACATAAGACAGAAGATGCAAAAAAGATATGGCTACAGAAATCCTGCAAAGAAATTGAGCACCTTCAAAACGTTCATGTTTTGATTTTTTACATAAAAAACTAAAAAAACACATTCTGGTGTGTACAGGACAAGAAATATATCGACACTGTAACGACAAAGGAGATACCTCCTCCTCCTAAGTGCCTTCTCTGTTGAGATTGGCGATCAATATGGCAAATTTCTCTCTGTTCTGGGCTTGATGAATTAATTCATTTCCTCTTGTGTGGGTCCAATCTCTGATATTTCGTAGCTAAGATTTTTTCTTCTTCTAATATTACCTGGAGTTGCTCTAATTCCCTATAGTAATAGAGACCACACATAATACTTTAGTGTTCTTAATCTTATTGAGACTGATAGCTTGGGGTTACAGAGCATTTTACGCATATTCATGAAACCAGATCCAAAGGAGATACATTGTTAACAAATGAGGGACGATGTAATGAGTGGCAACGATACATCTAATAGTTATTTGATGACAATAATCTTGAGATGTTAGAGATACTAATAACCAGTTATAAACCAGAAGACGGTCCACGTATTCTAAAATCAGAAATTCAAAAAGCTTTACATCAGTCCAAGCATAGGTAAAATAAAAATTCTCCTTATTATGTCTATGAGTTCAAGGCAAGAACACCCCCGGACATGACATTTCGGTTGAAAAAATAAAACTACTGGACGAAAAAAGTATATTTGTTCGCGTATGTCGAAAGCGCTACTGACAGAGATCGATACGTATTGATTTATCAAAAAACAATAGTGCTAGTAGGTGTGATTATTTTGATAAGCCACACTTTAAAAATTCTTTTAAAGGTACTATTGAATAGAACTTACGCTGGGTGCGAACATATCATCTGGAAAAGAACAATTCGGATGTCGTAGTGGGCTAGGCACTCGTGAGGCTCTTTTATGCATGAGAATCTCATTAAAAAATTGCTGCAAATTTCGTAAACACAGATGCCTTTGACGCCTCTTGTCGTTGCCATGTAGGCAGATCCTACTTTCATCGGAGAATAATACCTGACTCAAAAACTTCAAAAACGAATTAGGTGAAGCGCAAATCCAAAGCCCACTGAAAGCAGTTGCATGACGACGCTAGGAATAACCTTTGAACACATCAACAGTTCACTCTTCAGAAACACTAGCTTTTGCACTCTTTGCGTAGAGAAAAGACGTCACAATTAAAGTAAACGGTTGCATTTCTTTTCAGATATATCTAGAGAATCTATACAAGACACAGTTCTCTACTTTATTTAATAGGAATACACCAAAATTTTAATTGAAAGTACATTATATTTGACGTCTCGATTTTCACCTCGGTAATTGTTCACAAACTACAAGACGTAGGTTAATGAAATTATCAAAGCAGATAGGATAATTAGTCGTAAGGGTAATATGCAAATGAGTCATGGCTAAACAATTGCACGCCGAATTCGGCGTTGGCTTAATAAGTTCTGGACGGCTGGCATAGTTATTATAGTCGGTCTTATTATTTATAAGGTTGCATTATTGATCAAGCGGGACTGAACAAAGGACCGGAAGGCAATATGAGCCCCAGTTAAGACGCTGGTCAGCCGTCCTGGATTAGAGCTAGTGGGATTAGCGAGTAGTGGACTATACAGAGCGCGGTAAGCCGATGGGATTAGGACCGGGCCTGGATTCGAAACGGGATCTCCGAGATTTTCCTCTGTTCTCTCCAGTGGCCCGCCGCATCTGCATCTGCAGGGGCGGCGCTAAGAAATTCAAGCACGTGCCTGAACTTTCTTAGTGATAAAACACAACAGTTAAACAATTTATGGCTAATCTCTCATTATTTAAGTAGCACAACCATTTTTTGGCATCACTAATAGGACACTATGCTTTAAAGAACTAAAAATAATATCAAATGGAGGGTCTCGGGAGAAAACCATGAATGTCACAAAATATTTTATGGAAAAAAATGAATTTTACAGTTAAATACCATGTAAAAACTAAAATATGTGCCTGATATATTATATTCCAAAACATTTATCATTAACATTTACTACCAAAAACTAGTACTTAAAACTAATCCAATGATTGTAAAAAATAGGAAAATATCAGTGAGTGTCAATCTTTTATGGAAGAAAATCATGAAAGTTCAGGTGCGTTTCTTTTCTGATCCAAACGTTTCTTCATTTTAACAGGCTGCAATTTCTCAAGATTTGAATTATTGACAGTTCCTTTGTTGTTGTTTTTTATCTTCATTTCATGAGGTATACTCATGTACATTTCTTTTGCTTGTTCGGATTCGCAAAACTTTGACAAAAACATTATGTCTTTGAACTTTTCTTCGTTAATAGCAATAAAGTTAAAGTATGATTGCATGGGTAGTTCAAATTCCGAACGTGACAATGATGGGGTCCTCAAGTTTGCTACCATTATATGAATCTCGGTGAAATACAGTGCGAACATGAGTATTAACACACATCACCTCTTTAATTTTCTGCATAGCAAAAGGAGCTTTTTTGACATATCTATCGTTAAAAAATTCAGTCCATCCCTTGATGAAACACTGAGATACTGAAATTACATTAAATGGGGCAGGCTATGTGCGAGAAGCTATAATATTTTCCTCCCAATCAGCAGTATTAGTGAATAATACTAAATATATAAACAAAAAAACTAGTGTTTGTATCTGAGAACGATTTCCGAAGTGGAAACCGAAACGTCAATCAACTTACTTTTACCTTTAATTGTGGATTATTCCCATCTAAATAGTAATTACTTTAAAATGCCACAAGAAAATAGCTTCAGAACAATATTAAGAAACCGTTATGGGCTCATAACGTTATTCAAAATTTTCGGAGATTGGAAATTCTTTACAAGAATCTGAATCAACTACAGAGCAAACTGTTGAATAATGTTGGGAAAATATAAAGGTGAACCAGAAACAGAAAACGGAAAAATTTATTGGGCACAGTAACCGAGTAGCAAAGCAATCTATAATACCCCTTTTACATGCAGCTCACTTCCGCGGCAGTAAGCAGGGAAGTTGGCAGCTTGAGTATGTAAATACGTCGCTCGCGCTGCCATTACTCCTGCCACTGCCGCTATCGTACGCTCCCTTCATTGGCGGTTTTTTAAACGGAAATCAAAGGACTTACAGTGCGAGTGACAGTGACTGTTTACATGATGCTCGCTGTCTTGTCAGTTTATGGACTAATATTTGTTTATTGTTTGGTAAATTATTCCTAAACTATGGTTAAGTGGAGCAATGACCAAGTGCTGAAGTTTTTAGAGCTATATACTAGTGAGAGATTCTTATGGGATAATTCACATAAAGACCACAAAGTACCCGATGTGTGGAAAAAGATCAGCATAAATCTATGCGTGCCTTCTGCAAAAGTTAAAAAATTCTGCGGATTCCTCACAAGTTAGTTCATTGAAAAAGTTTGTCATGTTTTCACTGTAAAAAAATGTTTGAAGCCAGTTTCAGATATTATCCAAATAAAAGATTTTAACACCTTAGCGACGATTATTTTTAACGCTGTCTTAAAAACTGGTTGTGTTGGCATTAAACAACATCGGTGACATAACACATCCCAATCTGACACAACGATTAATGGAAACTTTAGCTGAAAACTGTTGATACACCTTAAATGGTGCAATGCATACTGTTTGTGAATGATTATACGATCTGGCTAACGTTAAAATATATACAATAGACCACAGTGTTATAATGCATACAACAGACAATGTTGTAACAAAGATTTACCACTAAAAATATTTTGTTAACAATCTGATAATGATTATATCCTGATAATTGAAATAACAATATAACAGATTAACTTCAAGTACAACTGTTGTTGGTGGTGAAGAGATTGTTTTACTGATATCACTTAAAGGCCCGTTTCCACACTACGTCTTATTGTACGTTTTATGGGTCATATAAAACGTACGACAAAATGTACGTTTTGTCCAGTGTATACACACTACGTTTTTCCTTCCGTTTTCTACCTCATTTCTAATTCAGAGTCTTGAGTTGTGTGAAGTTTGTTTAGTGTTTTTTTTTATTATGGAGAAAACACGGCTGCTTTCTTTAATTTTTTCAACTATAAAGATACTACGACTGAGGAAAAAGGGGATGAAGAGGGAAAAGACAAGATGGTCAAGAGAGTGGGCTTCTAAAAAGAAGCCAGTATTCCCACGTCTCGTTACTAAAAGAGGCGAACCAGATGACTGGCGCAATTATTTGCGAATGGACACCTCAGCCTATTGTCAATTGCTAGAGTTGGTAACACCATACATAGTGAAATAAGACACCTCATGAGAAAAGCCATTACACTCCATGAAAGACTCACAGCAACTCTCAGATATCTTACAACAGGACGCAGCGTCAAGGACTTGGAGTTCACAATCATAATATCCAAACCAGCGTTAAGCCAAATAATTCCTGAAACCTGTAATGCAATTTATTTGGTTTTAAAACATAACTACTTAAAAACTTTTATACGATTCAATAAATTCCCCGAGAAAATCGTGGGTGCATTGTCGCAAATCTGACATTATTAGGCTTTTTTTGGGAAAAATGAAACAAACTGCAGTGGAACTAGTCGTCAAATAAGTCAAGATCGGACGACTTGTCTGAATATGTATTTTCACGTAACGTTTTATCCTATCAGTTCTTGCAAAACTATGCTTCTCCCATCATTTCTACGATCTGACCTTGGATTTCATTTCGGTTCGACAAGACGTACGTTTTGCTGTTTACACGCCACGTTTTATTGTATAGGATTTGTCCTATCCAACAAAACGTACAATAAGACGTAGCGTGAAAACCGGCCTTTAGTGCTCGAAATCCAACCGAAAAAATTATTTATTTTTTGAAATCTCGGAAAGCTCAACATCAGTCATAAATATACGCATTCAAAAGGTTATCGGCGTTTGCAATGTGTTCAAATGTGAAGTGAATAAGTCATAAACAATTTAAAACAGACATATAGGGGTCGGACGAAGACAACATTCATGCTGAGATCATAAAATTTATGAAAATTTAACAAAATATGTAATGAAAGAGAAATTCCATCTAAATGATTTAAATTTAAATTTGCCAATAGAAGGCGTACAATTATGTAGACTATAGGCTTATAAGCCTATTAAGTCATGGCGTGAAAAATATGCCTAAAAATTCTTCATCAAAAATATACTATAAGCATGTAAAGAAGAAATTCAATGATGAATAAACTCAAAGAATAAACAACACAAATGCCGATGACACTGCCAGACTCACAGTAAAGTTTAGTATTTTCTAGACTTTCTGAATTATGTTGACAGAATAGAAAAAATATTTCGTCTAAGAATCAATATTAATAAAACAAAGTGTATGATCCTTATCAGACAACATATACATGCCCAAAGAATTGATAAGTTTAACTACCTTGGATGCATAATAAATGACAAAAGTAGATAGTGAATTCAAAAGAACAGAGACAATTTCGAATAAATCTCGTTTGTATCAGCGCTGAGATATTATTGATAGATCTTTTATTGATTAATATTGATTTGATTACGTTCTTCTCACTTTTACAGGCAATGGAGCAATCTTGTTGTATATTATGAGGGGAGGTAACTTTGGATTGGTGCCATATCGTTATATTGACAAAATTCTAACACTTTTCTTCTTCGTTCATTAGATTCCTACAAACTGTAATCTTCTTTACATGGTATGGCCATGTACAATGAATGGACGATAGAAAAATACCAAGTACATCATGGAATTAATACCGATGAATCGTAGAAACCGGGAAATACCAAAGAAAACGATCTAGTTAGCTTGAGAAGGGACTAACCGAGTTAAAAAACAGCGCGTGGAACTTGAGACCACTTCTTATAACGCGTTATTTTATTTTAATTTAATTTTATTTTATTCATTATTATTATTATCTTGAACACGTGAGATTGATTCGGGCCCGTGCAAGAACATACAGGAATATCAAGCGATAAGAAGTATTCACTCAAAAAAAAAATAATAAATTACTCCATTTCGCTGATTGCCCCTGAAAATTCTAAAATCCGTTAGTTTGACACTATATTTTACATCAACGCTAAACCTGAAACATCCCTGAAATTACTTTATACCCCTTCCGGCTTCCAGCACACCCTTACTGCTTCTCTCAAATTACTCAAACTTACACGAAATGCATGCTTCTGTGTGCCGGCCGTTTAGCTTTACTAGTTCCTGAACCGGTGCCGGAAGGGTATTTCCAAAATATTGGTAGTCCGAGAGCGGTCAAAAGGCGCAACTCAGGCATTAAGGAATGTCTGAGAGTCTTACAAGGTTGGCAGATACAAATTGTAGACTCTGGATAAGGGTTAAATCGATGTTCTTATACTATAATCTTCTGGCATTTTGTTTGCCTTTCAAGATATGACTTCTTTATAATACAGGGTTCTCAGAATGTTTGTAATATTTCTGTACAATGTAAGCTACACTGCTAGATAAAATCACGAATACATTCATATTTGGAATTGCAAAGCCAATACATTCATATTTAAGTTGATTGGTAACTAGGAACTAACTAATATTTGTATTATAATATTATTATGAGTAAAATCACTGTGGATGCCACATTTGTTCCAGTCTTTGACTCATTATTTACAATGAGATTCCTACAAGAGAATTTGATTTTTATAATTCGATGTAAAGGTCTGTGAAAAACCAATAACATGCTATTAATATTGTTTCTGGCAGGTATTTTAAAATTAAAGTTGATTTTATGTAATCAAATAAAAGATCCTTCAATAAAGTCGTCCCAGAAACGCTAAAATACTGTCCTAAAGTCCTCGAAAGTTGATTATACATCAACTGGAAATAGTTCTTATCTCAGATAAGTTCAGGTTGGAAGACAAAATATACAGTATGTACACAGAGCTATTTTAACAAAATAAATCCCTAAAATCTCTCATCCGTTATCTCTTTATATGTATGCACTCTGAAATGTGCTAGTACGTCCTCCAGATCTAAGTCATATAGAGTATGTTTGGAACGTAATAAGACAAATGCATTAACGGCAAATAATAGAATCACAAAATGGATTTAAAGAGGAAAGAATCAGCCAGGATCATTTATTTACTATTCAAAATAATTCAAACAACGATTTGTATGTTTAAAATTTAGTTTAGTGTAAATAGAAAAAGCATTTGACAGTATACTTAAAGTAAGTGTAAAGTCTCTCTTATTTTCTTGTCTTCAGTGTACCATTTAGTAAAAAGTTGAGCAGCTATTTGGCCTGGAGTTACCTTTGGGAGCTATGGAGACAGTTTTCGTATTAAGTTGAGTGCAGCATCCTTAGTGTATTTGCTTCTGTGACAGTCAATGTTGACAAACTCTTCGTAGCTGCTCGAGTCAGTGTGCAGCTCGCTCATTCCGTGGTTCCCATACCTCCCCTCTCTTAGCTATTCGTTCTGATAATTCAAAGTCAGCATTGAATCTAATATTATGCCAATGTACTTTTCTTCTCTCACCACATTTACATTTGCACCATTCATGCTTAGAGAATATAATCCCTCCAAATTCCTTCTTCTGGGTCTTAGGAGATATAATGCCTCTAACTTGAGCAATGATTTGGCTATGCTGCGTTTCTTGAAATAGGCTCATCTATCACTTTGTCAACCGCTGTGGTATCAAACATGTAAATATTGTCAGGATATATCCCTTTGTCTATCCACCGCTGTTGAAAGATGGTCGTAACTTTAGGTGGATGAGTTTAAAATATCCTTGATCTGTCCATGCTCTAGCTCTTCACCATTCTTATCTGTATCGTTGATACATCTCTGAGGATTTCACTTTCAAACATAGCTTCGCACACAATGCGTTTCAATAGTGATTGTGTGATTTTTCGATCATAAGTTTCTTAAAATCGTCTCCTTGCTTGCATATTTCTGATATTGATAAGTTACTCCTGCAATATTAATTATACATGACAGATGGTCTTGAAAGACCTTTGTGTTGTAATAACGATCATATTTCCTAGTCCGATGTTTGCAACTTTACACATACTATTCCAATGCTACAATTTTCTTGCAGAATTTTTCATTGGGACCTATATATCCCAGGATATGTTACAATTGAAGAAATACTCCTTCATATCCTACTAAATAACTGATCAATAAATACAGTCCATGTGACCGTGAATTTCTCAGTGTTCCACACGTGTTTCAATTTAGCTCGATTTGTGACTTAAAATTTATTTCTGCTATAGCCTGACATCAAAAGTTTTAACTCTGAAAGCAATATTAGGATTTGCTTACGCAAAAGACAAATACGATTGACTGAAAAAATATACGTATTAAAGGACAAAAGCAAAAAATATCTCGCAATATGAAAAATCGAGGGAGTGATAGGACAAACATTACAAACCTTCAATAACACAAAAATAGACTATCGACAGCGATAAGCCTCTAAGTGGAAGGATGAAAGATTGCATTCAGCTTAGAGAACATCGGAGGAATAAGAAGGATCTGGAGCGATCTCCTTTGTAGGAGAATTACTAAAAGCAAGATTTTTTATAATCCATAATGAGTGGTCGAACGAAATCCGACATACTTTTGAGTCGTACGTAAAAACGCGCTCATCTAAACAATGAATTCTGTGGCTCGCACTGAACCCAATGATTGTTGACTGCGAAACAGAGCCGAACTTTACCCACGGGGCCGATAATTCTAGATTGGTAATTGTATAAACCGTTTAGAATAATTTTAGTATTTAATTTAGTTTAAAATTAATCATTATATATATATATATATATATATATATATATATATCATTATATATAGGTACTATATGAGGGGTCTAGATTCAAAACCGGACATTTCCACTTTATGTCATTTTAAGTAAATTAAAAAAACAATTTGCAACTTTACTTTTTAATATATTTTAGATTTTTTTTCTTCTGTCAATTTTTAAAAACAATTAAAATGATCCTGTTATAAATTTTAAAATATAGGATAAGGCGTAAACTAGAGAAAAAGGAATAAAAATTGGAAATGACCATTTTTGCATCCAAACTGCTCAATTTTATGTCCCTAAATATCTATATGTGATTGGAGAAAGTATATGGCTAATAAAATAAAAGAAAATACTCATTTAGAGGAAATGATTTATTTTATATTAATATATTACACACTAAAACTAGGAATAAATTCCCTATGTTCACAGATTAGATCATTAAAATCCTGCGTATGTTGCTCATTCTCGTTAAAAGCTTTGGCATAGAATTCTAGCTCCTGCATTTGCTTCCAGTTTGTATCGAAATGTTTGTTTAGTAGCTCGTTTACATCTTTAAGTTTTGCTTCTTTGGCCTTTACACCTCGAGGTAAAACTGTAGGATTTATTCCAGTCAATGCTTTACCCTTCTTGGTTACTGATAATGCAGTTCCAGTGTCAGATTTGTAGACCATATCTCCTTGAACAAGAATTCTATATCCTCGCAAACTCTTCTCTCGTAATATTGCAATTCTTGACGATCTGCTGATTTGGAAATGCCAACTTAGAATCCCTTTCAATATCTCCATTTTTTCTGTTTTCCAATCCATTACTTTAAATTCTGGATATTTAATTACGGTTGTATATTCAGAAAATATATCAAAATATTCTTGGAGTTGAATTATTGTCGTTTTTCTTCGTATCGCTTTTTTAATAATGAAATCCAAAAACTCGATCGGTAGATAAAAGCTGAGTCCTGTAACTGGATAGACAAGTTGCATTTTATTAATATTAATAGGAGCATCATCAGCAAGCCATGTTTGTCAAATTTTGTACTGTATCTATTTCAGAGGGAGAATCTGTATGCTTTAGCCTGTGATATATTGCTGAAGCAATTTCGCAGGAATCTTTTGGTCGATCAAGCCCGGTCCATGTGTATGTAAACACATTGTCTTTGGTAAGTTTCGCTTTTGAAGAGCCTGTATTAGTGTAAAATTATATAGAGTTGTCGAGTAGTAGGCTGCCTGATCGGGTATTTTTGGTAAGGGTATATTTTTCTGACAGTCAAAACTAAAAGTGTAAATATTGGAACTTTCATGCTTTAATATATCAAACTTTTAGCTCTTTATTTAGCAGCCAAAACTCAGTCATTTTGTTGAGTTTTTCTTGTTCATTCTCGCAGCGTTTAATAGTTGTTCTCAAACAAAGACAGGTAGAGCAGACATCTGTAGTAGGTGAACCAAACCCAATATTATATTTTGTGTTAAGATTATTTCGAAAAAAACAATCTCTTACTTTCAATTCGTTAGTGACTGACTCATTGTACATACGACACAGTTTCTTAATATTAAGCCCTGGATCTAAACACACTCTTACTCTTGACGATGACAAAATTTTTTTCTATGTGCATTTTTTAAATGAGAAACTCTGTCACCGCCCCTTTGATCGGTAGTCATTGTCCCCAATTTTTATTAAATTACACCCAAAGCTCGGTGTTTGGAAATACCAGGTATACCTAAGAAAGTCTTTCTACATACGGGTATTTTTTGTTTTTTAACAGCAGTGTATATAAAATATTTTACACTCACTTCTCTTGCTTTTTTCTCCGCCTGATACTTATGACTTACTGGTGCACGCACTTCACAATGCTTTAAAACGAAAGCATGTTGAACAGCTTTTTTTTATTTCATAAAAATTTTTATGAAACCGCTATATGTCCATCATTGAAAGATAGCAGCATTGAAATACCAGTCTGCACTGCATAAATACCAGTCTTCTTCTCCATGTACCATGTCCTTTTAGAACGGTGGTTACCATCATAGCTATCTTAATTTTATTCACAGCCACCCTAAATATACCAATCTCGCAAGTTCTTCGACCATGAGGTTCTTCTTTGTTCTGGACTGCGTTTGCCTGCTATTTTTCCTTGCATGATATTTTGTAGCAACCTATATTTGTGCTAAAAGGCGATTTAGATCGATTTTATCCACAGTCCAGGACTCGACACCATAAAGTAAGTCCGAGAACACGTAGCAGCGAAGTAGGCGGATCCTGAATGCCAATTTTAGGTCTCTGTTACATAACACCTTGGACATCCTTCTAAAAGCCACTCTAGCCTGCTCTATCCTAGATCTAATTTCGCCGTGACTATCTGCGTTACAATTTAGTTGCTGTCCAAAGTAAACGATTTTATCAACTTGCTCAAGTTTGATATTATTTACATATATTGTTACTTATTGCGAGTATACGAGAATATGTTGTTTACTTATTACGAGTATTTTGGTTTTCCATATGTTCAGATCCAGACCTGCCTCCCTACAACTCTTAACAACGCTATAAAGTAGTGTTTGCAGATCTTCTAGACAAGAAGCTAGGAATACTGTATCGTCCGCATATCGCAAATTATTGATGACTTCACCGTTCACAAGTATTCCTTATTGTTTTTCAGAAAGTGCTTTTCTTTGATTCTTTCGGAGTAAACGTTGAAAAACAGGAGTGACAAGAGGTATTCCTGCCGAACTGAATTAAATCAACCATTAGGTAGTTGTCCGCTGGTATAAATGGTATTGAAAAACGAAGTTATAGCCTCTAAAACATTGCTATCATTTATAAGCTTGTATATTTCAGTTGGAATTTCATCAGGACCAGTCGCTCTGCCATCTTTTGATGATTGTATGGCTTTTATAACCTCAGAGCGTGTTATTAGGGGTCCGTCGCAGTTAGTAATATCGGGAGGTGAACTACACCTATCGTCTTCGAATAGGTTCATGACGTAATTTTCCCATTCTTTAAGTTTGTCTACTTCAAATATTACTTTACCATGTTCATCCTGTAGCAATTCAGTTTGTTTCTTATTGAAGATACCAGCCGCTTCTTTCACTTTTTTATACATGTTAAAGACCAGTGGATAAGGTAAATGAAGGCCTATGTCGACAAATAGATAAGAAAAACTTATTTTAGTCTTGACTTTCTAGTCGAAATTTCTTAAGGTTAATTTACAAACTTTACTGAAAAATCTCTAAATCCTCACAGGAGTCCGGCTCTGGATATAATCCAGATTGCGGTGACGTTACCTTCCCTAAAGTTTTTCGTATCGACACAGACGAATATTAGTAGTGATTCTTAACGTTTGAACAGCTTTGCCTTCAACGTGAACTGGCTTTTTAAATAAAGCAGCTTGAGCAGTTTGTTTAGTTTTTAGTGACTTACGTTTTTTAATAAAAAAATTCGCCTGTACATCGCAAGAGCACTCTACAAAGCGGAGATATAATAAATTGCATTAAATTTTCAAGTTTAATTTTATTTTTGTTTATATGGAGTTCCAAGCAAATAGTTTCGACAACAAAATATCTTTATTTAAAATTGTTTATGCTCGGTCGACAGAGCCTAAAAAGTCAAATAAATGTTATCACAGGAAGATGAGTTTATCATTAAAGTAGAAAAGCCTTTATGAGTCCTATATTTACCCATTAAATTCTCAAGTATGGATGGTGTCACAGTACGATCAAATGTGGAGTAAATTACACGTAAGTATTGGCAAAGCTTAATATTTTGTCGTTAGAGAGTCACAAGGTTGCAAACCACAAACAGATTTTTAATCAGAAGCTCAAATTGGGCTAGGAGCCGAATTGAACTGTTTATATTTCAGGCACCAAACACAGATTTAATTAAAATTACTTGAATTATACTAGGCTACATACTCTGTAGTTATTCTGCGACAAACAGAAAAATCTATCGAATATCATAAACCAGCATTCCTGTTTATTTTCCAACTTTAACAACCTATATTTCGGATTTTTTGTTGAAACATATTGTTGTCTTATTTCATAGTTAATGGGACACCCTGTATAAAATATGTAGCTACCAACCTTTAAATAAACACGAATGGCTTCAGTAATACCTCTAAGAGACATTTAGCAGTTACATGTTCATCTTGGTATTAGTGTTTGGATAAAAAAGAGTAAGTATTAAGTTGCAAGCGCTAATCCCCGTTCTTAGCTCGTAAGCTCATTTGGATCGAACGCCAGCAATGATGAAATTCTAAACTCGTTTAATTACTATTTATGCATTAATCCAATCCAGCCAAATATCAAATCACAACTAAATGTCTAAGAGGATTGTAGATTACTCCGACCAACAGGTGGGAATCCAGAACCGATCGGTTACCTTGAAGGATCTATTTTAGGATTAGTGGATAATTGTCTATGTAAAAAATTTTTTTTGGTTAAAAATTGGTATTATTTATACCTAAGATAATTATAAGGTTATATTTACTAAAGTCGACTACTCTACCGTAGTATCTGAAATGCGTAGAAGAAAGATTGAATCAGCGATGAATCTAATGTCATAAACCAGCGACGAACAATTTTAAAATTATTTGAAATTTTTCAATAAATACTAAAAATTCAACTCTTTGAGGACTAGACTATAACAGATGGTTGATGGAAGTAGTTTATTTTTTTAACCATTTCACATACATCTATGTATTCATCATGTCGTGGTTAATTAGCATATTTTGATTTTGACGAAAACACAAGATCCGCTCCATCAATAAAACCATGCTTTCCACCCGCATGCAATATACTCTTTTCCTCGATATGGGTGTGTTTTATGGATTTAATTCTGTCGTCCTGTCAAAGCTTATATAAAAATTGTTGTAATCGTTGACCACAAAAACTGTGCTACCGTCCATTTCCAAATGGAGTATAATAAATGTAATTATTTCAAAATCATTTTCATTAATATCAACTAAAAATTAAACTCTTGACGTAGAGTATCAATTCTGAACCGATTTGACGAAGGAAAAGAGAATATGAGTTTAGTTTACTATTTTTATTGGGAATAAACCACAATTTTGCTTTAAAATAAGTTTATTTGACGTTTCGATTTCCACTTCTCAAAATACCTCATTATTTCTATTTAGGTTTTCTAAATTATGTTTTTTTCTAAACGAATATTAAATTTATTTAAATGTGTATTTCTTTGTTTCACACATACTATATGTATACTAAAAATAATTCAATCAAAATCAGAGTTTGATATCATATCGAAGTAAATTTTTAATATTTACCATGTCTGTGTAGAATATTTTGTAATCTTCTGCTTGAATATGCTGGACGTAATTCAAGCTCTCAATAGTGGCTAAATTTTACAAATATAACAAGAAACGAATTATTGTGGAAAATTTTGCACGAATTATACTTGTTTTGGGAGAAGCACGATCTAAAATGTGTGCTTATAGAAAAAGAAGAGATCGGTGTTGAAAATAACCCGTTAAAATGATGGTACTCGTAAAATATCGCCTGCCTGAGCTCCGTTTTTTTAGTATTGCTGTAGCTCGATCAAAGATATTAATTCTTCTTGTAGAGTACAAAAAGATTCATTTTAAAATCCATTTTAAAACCATTTATTCAGAGAGTGTATAAACTTCGTTCTTTCGAAAAGTCGTTTTTATTATCTTGATCAATTAAAGCGTTTATTTGAAAGACAACATTTATTCAAAAATTAAAATTTTGAATTGAGAATTGATATTTTAAACAAAAATCGGTAGAAACTTAGCAAAATATATTGGAAAATGAACATATATAATATCCTCGTGGAAATAACAAAAAATTCTATGATGTCTATTTGCGACCACTGCTATTATCATCGCTAAACAGTTCTAAGACTGGAGTATGGTCCTTGGTTTACTCGAATTCTGGTTCTGGATTAAAATAAAATTCTTTATTAATAGGATTCTTGGGATATTTAGTTAACTTCATTAGTTGGCAAAACTTTAGTTGGCTTATTTTATTTTTCACTTTATTTGGTATCAGAGTGAGTTGTTTTGGTTTAGTTTTTCCAGTAATGCTGTGGGACGTCCATGGGTCGTGATAACTTTCACGTATTAAAACTTGTCCAGGATTCTTCTCAGATATTCGGTAAATTCTTGCTGGTTTCAATAAAATTTTTGGTTTTGGATTCTAAAAATAAATCCTTAAAACTTTCGTCCATAAGAAACCAGTCAGTTTGTTTCTTAGCATTAACCACTGTAAATGGAGAAGGTTTAGACCTTGACTGCCGAATAAGATCATCCTATGCTTCTGGAACATCAACAACTACTTTTTTTGCAGAAAAAATCTATCTATCTAATCTAATCTATCTAATCTATCTATCTATCTAAAAAAACCTATCGCAAGGTAGGTATGAATGTTCTCGTATTGGGTATACGTATGTTATCTCTGATGCTAATTTCAGTACATGCACCAGGATATATGAAAAGCGTATAAAGATGTAGTTTTTGTTCTGACCCGGGCAATTATCAGAGAAAAACCATTCATTTTACCGAGTATATGATCTTTTAGATAATAAAATATCATGGAAGTTACTTGATTTTAACCACATTTAGCCATTCCTTCGTGATGGGTATACATATTGACATAATTGCCTTCAATGTCGTGTACACCGAATACATAGTACCAATGTTGTCTGCTGTAGAAAACTTTCTTCTTCTCATTGCGCCGTCTCCTTTCGAAGGTTGGCGATCCAAATGGCAATTGTAGTTTTGGAAACTGCTGCGCGAAAGATCTCTGCGGATGAGCGGTCGAACCATCTCCTCAGGTCTTTCAGCCACGAGTTCTGGCGTCTTCCTACTGATCTTTTGCCCTGTACTTTTCCTTCCAGTATAACTTGAAGTAATTCATATCTTTCGCCTCTCAGCACATGACCCAAGTATTGCATTTTCCTCTCTTTGATTATTCTTAGTAATTCTTTTTGTTTACACATGCGACGAAGTACCTCAACATTAGTAACTCTTTGTACCCATGGAATCCTCAACATTCGTCTGTATATATACATCTCAAAGGCATCTATTCTTTTTTCTACTTCGGAGTCCATTGTCCAACTTTCACAGCCATACAGTAAGACAGAAAAAACGTAACATCTGATCATTCGGATTCTAAGCTGTAGACTAAGGTCTGATCTTGTAAAAAAACTTTATTTGTAGTCAAATTTTTGTAGCGGAAGATTTTGCATAAAGTCAAAGGCTATTGCAGATACATTATTACTATGCTGACATTTATGTTTAATGTTTCGTTTTATGTCTAAAATGCCTTTGCTGTATTGTTGATTTACGTTGATTTATCGATATTCGGTAGTTTGAGTTGGGTTTCAGTTTCATCACATAATGTACAAGTGTCACATTTGGGGTAAGAAAAAGATATGTTAAATTGAGTTTGAAATATGTTATATTAAACAAAGTAAGAAACCTTGGACTGTGGGTGAAGTACATATTTTTTACATTTAACTCTGATGGTAGATATTTTTTTGTTCAGTCTCCGTGAGATGTTATTATGTTTTCTTTATCAGCAGGGTGTGTCTTCTTATGCCTATTTGTATGCTTGCCCCGAGATCTTTTGGAGAACATCCGGTCATTACTAAGCTATTTCTAATTCGACGGATCTGCATTTCAGTAACACCGAAAATACTACGAAGAGCTTTGGCATAAATACGTACGTCTTTTTAAGAACTTTTATTTGAGCCACTTTTCTTTAAAATTTATAAAAAAACGTTTTATAGACAACAAATTTTAGAGACATTTACCTTTTAGAACCTTCAAAAATCTGTATTTTTACGTAAAATCGATCATTTTTTCGCAGATAGATTGGGGTACAATGTTGTTATAAAAAAACACATAACTCCGGTTATCCTTATCTGACCTTTGCAAACTTAGTCTTGTTATTTTTTCCAATAATGAAACAGTTGTAAATTTTAATAAATAAGTCACGTAAGAAATATGTAAGAGGTAGGAGCTTTTCTTCGAACTTTAATGACCTTCTAACCTAATCAATGTTGGCGTCACTGTTACGAAATCTACTTAATGTTCTTTAATAGAATAGTTTGTAAATAAAGAATTATCTAATATTTTATTAAATAAAAAGTTGGGTCTTCTAAACTGGCGTTTAAATATACAAAATATCAACGACTCCTTTTTGATCGCGATAAATGAGTTTTTCTCGGTGTAGCGAACAGTCGGCGAACAAAATCCGGTTGATACATTCACTTACCGTCGTCACATACACACTCTCCTTTGTTTGGCATCTATTCAAGTAGGCTCAGTCTACTGAACTAATCCTTAAGACGAAGCTACGGGGCTAAAGGGGCTAAGAGGCTAGGTCGTAGGTTTCTCCTGCTAAAGCTCTCTAATATGCAGAAACCTTCTTAACCTAACGAGATTAACGAAGACAGGACAGGCCAGACCGACACTGCCGGAGGCCTAATTCCTTTATCTTCGTGTGGGTTTATTAGTTATTTGATGGAGGTGGTCCGGTATAATGGACTAGCACCTCATAAAAAAGGACAATTAGACAATTAATTAAAATATAAAAATACAAAACTGAAATTTCTTCTACAGTTCTTTAATTTTTATAGATACACAATCCTGTATATTTTTTTGAATATTCCTACAGAATCTACATCGTTAGAAGATACCGGAAATCGTCTTATCCTTGTAGTTCTTGTCCTTTTTTATAAATAGGGACTACTATTGTTGTTTGGAAATCTCTTGATACCAATTCTTCTCTCCATGTTGTATTACGTATCTCCAATGTTGCTTTTGTTCCAAAATTTGGGCATTTTCTGGCGATTTTGTTTTGTATTTTGTTCTCTACTTGCTTCCTGAATTTAATTTTTTATCGTTTTTTAACGGTCGTGTAGCCAATTATTATGTGTAATTTCTGATTTTTTCTTTTCATTTTTTTATCCAATTTATTTCCATTTATTTACTTTTAAATATTTTATTACTCAAATATGTTTTATACTTACTCCCTTTTTTTGACGTGTTACTTTATACATTTGTTTCATCAGGTCGTTTGTTTTCTTTATGTTTTTTTCTTGCTTATTCAATAGACCTTTTTTTCTGTTTCTTTTTTTTTTGTAATTACTCTTCCATTTTAGTGTCATTCTCCTAATTTTTGTATTATCTTTATTTTATGCGCTTGGTGACCCATCACTGGAAAGTTTGTTGTGAGTGTTATAATGGCAGGTGGTTCAAGCAATACAATTACAAATTGGGACTTTAAATGGTGATTCGCGAGCGATGATGTCGACTAATAAAGTCATAGTTCAAAGGCTCACCAAAGCTTATTCAGTATACACCAGTAACAAAGGTCCTTCAAAATCCTTTAGTATCACCGTTAGTGGATTGTTATTTATTTGAGTTTCTTCTCCTCTTTTTTATACTAATATATAATGCTCACGGCCTTTTTCTAGACCGCGTCCAAACTCTCTGTCTATCAACTCTTCCTAGGTCTTTCTCTCTTATTTTTTTCTTGTGCTTTAGTTTTGCATCTCTTTACCGGTATTATATTCATTTTTAGCTTCATTTTTTCAACATATTCTGCCATCGACTCTATTTTTATTTCATTTCTTATAACATTGTTTGTTTCCCGATCTCTTCTAGTTACTCCCTATACCTTTCGTAAATGTCTCGTTTCTGCCGCTTATTATTCTTCTTCTTCCTCTTTATAAGCAATTCTGCTTGTTCATTGGCGGATTAATACCTCTATGGAAGGTTCTATCTATCGCTCACTCTTTCGTCCGATCGTCCGATATTTCTTCTGCCGATTGGTGTCAGTGACACGGATCACTCCCATTCTGCTTATGCGATTATTCCATTCTTTTTTTCTATTTAGTGCCCATTCGTTCATACACTGTACGTTACACTTCCTTCTAATATCTTCACTTCCCTTTCGATCTTTCAGCATATTTCCTGTAATTCTTTTCAGTACTCTCATCTCTGCTGTTTATAGTACCCTTAGTACCCTAAATGGGAAAGCTACAAGACATATCGTTAGAAGAAAAAGAAACAAGTAAAGAAATTACAAAGAAAGAAATACTGTATGCATTCAAGAACGCACTAAACGGAAAAGTCCTGTGGCAGATCAACTGCCTATTGACATCGTCAAGATAATAGAGCATGGGTTCTGTTAAACCTATTTAATGAAATTAATCAATCGGGTGACATACCCAACGAATGTTTAACCTCAACATTCATTTGTCACCCAAAAAGAAAAACGCTGGAGAATGCAGCGACCATTAATCGAATGTTGCACATACTTAAACTATTCTTAAAGATCATTCACAGACGAACTTCCCAAAAACTTGATAAGGACATTGAAGAAATACAATTTGGATTCCGTAAAGGTGTGGGTAACCGAGAAGCTCTCTTTGCGTTCAATGTACTAATCCAGAGATGACTAGATGTTAACCAAAATATGTACGTCTGTTTATAGATTACAACAAGTAAATTACAACAAAAAATTAGGAGTAATACTTCCTCTATACAAGTGGGACAACAGAGTCGAAAATTATAGAAGCATAACACGGTTAAATGTTATCAATAAGAGATAAACACAAAAGCTAACCTAGCTTAATAATTTAGACAAAATGCTAGATATATGGGAGTTCCCAGAAAAAAGAAACAGGGTAAGGTAAACTAAAAATAGATGGATGATGTTGAGAAGCACCTAAAATCCATGAACGGAAATAGAAAAAGAAAAGTAGTTGACAGGACAGAATGGAAGATTAATTCTAAGCAGTAGAAAGTTACAAATAGCCACAAAAAGGAAGAAGCAAAAAAAAGATAATTTTTATTTAGTAAAAGGGTGCTTCATATTTACTAATCAGTTATACAAGATTAAAAAAATCCATTACTGTTTTATCCATAAGTATTGTTACGATAAAATATGAGTCATATTAAAAACCTGTAAATATTTTGTTTATTCTCACTTCTGTTCTAGTATTTTCTCCGCTCCGCTAGAAACATGTCTGGGAAAGGTCAACACAGCTGCGAGCCGCTATAAAACCAGTCTGGGCTCCCGTTCGTTCGAGACAATTCAAACGTCAACATCCATGGGCTTCGAGAGATTCCAGGCTAACGGATATTTATATAAATAGAGGACCTTTTAATTTTAAAAAGTAGTCTGAGGATAATATCGCGGCGAGTTTCTAATTGTAACGCGGAAATCAATATTGTAAATAAATTATATAAATTAAAGTAGTTGTGATAAGTGTAAGAATATTTTATATATAAATTAAATAAAGACTTTAAATAAACTAAGTGTTAGAATATTTTTTAATAAATAAAGTTAATAAATTAGACTAATAATCTCATTTCAGTATTTATATTAAAAATATTGAAACAGCTAATATTAAGTTCACTTACGAATAAAATAAAGTAGGTATATTATAAACAAAATAGTAAAATAAATAAAGGTACAGGAACTAAAGGCAAAAAGAGTAAATATTTGTAAATTACTATTCTAAAGATAAATAAATAAATACCAAGCCAAGTACATTTAAGCGCAACGGCAAGTTTCGTCTAAATACGACAATTTTATTGACTTAGCTGTTAGGAAAATTATAAATGGCTCTACTCAAAACGATAAGCAGAAAATTTGATTTGGATGAAATTCAGATCGTTGTGCCTCCCTAACAACCACGGGGATAAGGAATATGCAAACATCATAAAAGAAGTAATGACTCCGTTTCAATTCCTCGTAAAGGACCGGACTTAAATGTTTCGAAATGGATATTAAAAATTTCAGTGTCCGATATGTTTAAAAATTATTATTTTTGAAAAATTAATAAAATATATTAAACCAAAAATATCAAATTATATACAGGGTTGGCAACTCAAAAGGGTCCACCCTGATAGTTGGCAATATTCTAAGGGGTAATCTTTTGTATCAAAAAAACGCGCTGGATACCCGTGAGGGTCCCACTTATTCAGGTCGATATGTTGAATATTCTTTTTACTGATCACCATAAATTTAGTTTTCTTTCTATTGATCTTCAGTCCAAATTGGTTGTCAGTTGTATTTACTCTATTTAGTATCATCTGTAAATCTTCGATGGTATTGGCCAGTATAACAGTATCATCTGCATATCGAAAATTACTTATTGGTACGCCATTAATCTTGATGCCCTCGTTGTACTCTTCCAGTGTCTCTAGAAATATTTGTTCTGTGTACAGGTTGAAAAGCAGTGGCGAAAGAATACAGCCCTGTCTAACCCCTTTCGAAATGGTTACGTTTTCACTCACCATATGTCCATTCTTCATGTGGGCTGTTTGATTCTAATATAGATTTTTTATAATCTGGATGTCCTTAGTGTCAAGTCCTGTAAGATGTAATAGTTCTATGAGTTTGTCATGTTTGATACTATCGAATGCTTTCTCATAGTCGATAAAACAGGCGTAAACATCTTTATGTTAATCCAGACATTTTTTAATCAAGACTTGTATTGCAAAGAGCTGCTCTCGAGTTCCAAAACCGCATCTAAAACCGAACTGTGTTTTACTTATGCTGTGTTTTAATTTCGCTCGTATTCTGGAATGGGTAATACGCAAGAATACTTTAAGGGTGTGACTCATTAAACTTATAAGGCGATATTCACTACACGACTTAGAATTCGATTTCTTGGAAAGGGGCATAAATGTAGATTTCAACCAGTCCGATGGAATTTGACCAGTATTGTATATCTTAATTAATTAAATAGAATATTAATAATTATATTAAATAGAAGTGGGTTAAACGAGTCACCCTGTCTGACTCTGCTTTGTACTGGTATACACTCTGTTAGTTTTCCATTAGCTTTGCCTGTATTCGATTATGGAAGTAGATGTTTTCGATAGTTTGTATAATTAGATTGGTACGTTTCTTGTAGTCTACCTGGGGCTTATGAGCGCGAGGACTGGATGGATTCAGTAGCTGAGCAGCCGCGTTCATGTCCACAGCCGGTCCCAAGCCCGGATAAAAGAGGAGGATTGATGGGTCAGGTTAGCATCCTACCTATTGTAAAAGAAAACAAAGCTCAAAGAAGTTTATATACATCAATACACAATATATACATCATTAAGAAGTTTAGTTTGAGCACTGATATGATCCTCGTGTATTATTTTTAAGATTTCATCTCGGATGTTGTCGAGTCCAGTTTTTTTCTTGGTTTTGGCTAATTTTATTGCATGTAACTTCGGTTTTTAAAATGTTAGCTCCTTTTTGAGTTACGTTGCTCCATATATTTAGCCTGTCATCTTAAAACAGTTTAGTTATGAGGGACTTTTTGGCAAATGTAGGTACTTTCTGGCCTTCATTACGAAAAGGCTTTCGATAGGGTACAGTTTTGAATGCTTGTGTATATATTAAGAACCAAAAAGTATCGACGGTAGAGACCTATATATCATAGAAAACTTATATTGGAAGCAGAAAGCAGTCATACGAGTCGATGGGAGATTAACCGACTAATGTTACATTCAAAGAAGCGTCATATAGTGATGCATTCTATCTCCACTGTTGTTTAATATCTAATCGGATATTATTTTCAAACAGGCTTTGCAATATAAAGACTTTGGAGTGTTATCTCTTATTTTTAAGTATTTTTAGGTCTCAACTGCCATAAATTGATTAACTTTTAAAGATTAAAGCTATCTTGTTTTTTTTTATCCAGATCTTCAATTTCATTTTCTCTGTCAAAAAACCACTACTCTTACGCCTTTTAAATTTTCTTAATAAATATGTCTTAGCATGTTTTACTTTGTGTTATCTGTACTTTTTAAAATCTCCAATTGCATTATTTCTAATACAGAAACGATATTTTTCAAAAAGTTAACCAAGTGAAAAATAGAATATACTGCTAAAATAAGGTAGGGAGTTATTGGTAGAAGAAATTACAAAATTATTGCAAAATATCCTTAAACAAAATAGAAACCCAAATAACTGGAGATTAGGTATAATGTTTTCCATGTTCTTATGGTTTCCTTCTAATTATAGCAGTTTATATCTTTAGACCACAATTGTAAAATTTTCCACTCAAGTGATAACTAATAAAATCAATATTTTCACAATATTATCAAAAAAACAAAAGTGATCTAGATCGGGAGATCATGTATAGACGTTTTATTTAATAATCGATAAATTCTTGTACATTCCTGTGTTTCTTAGACTTACAGAAGGCTTTTGACAGAATTGAGCTGAAGAATGCTACCAAATTATTGTGCATTATAAAAATTCACACGGTAAATCCCTCGTTGTACAGTGAACAAAGTGTCTCACTCACTTAGCCCATTACTATTTAAACACCAAGACTTCAGTCTAGATGAGATAATAATGGAAGAGCTTAAAGAAAAATGACATATTGGAAATTGCGAATTGGGAAAGCGAATGTGAAACTAAGCTGTGTTATGTCAACTAAGCTGTCTTGCTAGCGAAGAATACTAACGATCTTCAAAGGCTGTTACATGGTTTTAACGTAAAACAGAAAGAGTTTGAAGAAGAAGAAATTATGTGTAGGTAGAGCTAAATACTAATTATACGTGAAACATCTACATCAAATAATTATATCTAAAATAAGTTTATTTTAAAAGGCTCGACGTTCCAGTTTGTCCCTGTCCAAAAAGAAACATTAATTCATGCAGTGGCATATCTCAGTTAGCAAATGATCCGTCATCATGAAGTAAAAAGTCGATGGAAAGATAAAGAATAAGAAGGCGGCATAAGGGCAGATGATTCGATACTTTCGGGGCTCAACCTGAATTTAATGGAATGTGTACCACGAAAAGTAACCCCTTGATAAGAACGATCAATTGATAGCAGACGGAGACGGCATTTTGAGATGCAAAGTAGGCGGTGTATTCGGAGAATATGACACATAAATAATTGTCATTTGAATAAGTGTAAATCGCGATTTTGGAGTTTAAATAATAAAATGAAATATATTTATTTTTTAATCTATTACTTTCTAAATTATTCTAGCTATAATATAAACATAAGCTAGCTATAATTTATAATGAATTATGGTAGATTTAAATATATATTCTTTATTATTATAAGAAAACAAAATATACATAAAGGATAGCCGTTATTCAAAAATGTTTTTAAATTATTTTGAACGAAAATATCATTGCTAATGTGCAAAATTCTGTTCTTCATCGTAACAACAGTTTTATGTTTTTGGCTTTTTGAGAGCTGAGAGAAATAATTTATAAATCTTCTTGAGTCAGTTGGTTTCTGATAAAAATTCAAAATGAGCTTATTCTCTGATGTTCTTATCCTCTTAGTGCTTAAAAAAGGAACAATAGTTTAAATACTTTCCTCGTAAATCGCAATTATCACGATCCACATATTTATATCTGTATAACTTTGGAAATATCGAGTTGTAAATCATCAGCTGTTTTGCTACATTAGCGTCTATCTCACCTATGGATTTGAGATTCTTAATAGAATTGTTGTATTTAGTTGGTATTTTCAACGTTGGATCAGTGGTTAATTTACTGTATGTAGAAGAATCCTGTAGCATTAGCTCAGTTTTTATTATATTCTGATAACAGATTTATCTGAGATAACAGACCAACAGCTCCCGTTATTTACCCGACGTAAATGGCCTAACTGACGATATAATTAAGCTGCTGAGTGGAATTCATAAAAATAGAATAGCTAAATATAACAGCATATCAAAACACCAGACATGGGTTCTGAATCAAAGTCATTTCATTTACCAACTATCTTGTCTCGAATGTGATCGGAAGTATATAGGGCAAACATCGCAGTGATTAAAACAAAGAATAACGGAGCACAAAAGTAATTTCAAAACAAAGAAAATACTTGTGCAATAGCGCAACATTCCAACACAACAGGTCACACATTTAGTTTATCAGATGTCAAGATCTTGGATATAGAAAACCACTATAAAAAAGACTCCTTCTCGAAATGAACCACATCAACAAAAACAAAAAGTAAATTAATTATAAGACAGACACATGAAAGTTAAGTTACATTGTATTGTAATATTTTATAGAGTGAATAAAATTTAAAGCATCATTGGCCATATTCTACACAAAGCTTTTCTAGCAGCTCAAAACAGAGAAGAATGGAGCCTCACAATCGAAGCAATCAAAAATGATTTCACTATACTTTTATGAAAGTTAACAACTTATAAATCTGTTAAATACCGCTCATTGTTGTTTTTCTTATTTTTAGAAGCTTATTCTAAATCTTCTCAGAAATCGTATTGAATCTGGTGATATACCTACTATATCATATCGCTTTAATAATTTCAGATTAGATTATCTTGCTGATCTACTGAGAAAATCCATGTAATATGTCACCATTGATTTGCTGTTTTCTTAATTCTGAGATAGTTGGTCATTCTAAATAATTTGTTCTTTGATCTCTTTAATAAGATTTTTGTTAATGGAGTATCAATCATGTTTTTAACATCCTTTTTTATTTCAGCAAAGTCTCTACCAGTCCACTGCATAGTAGAAGCTATATGTTCGTTAGAAGAAAGCCGAACATTGCAACATGGAGTCTGGAGAAGGCGCCCAATGATCGAAATAGACACTTACGTCATAATTCCCGTAGGAACCCCTTTCCACAATCTAGTTCAGGCAGCTCTTTTCCGCTTAGGATACTCCTCAGAAAGTGCAGCTGCAGCCAAAGGCTCGATACTTATCAAGAATTGGAAAGCTCTCAGCTTTGATCAGATTTCTGATGACCCTCTCATTACAGTTGGGGATATATTGGGGGAACTTTCCACCGTAGCTACGTTGAGAATACAGGTTTTTAGAGGAAGACCTGGAGTTCTCAACGAGATTAAGGATAAGCTGCTCAGATTTTTGCTGCTGCAGTCACACGGATTGCTGTTATCTTCTGGATGCCCTTTGGACGAGGTAAGATATTTTTATTTGTACAAAAATGTTTATTTGTTGTGTTGCAATTAGGTAATTACCAAAATGTTCTAAATAAACAAGATACAATTAACAGTTCTAAACAATAATAAACCTGAAAAATAAAAATAGAAATTAACTCCACGGGAAGTAAGTTTCCCATCTTAATTCTCCAGGAAGAGGGGGCATGTCTTAAGAACTATGGTATTTCTTATTGCTAAAAGCAGAAATCATAAATAAAAATATACCAAATTAGTAGAAGGTTAGAGATACGTCATTTGCAATTAACTACATAAGTACATAAAAATCAGAATTTAATATCAATCCCAGGGTACATCATCCTCAGAAGTTCAACCCAAAGTGCCATTTGATAAACATCTACAAGTTAACATAATTTCTTAATTTATAATATTTTTTGAAAACGTTTTCCGGATTGGAAAACTAAATCTAATAGGCAAGTGGTTTATTGCAACAAACCCTTTTTATTTGATTTTATATATTTTTTCAAGTTCAAATTCAAATGTATTCTTTTTTAATTTTTCCAAGTGCGCCGGAAATTGTTATTAACAAACAATTTCCCGAATCGTTTTGAGTAAAATTTTTTTAGACGTATCTCATCGAAATTTTTCGATTTTGGTAATTTTTCGAAAAATGATTCCATTTCGAGTTATACGCAATTTTTTATTGAAAAAAATGCCTTAATTAGTGATGTTTGGGATTTTTTTTCAAAGAACTACTAACTGAATTAGAATAGAAATATGCTTTCCTTCTCCTCCTCTATCCTTTATCCTTCGTAAGGATTTTTTTTCTTAAAAAAAGGCTTTGGCAGAGCCAATTAGCCAGACTTATTTGTGTTTATTGTTAAAATCGACTGAATTTTTAATTATTATTGATTGCAGATTCATAGTCAAATGTTAGTACTACATATACCTAATATTTTTATGGATACAGTGGAGCCTCGATTATTCGTCTCTCTATTAACCGTCACCTCTGTTAACCGTAAGGGTCCATACATAAGTTATATTGACAACATAAGTAAAAATTTACTCATCAATTCATTTTGTTTGAGCATTGCGATAAGCCAAACGAAATTCGTTGAAATGTACACGTAAAGTTATGCCACCACCGCATTTTTTTATGTAAATAATTATTGTTTTTATTTAGGGCTCTGGATTAAATTTCAATTTAAATAGATACTGATAAATGATACCGTGCTTTTAAAGTTTCATTTTTAGAATCGCAAGCCGAAAATAAAAAAGCAGAGCGCAATAATTAATACAGTCAATATCTGTGTGTCAACATAATTCAGTTTGATTCAAATTCGAACATTGATTTTGTCACTTATGCAGACCACATAATACTACTCTCTTAAAGTACCAATTTAATATAACCCCCAGAAAATTAAAAATGTTATTTCCCCAACAAAGACAAAATGCATGGTTATAACAGCAAATTTACTAAGATGTGAATTAGAGCTGGAAGGTCAAAACAAGTGATGGAGTTATAAAAGTTGTGAGTATACATAAAATTTGTTTAAGAATAATATTAGAGTGGTATTTTGAGCGGAGTAAACTTTCTTAAATGCAATTTACCGGTATATGTCTATATTCGTTCGTTAAACGTACTTGTGGTAATGCTGCGGTTATTCGCTTCCGATTACATACATAAATTTTGTTTTGATATATTTTTATTTTCTTTTTTTTTCTTTTATTATTTTCTTGTTTTTTTTGTTTTCTTTTTTTGTTTTGTTGCTTTTTGTTTTTTGCTTTTTTTTGTTCTTTTTTTTAATTTATTTTTTTGTTTTTTGTTCTTTTTATATTTTCTTATTTCTTTTATGTTTTTTTTTACTTTGTGGTATGGTTTTTTTTTTTCAAATCATATTAATAGATTATGCCTATATACTATTTACAACTTATATTTACATATTTTAACATGTTTGTAAATGCAATGAAGAATTTCCATATTATTTGAAAATATTAAAAGATTAAGGTTTGTTGGAAAACAACACTTAGAATTTATTAATTCCTTATAAAGTTCGTTTATATTAATATGTAATCACATTCTAATATAATATGTGTTAGATCGCCTATTTTGCCACAAGTACAATTGGGAGTATTTGATAAGCCGATTCCATGCGTGTAAGATGGAGTAAGAGCATGATTTGCTCTCAGCCGATTAATGGTCTTTATAAAATGTCGATTAGATTCTGTGTAGAACCATCGTATTGAGGGTATCCTAGTGTTACAATGATAAAAGTTTAAGCTAGTCTTACATTCACTGTAATGTAAATGCCAATTATTTTTAAGTTTTTGTCTACTAACGGTGTCAATATCTGTCGCTGGAATTAAATTTCTGTTTACTTTTTCTCCAAGCATATATGCTGATTTACGATCTCATTGCCTTTTATTCCCGAATGGCCCTTGATCCATGTAATTATTAAATTTAATCCTAATTGTATAGTTTCATTAAGAATTTTAAGAATTTTCAGTTCAATGTGGTTTATGTGTTTGACTGTTTGAATGTTGTTAAATCTGTCGACCACGCTTTTACTGTCAGTAAATATAACATAGTTGCTAGTAGGATTCAGTACTACATACTGAAGAGCAAACATTATTGCCATCATTTCTGCTGTGTATATTGAGCATTCACTGGGTAAGCTATACTGGTGATGGTAATTTTTATTTTCGTGGAACATTGCACGTTCCATTTGCATCTTTTGACCCATCAGTAAAAATGTACTGATAATTTTTCTTTAATAATTATATTAAACATATTTGGGAGTAAATGTGAGTTTAAGTAAGATATCCTAACCTTTCTAGAAAATAGTGTTTTTGCCATTTCACCGTAGTAGTGCGGAATTTGGCTTTTATAGAGAATATCATTATATTTTACCGTAATAAGATAGCTTTCTACCAAAGGTATAGACTTTTTTGTTCTCCAGTACCTATGGGTGAGGTCTAAAACTGATAGCTCATTAAGATCTTGGAGGACTGTGAATTTGTCGCTAAGGAATTGGCGGCGTAAATGCAATGGAGGTTCCACCGCTTCATTTTCCATTATTTGGACCTTCGTAAGGATGTGGTGACGTTATGGTATTTCACGAATGGTTGCTATTCATTCTTCTCTCTCCTGGGCGCGGTGTGCTGCCTTAGACAGAGAGTAACCGGTAGCGCACTTTATTTGGTCTGACCATCGTAGTGGCGATCTTCCTCGGGTTCTTTTACCATCTACCTTGCCTTCAACCACCAAATGCTCAAAGAAATATGCTTTATTGTCACTGAAAATTTTACAATTTTATGGACAAACTTACAAAAAGTCAAAAAAAGCAATAACAATTTAAAATTTACTAAAATTACATAAATCGTCAATATCACAAAATAAAAGATAATAAAATATAAAATCCATTTCAAAATTTAACTAAATCGCAAATTGCATAATAAAATTGTACGAACTAATACCTTTAAGTTGATGCATGTATCAACTTGAGAAATTACAGTACTAAGGTACTGTAATTTCTTAGTTATTCGTTAAGAAACTCTTCCACTGAATAATATGGTCTTTCAGATAGATAGGCTTTTGTCAATTTACGGAACTTAAAGAAAGAAGTTCTACATTTAAGTTGCAAAGGGAGATGGTTGTATATTTTTTTTGCCGAATATAATATAGACTTCTTTACTAACTCAGTGGACGGGATCGGTAAATACACATCAAAGGTTGAATTTCTGGTGGAGTAGTCATGATTAGGTCTTGCTGGAAAAACATGTAGGTGTTTACGAATTAAGCAAACAGTTTCTAAAATATATAAAGAGGTAAAGAGTTAAAATCCCGTGATTTTTGAAGAAGCTCCTGCAATGTGTTATTCTACTGAGGTAAAAAAGATACCGTATTGCTCTTTTTTGTAATTAAAAATTAACATCAGATTGGGCAGCTGTACTAGTACCCCAAAAAGTAAGGCCATGAATCGAAGATGAGACTCAAACAAAAAAAATATGTTATTTTGAAAGATGCTAAATTGATTTCCTTCGAAACAGATCTTATTGCATAGCAGACTGAGGCTAGTTTCTTACTTAACAAATCGATATGAAGAGACCATTTAAGGTTGCTGTCTATAAAAATACCAAGAAATTTTACAGAATCAACGATACTGTTATTGAGAAGCAAGAGTTGAAGAACTCCGTTATAGGATAATGCTACTGTCTTATCCACATTAAGAGAGAGTAAATAGGAGTCGGATCAGGTTTTTATTTTAAGTAGATCAGAAGTTCTAGTTGCATTTGGAGTTGCAATATTAGAGTTCCTTTAGGTAATACTGGTATCATCAACAAAAAGAAAAATTGTTCTATCGATTTTTAAGTTAATGATGTCATTTATAAAGATAAGGAAAAGTAGAGGACCTAGTACTAAACCTTGTGGTACTCCACATACAATGCTTTTGTGACTAGATAGAGTCAGTATCATTTGCTCTAACTAGTTGTTTCCTATTCCTCAAGTAAGATTGGAACCAATTCGAAGAAATACCTCGAATTCCGTAGAAATTTAGTTTGTTTTTCAAAATATCGTGATTAACACAATCAAAAGCTTTGGCATACTCACAAAAAACAGTGGCAATGTAAAGATTATTGTTTAGTGCTTGATAGACCTCATGTAGTACAGAAAACATAACATCACTGGTAGATTTATTAGATAAAACGCCGAACTGACTTTTTGATAAAATGTTGTTTTCAATGAGTCTCAAAAATCGGGTTTTTATAAGTATTTCAATAATTTTGGATAGGACCGGTAGTAAGGCAATACGTCTACAGATTGAACGAATTTAAAACGGAACATACGAAATCAATCTATTTCGGGTCAACTCCGCTCTAGGTGGTTGGCCAACAAAAGGTTGTCAAATAATTATATTATAAAAATCCAATACTTCAGCGGGCTGCTGGATTCTGAATTCATTCAAGAACAAATCAAAACTCCACCCAAATAGGCTGCCTAGAATCACTGAAAAAACTAGACTACACAAGCAGTTATTATGCTGTCAAACCACTTATCGCTTCCTTATAGTCCAAGAGATAGACCTAAAATGCGCAGGCAAGTGGTACATTTGACCCCGTTTTATGGCTCTCTGTACCAACCCAGCTGTCCGCCCTTTTGGATTTAGAGTTTTTAGGGGCTAAATAATGAGCCATGAAAATGGCGGACATATTACTTATCGTTAATTTTTCCCCAAAAAATTGCAATTTCACCCCTGTCCGCCACCCCTTATGTATCCACTCTCGCGTCCGCCCTTTGGGATTTCGTCTAGGTATACCAAGATCTTAATCTGGGCAAATTTTCAGCCATATTATCGATCGTTAATTTTTCCGAAAAAAATTACAACTTCATCCCTGTATAGCCATCCCCTGTACCACGAGGGGGTCCGCCTGTAAGGCAAAGTCTTAACCCAGTTACAATGAATATATTCCAATAGAGAAATGTCGTATTACTGATCATTCCAAAATTTCGGCTCTATCTCTCCGACTATTAGGCAAGCTCCTCTTTCCTTTAAAGGAGACAGATAGTTGAACGATATTTTATACAATGTCTATCACTGGGTATGGATTTATTTTTGTCCAAGTTTTATATTGGTCCACTATTTCAAATGCAGTTCAAACAGACATATATTAAATTGTATGTTCCGTTTTAAATTCGTTCAATCTGTATAGTTGCAGACATTCAATTTTTCACCACCCTTATAAAGAGGAATAATAATGGCTATCTTTAGGCACTCTGGAAATATACCTTTTTCAAAAGAATAGTTAATTAGTGAGACCAGGACTTACAACACATTTTTTGGGAAAGTTAAGAAAAGAAGATTTGCTTTTGATACTACTAATTGTTTGAATCAGTTCAGATTTATCAAGTGGTCTTATACAGAATGAATTTGAGACTTTGTTTGAATTGGGGAGATAGGAAATAGGATCTTGCTGTGGCAAAATAGTTGATGTTGTTGATATTTTTACTCACATTGACGAAGTATTCATTTCGATTTTCAGGGTTTGAAAGAAAAAATGTTTGAGCTATGTTAGTTTTATTTCAAGGATCGTTTATTATGGACCAAGTTTCTCTTATAACATTTTTAGAGCTTCCCGGACGATTCTTTACACACACACACACACGCAGTGATCAACTCTGCCCCTAGGAACATGTGTATACCAATCTAATGTCCGAAGATCAAACCGGTCACACTTCGCTAGTCGAAGTGGTACCTATCTGACCCCCAGGTTTTTCCTCCACCCCTCCTCATCGTGTGACTTACGTGAGGAGGCTTATGATCTGAAAGTTACTTAAGGTGTCCTGGGTAATGGAACACCCTCTGTTTTTAAGGCTGTTTTAGCAGTTCAAGTACACTGCGATTTGAAATGGGCGTATCACTTACTTTTCTACACTGCTTACGCGAGACCATCTTTACTCAGTGCCGCCGGCCGACGGGTAGTTTAATGACAACAAATACATTATTCTCCATTCAAATTAGTTTTAACACGAACTAACTGACCGTACGTTCATGAGATTTGACGTCACGAAGGCGATAACGATGAAACTAAGCCTAATGATGAGTAACACGTTTCACTATTAGATTTCAGTATGTCTTAGCAATTTTCTTTAAAATTGGAACACGCTTTTCTCGACTATTACTGGACACAGAAAGGTGAAACAAAAATCAACGATTACAGAAAAAAAAACTCTTTCGAGTGATGGGCGTAAAAAGTTTGGTTATAATAGAACGTTAAACAGTATATTCCAATTTTTCAACAGAAGTTTCAAAAAAATAAAAAAAGTAAAACCATCAGTTTAAAGGCAACATAATTTCGAATAACGTGTCCAAATTTCGAGACATTTTGTCAGTAAATAACAGAGAAAACACTGTCCCTAGGTTTTGGTGCACCGATAAAACAGCCTTAATGACTGTGGTTATGCCACCTAACTGTAGGGGTAGCCACATCTAGGCTTTTCTCCCTATTTACATTACTGACTCTATTGAAGTTACTCTATCATGACTTCGGGACTTGAGTCCCTAAAACAAAAGAAAAAAGCGTGTGTTCCGACCATAGAGCCCCTAGCCTTGGCTGACGACTCTATGTTCGGAAAAGAGTGTGTGCTCGGTCACTCGGCCGCCAATTTGGCAAAATAAATTTTGTTCTCCTCGCCGGCCGAGCACCCGAGTAGGGTCCGGCCACTGAGCCCTTGTATGCCGCACAAGAGGAGGACTCAGTGCTCGGATTTCGCGAGGAGGATGCTCGACGATTCTTTAGATTTTAGATAGGTTCCTTTGTACTTGGAGATATATTCAGTGGCAAAGACGTTGGTAGTAAATTTCTTGTACAGTACTATACAGTAGTTAACGCATATTCTTGGCTAATGTGCAGATACCTTTGGTAGTCCATTTGATGTTTTGACTTAATTGATATTAAAGGAAATGCCTTATTGAAAATACAGACAAACCTATCTAAAAAATTACTGGAATTATAGGCCACGTCCACAGAGAGAAAGTGTCACCCAGAAGACAAGTACAAATTTTGGAATTTACGAAAGTTCTGAGTAGAAACGTTGGGTTTTCGAGGATTGTTTTTTAATAGTGTTAAACTTGGTATATACTGCTTCATGATCAAATAGTTTTGAACTAATAATTGTAGAGCGTACATCAAGGGGTGAGAAATCTGAGACAATATAATCAATTATGGTAGATTTTGTTTTAATAATTCTTGTAGGAGGATTAACGTGCATTGTGAAACCATACGATTCGAATATATTGACCAAGGATAATTGGGTAGCATAAGCAACAGCGTAATTAATATTCAAGTCACCGCATTGAATCTTTCTGCTTTTATTGGGCAGATCGTCGAACAAATTTAACAGGTTCTGAAAAAATAGTTCAGTGGAAGAATCAGGTAATCCATAAATTCAAAGAATGTATAGATTAAGATTCTTGTTATAAACCAATGAAAACTCAAGACAGGATTCATTCAACAGAAATCATATTTTGTCGTAACCGCAACTATCGGGGGAAATCCTAATTCCTCTAGAAACAAAATCATCTGTTTTATATGTTATAGAACGAATATTGCTCAAAACATGGAACCAATAATTTCGAATACGCATTTCGAGCAATCTATCGCTGTATATGATAATAAGAATTTAGTAGTTTTTTAGAAAAAAAATCCCAAAAATAACTAATTAACACGTTCAGCTCCGTCTCTTTTTTTAAGGGAAAACAGTGGGCCACTAAGATGTATTTGTGTAAACTAATTAGTTTTTAGTGTACACTTTAAAAAGTCATTTATAATAAATATGGGCACAAAAAAAATTAATTTGGTCACAAAAAAAAACTCACCGCGTGAGTCGCGTTGGTGGCCACAGGGCAGAAAATGTGTCGGTTGAACTTAAAAAAATAATAATCTGATTGAGAAAAGATATAATTATGAACCTAGATAACTAACATAAGTAATTATTAAATGGCCACAACATCAAGAAAACAAATTAATTATCTAATTTTCAATTTCTTCATGAAAACGTCTAAAACAATTTTCTAAGCACAGTCCCGGATGTTCAGGGCACTCCGCACAATGAAACAATGAGTCCTTTCTTTCTTTTTTAGTTTGCCAGCAATATTTACACCGTCGTCGTTTTGTAATACCATTAGCTGATTTAGGGCAATGGGATGGCAAATGAAACGTCAAATTTTTCTTGACTTGAGGGATTTTTGGGTTTGGTCCCAAAAGACTATCAATCACCGACAATCGAAAGTCATACAATGACATTTTTGTATTAGAATTATTATAGAAATAGTATGCGTTGATTAGCATAATTTGAAAAATATGTATGCCTATTTTTTGTACCACCTCATAGTTTTGTGTTCGCAACTATAATAATTTAACATCTGGTCGCCTAAGTCAATACCACCTTTATTTTTGTTATATTCAGCGACTAAACGGAGCTTTTCTTTATCAATTCCTTTCCTAGATATTGTTGGAACCATTTCATGACCTAATTCGGAAGAGATCATTAAAATATCTCGTTAATCTTTCCATTTACACACATATCCCTTTATTATTGTAAACACTCACCAGTTCATTTTGTTTTAATTTTTGAGAAACAACTTCGTGTGGATTTTCCGCTCTTCCTGTTCTCAATGTTCCTGTAAGATAAGTTTTAACCGAAAGTAGTTTTTTACACAATGGAACACTATTATAAAAATTATCCATATATAAAGAGTGACCAACATTTAGTTTCGAATCCATCAAATTTAGCACTACTTTTTCCGTATGATTACGTCCTCCAACTACAGGGTCACTAGCCCCACTATAAACTAATATGCGTTGAATCATCCCTGTACATTCTGCCAAAGTATACAGTTTGACACCATCTTTGTGTAGTTTGCCCTTGAGAAATTGACGAAAACTAAGTCTCCCTCTCCATAAAATCATAGATTCATCCAGGGCTAATTTTCTTTATGGATAATAAAGATTCTCCATTTTATTATTAAAAAAATCTAATAATGGAGATATCTTGGCAAGTCTGGACTGGTTATTGTCACTATTATTGTTAAAATGTAAGGCACGCAAAATTAACATAAAACGATTTCGGCTCATGTATTGTCCAAACACTGGAATACTAAATAAATGATTTTTCTTCCAATAATCATTTATACGATTAATTTTTATGGTTCCCGTGTGAAACAACAAACCAAGAAAAATTTTAAATTCTTCTACAGTTATATCCTTCCAAGCTGCAATTCTACTTTTCTCAGATTTACTTAGAGAAAGAATATATAAATTGCTATTTTGAATAATCAGGTCATAGAATAATTCACATGCCAATAAATTGAAGTAATCAATAGGATTGCTGCCACCCACATTAATTTTCAATCCTGGTATTGCTGTAAATGGTAGCACTGTAGGATGTTGAACCTCTGAAGACCATTCAATAATATTTTGAGACTCATCATCACCATCATCATCTTCAGATTCTTCTTGTAAATTAGGATCGTGTATCCGATCATCTTGATCACAATATAAATCTTCATCACTTGCGTCACTAGCGTCATGTGAATCTTCTAATATGTGTAAAAATTCATCATCTGAGATTGGCTGAGAAGTTTCCCACCTACCTCGTTTTATTTCATTATTCATCACTCATTTTAAAAATAATTTAAAATTGAAGTATTTAGCAACACACGTGCAATGACTAACAGTAAAACCAAAAAACATAATTTACTGAATGCATAGCAAAATAAACCGACGGGATAAGATTATGATAATACAACAAATTATTGCAAATGCAATATAATCTAAATAAATATGGTGATTCTTTCAAAGCTTACCGATTCTTTTACTTTTATTAGTTTACAACCTTTTATTACAGCTAATTTTGTCGTTTTCGAGCACGTCTAGCTTGAATATTTAAAAAGTAAGCAATGAAATTGAGGGTTTCATATTTCATAATCCAATTTATCAATGGGCCAGAAGATATTTGTTATAATTTTTGAAAAATCCGCCTAGATAACATTCATACATTGTCATATACTCAGAATAAAGTTTAACATCAGAATTCGAAGACCAAACACAAACTCCAGTATAAGCCAGTGTTTCGAAGCGGCCAGCAGATATTTGTTGTAATTCGTGAAAAATCCGTTGAGATAACGTTCATATATTGTCATATAGTCAAAGACCGCGAGACTCGCGTTGGTGGCCTCTGAGGCTATATTCACTGAACGCGACAGTCGCCTTGTCGGACTTGAACGTATTTTTTCGACAACAAATTGCAAATAACTCCAAAAGGTAGCATTTTTCGAAAAATTACCAAGAGAGAAAAAGTATTAACTTATGATGAAATACGTCTAAAAAAATTTTACTCGAAGTGATTTGAGAAATTGTTTTTTTGTTAAAAGTCATTTATTAATAACAATTTCCGGCCCACTCGGAGAAATAAAAAAAATACATTTGAACTTAAAAAATATATAGAATAGAATAAAAAAGGTTTGCTGTGGTAGAAATGCAAAAAAAATAGTCGGAACATTTCGTTTCTAAGCGTCTTTTTAGGGGTAAATGGTTTAAACAAGTTTTTATGCACTTGATATATGACAATATGGCATTCTTGTCATGCACTATTGCCAATACCTTAGTTTAAACATAATAATGAGTGAATGAAATACGTTTTTTACCAACAGGTTATATGCAAATGTTTATCATGTTTATCTTATTGGAACGTAACATAAAGACGCAAATCGTGTAGATTATGTTTTCTACTTTTTGAACGTTTCTGTAGGTGGAGTATGTCGAGATATATTATAGTGCATTTTGTTTGATAAAGCACAATAAGCCAGGTCTGATGGTAGCTGTTCATAAATGCATAAGGAATTGCAAATTGAAGCCTAGTATTTTCTTTAATAATGTGCATATTGTAATAGAGAGAGCATTATGCCAAAGGAGTTGGTTATAGCGGGCTCGCGCATCGCGCCGCCTTAAGAATTATAATATGAGAACGAATGTATTAAGGGTGCAGAGAATGGCAGTAACCCTGCTTCTAATAAGATTATTTAGCATTATTTGATGGTATTAATGAGATCAAAAGCCTTTTACATCATAGAGCAAGGAAAATCCTGCTTAACTTAATTTTTTTCTTAACTCGGTTGGTAACATGTATACGGGGCTCAAAAAAATATTTTCAGATTCAAAATTGGACTAAAAAATTGAACTTAATTGTCTCTTAGAATAATAAAACACAGTCTTTTGTTTCATGGGAAATTTTTACGGACATGTTAAAATTGGTATTTGATACAAACTTTTTTTTGGTTCTAATGATATATATATATATATATATATATATATATATATATATATATATATATATATATATATATATATAAATACGTTCAAATTATCGGGTATAGTGGTCTATAATAAAAATCTTTCTTTTTTTCTAAATTACTCAATATTTCGCTATTTATTTAAAAGCTTCCTCAGGAGTAAACTAAAAACAATTTGAACATTACAAAAAATGGCGTACAAATACATTTTAAAACACTTACAGAATTTAAAAGATTTCGCAAATAAAAACTGACATTGAAGTATTTGAAATATTAAATGTCAAGATTAAATTGTCTTAAGCACGTTCGTTACAGCTATACGACGAAAAATTAAAATTATTTTAAATGTAAAAATAAAAATAACAATAAAAGAAAAGTTAGAAAAATAATATTTATTTGATGAATTATTAAGGTTAGTTGTTATTAAGATGAATGTTGGCTATTTTTAATATTTATAAATTTTGTTCAATATGTTACAATATATGTTATTTAACTGTCCAGTGTCCGTTTTATAATTTAAAGTGTTTTTATTTTAATTAATGTAATACATTTCAAGAAATAATCTACTTTTGTAGTTATCAGTCTGTGCCAAAATGTGAGCTTTGTTATAGTCTAGCATATGACCAGTGTTTTCATAGTGTTCAACCACTGCGCAAGTATTTTTTTTTCTCAAGCGGCAATCACTTTTATGTTGTGTGATGCGTTGTTTTAACCATTGTGATGTTTGACCAATGTAGCTACTTTGACATCCTAAAAACGGTATTTCATAAACGACATTACTTTTATATAAGGTTGGTACTGGGTCTTTGATTTTTAAAAATAGTTGTTTGCTGTTCATGGTATTATATTTAGCTATACTAATATTAGGAACATTTTTGAATATGGATATGACAGAATGAGTTAGACTATTAATAAAGGGAAGTTTTTTATATTTGATTGATTTGTTATTAGAATCATGGACGGGACCGTCATAGAATTTACAGCACTAATTTCTATGACGGTCCCGTCCATGATTCTAATAACAAATCAATCAAATATAAAAAACTTCCCTTTATTAATGGTCTAACTCATTCTGTCATATCCATATTCAAAAATGTTCCTAATATTAGTATAGCTAAATATAATACCATGAACAGCAAACAACTATTTTTAAAAATCAAAGACCCAGTACCAACCTTATATAAAAGTAATGTCGTTTATGAAATACCGTGTTTAGGATGTCAAAATAGCTATATTGGTCAAACATTATAATGGCTAAAACAACGCATCACACAACATAAAAGTGATTGACTGATAACTACAAAAGTAGATTATTTCTTGAAATGTATTACATTAATAAAAATAAAAACACTTTAAATTATAAAACGGACACTGGACAGTTAAGTAACATATATTGTAACATATTGAACAAAATTTATAAATATTAAAAATAGCCAACATTCATCTTAATAACAACTAACCTTAATAATTCATCAAATAAATATTATTCTTCTAACTTTTCTTTTATCGTTATTTTTATTTTTACATTTGAAATAATTTTAATTTTTCATCGTATAGCTGTAACGAACGTGCTTAAGACAATTTAATCTTGACATTCAATATTTCAAATACTTCAATGTCAGTTTTTATTTGCGAAATCTTTTAAATTCTGTAAGTGTTTTAAAATGTATTTGTACGCCATTTTTTGTAATGTTCAAATTGTTTTTACTTTACTCCTGAGGAAGCTTTTAAATAAATAGCGAAATATTGAGTAATTTAGAAAAAAAGAAAGATTTTTATTATAGACCACTATACCCGATAATTTGAACGTATTTATAAATTATTTTTTGGTCGAAATAATCACTTCTAATATATATATATATATATATATATATATATATATATATATATATATTATATTATTTAAAATTCTTTGGTAGACCTATCGGTTCATCAATATAGCATCTTCCATTTAGACTCTAAACCTATACTAAAACTACCAGCATGACCTAATATAACGAATTTAATTTACATAATTTTCTTTTTTCTTCTCACAATTTCATAAAATTATTTTATTTATAAACAACATCTATATTGTCCATGTCTCTTCTATTTTTATTAGATGCATTTTTAGGTTAATTTAACATGGTACAAAAAAAGAGAACTCATACCAAAAATAAAGAATACAAAATAACACCTTACTTTAACCTGTCTGTCCTTGTTTTTTAGACCCTCTGTTTTACTGGATGACTTAATTGAAAGCTGTATTAGTAGGTTAACCCTTATGTACACGGGTGATACTTTGATACACGTAAGAACGGGTTGGGTCTGAGAAGCCCAAAAATGAAACTAAGAATTTTATATGTTTAATTTTGTAACAACAGGTTTGCGTTTCATATATTAGAACCACTACTAAAGGCAACTTACATACATAAAAAAAATGAACTTCTATTATAATACTAAAACTAAAAATATAAAAGAAATTACGTACTACAATATGGCCGATGTTTAAAAAACACCTTGCATATAACTTATTTAGTCATATTATCAATGCATATGCGACAAACAGGTACTGTATGTTCCAAGCAAATAAATTTTTTACAATAGTGACACATGTATTGAGTTTTACGATCTCTACAAAAAGCACAACGCCCCCTTTTATTTTGCAATTCCGCAGGTGCTTGTACTGGTCCAACACCACTGAGGTTAGCAGCAAGCTCTCCTATATCTCGTGCCAAATGAGGAGATTGAGCTCTTTCTTTTATATTGTCCATTACTAACTGAAGACCTAGTTCTTTTAAAATAAATATTTTTCTTTTGCTTGTTTTTAGATCCAGTTTGTTAGTTCTCTATATCACAAATGCATTTATTAGAGCAACATCAAGCAATCCATAAAAGATGACCATGGGCCAACGTTTTGTATTTCTTACGACAGTATAGGAACCTCGAAGTTGATCAACTGTGTCCGCACCAGCTTTCGTAAAGTTATAGAACGTTATTACTTCAGGTTTACTTTCGTCACCGGTTGTCGGATCGATTTGGTCATCATGGTGTAAGGTTGACAAAAGAACATGTTTTTTTGGCTTTGGTATATAGGACAATATTGTCATATCTTTGGTAAATCCAAACATAGTTGATTTTGGCGGTCTATTGTTCAATAAAAATTTGGTTGGGATATGCTTTTGTTTTTCCCTAGGGTTTTTACAATTGTTAGACTATGATTTGTCAGTAAGTTTTGTGCTACTTCAATTGATGTAAACCAATTGTCCATTGTGACATTCCGGTTGGATTTGGAGATTCGTTTGCAAAACCGCTCAACCACATCGTAGGCTGCAGAACTGATAGAATATTAACCTGGTGGTTGTGTACCGGCATAGATTTCTAATTGATAAGTATAGAAAGTGCGAGAATCCACCAAAGAATATATCTTAAGACCGTATCGGTCCGGTTTGTATGGAAGGTATTATTCTAAAACTACAGCGACAACTTGGCCAATGGCATAATATTTTTGAAAATTTTCAACTACATCCTCGAATACGACTCTAACTGCTGCAAGTTTGTCTACTTGTTTCCGTTCATCCCTTGTACGAATATCATCTCGACGTAAGTACTTCATAAGAAATCTAAATCTGCGGAGAGCCATCGTTGCCGGAAATATGTTAATGCCCGTATAATTTTTTTCCCAAAACTTAAAAATTGAAGTTCTACCTCCACGGTAAATGTAAGTAAAGTAGGCCAATCAGAGCTTTTAGTTCACATATATTTGTTAGCCTCGCATCAAAACTGTCTTTATATCTCACGGACACACGCTCAATATATACATTAGTACATTCAACAATATGTTTAATTTTGTCATTAAAAAACAGTTTCCAGCATTCCTTTTCAGTTGTGCAACTTTTCGCTTCACGAATAACTCCAGGAAGTTTTGTGATGATATTTTCTTGTCTAGTTCTAACATTTCGTGATCCGCATGTCTTATTCCATTTCATTCCATCTTTGGTATTGTAATAAAGATGTTGGTTTGGCCCACCTTGTGAAATACATTCTTGTAAGTTTAGTTCGGTGTCTGATAAATCGAATTCAGACTCTGAGTTATGATTACCATCTTCATTTTCTAATTTTCCAACAATAGCCTCGTCGGAATCTGAATCTTCATAATTTTCTTCCTCTTTGGTTGCAACTTCCTCGTAAAGACATTGCAAACGTTTTACCTCTCCCTTCGTAAGAATACGTGGTTTTGCTAAGCTCTAAATGCACTGCAAATGTTTTTTGCATATGTTTACCACATATACTGGGCTTAACAAATAGACTTGAGAAGTACCGAATATAAAATTGGAACCAGAAATATAAAAACGGTATCAAAGTTACACACGAAACTAAAAATACCCTTAAATTTACAGAAAGCTTTGATGTGGTGTACTCTCTACCCTGTTGCAACAAAGTTTATATTGGAGAAACGTCCACGAATATGTCAGTAAGATTAACATCGCACAAGAGTCACGTTAATCTGAATAAAGTTCAAGGGCATTACATGTAAGTGAACGTTAAGTCATGACCTTCAAACCATGACCAAGTAAAAATATTGACAAGAGAAAGGAGTCACAACAAAAGACTGTTTTTAGAAATGTGTTTAATTAAAACTACACAGAACTCCTTGAACAAAAGAGCGGACATTGAGAATTTAATCGCTAGATATAGTAATCTATTATCAATGAAAGAAATATCACATAAATAAAAGCCACAAAAAAGGTACCTACACAAACATTGGCGGTTTACCCCAAGTTCAAATGACATTAAGTGTTGGTATTTTTGTGTTTGGTTTTTACCTTATTTATTAGTAATAAAAACTCAAACGTTGCTTGTTTAATATAGACTAAGAGAGAGTAAACAGAACAGCTTTAGCTTCTATGCCAAAGCTTGCGATGAAGGTTGCATAATCATAGGAGCAGTAACAGAAATTTCAAAGTAAGGTGTTGTCTTGTTTTTTTTTATTTTTTTTTTGGTATGAGTCTGGTCTGTACAATATAGTTACGGTGTAGTATACGGTCCAATAAGGTCTGCACCATATGGGAAAATTTTTTATTTTTAGTTTTATGAAAAACAGTTATTCTTTATAAAAAGTTTTGAATTACAACCTAGATCAGATATTAAATTTTTCAGTCATATTCGCGCGGTTTGTCAAAAATATTTAATTTTATTTCCATAAATTTTAAAATATAAAACCTCTTTCAACAAAGATATATTAATAAATATACTCTTCATATTCGAAAGGTTATCCTCGTATACACAAGGGTAAAGTTTATATAATTACCAAGATTAAAATGAGGAAAACTCCCGAATTAGTCGGTTAACAGAGATTTGAAGATAAGATGGGAATAATAAGAAGCATATATTAGCAAATGTTTATGTGTAGCGAGATTAGGTGCTTAAAAGCAGACGTTGAAAACCCTATTTCCCGGATTTATCTCAGGTTCAGCTACTATTCAAATGAAAAGCACAAAGTGTTATGATTTATAAGCTCGTCGTTAGCCCACTCGTTGCTCCACGCTCGAATATCTGTTCCACGAATTTTTGAATCAGTTCATGCAGCTTTGTGGATAAAAAGGAATGGGATAAGCTGCTGAAATGTTCGAAAAACAGAGTGGCTCTAGTCTAGTAATCTCTAATGTATGAAATGAGTGGAGGGATTTGTAATAAATGTTTTGTTTATATTTGAGAACCGGCGGTTTGTACCACTAGTCATAAAAACTATACAGGGCGTTAACAAATATTATCCATTTTTTAAAACCACGTTATGTTAGCAAATTTAAAGGAAACACTGTGTATTTATGATTTTATTAAGGGATATGGTTTTTAATAGGTATTAAGTTTGTTATATGCTGTATTTTTTAATGTATCTCACTTTCTAGCTTATTTCCAGCCCATCATCAGGTACCAAATTAGGGTTACTTAATCACTAGAAAAGATATTAGTCTCCTAACTATGTTTTTTGTAACTCCCCACTTGAAAAAATATATATAAAAGCGAAACAAGGGTTTCAAAACAAACCGAAACAAGAAAGAAATAAATATATGGGAAAGAAATCTTTTTTAAAGAATTTTTCGAGGTATTAAAGCAGGAAAGGTATAGGCAGTCAAATAATCACTGGAGGAACGTCCTCCCTTAGAACCATCGGTTTAAATTTCCCACTTCCAGTACTTCCGCCATAAAAAAAAATATGAAGATATTTATTATAAGCGTAAATAAAAATTGCTTCTAGTTTTTAGTAAATCTGTTATAAATGATATGTTTACCTATTACAAAGCTCTACCTCAACTGACATTGTTGCATTTAGAATTATTTATAGCTGTTAAACAGTATGTTGATATGCAGTTGAAATTTCCTTGAAATGCACAATGTAGTTAGTGAGATTAGCTAAGCCTGGCTATTAGCAACTACGTCAGTGGCTTGTCCTAGTAGATACCTTAAAGTAAAATCAATGTTACTTGTTGTAGACAGATAATTTTGTCTTGAAAAATTGCGAGTTTGTCGATAATCGGTTTGTCAAGGTTAGTAAACATGTCGAAACAATGTTGCAAACAAATTAGATACTATTAGGGAATACATTTTGTTTATATATATATATATATATATATATATATATATATATATATATATATATATATATATATAAACGGTCGAAAAAATAATTTGAATATATATATATATATATATATATATATATATATATATATATATATATATATAGACTGTTTACATAATATGTTAATAAGTTATATTTTTAATGTCGTGATATACTGGCATTTAGTAAAGATTCCACAACCAAAACATTGCCGGAATAGTCTAATAAATCTAATAAAATTTGCAAAAGTGTATTTACAAATATAAAGAAAATAATCAACAACAAAATAAAGAGAAATGTTTTAAAAATCAAATTAAGAAAACGATACCAATTTTTTGGAGTTGTGTTTAGCTACATGATCAACTAAATAAAATTTTAATATTTTTTACTAAATTGCCACACACATAAAAGCAATTTTTAAAAGTACTTTTTGTTTAAATAATGAACTGAATTGTACCATTGTTTCAGATTCTTCTATCTCAACTGTGCCGAAGCACAAACCCCTCTGCAGGCCCTCTTCCGGAGATCTCGGAAGAAAATCGTCGTAAGTTTGACCAGTGGTGGACGACACAAATAAACCCCCAGTCACCAGCTGGAAGATCCCAGTTCGTGCCATCTTACCCTAATCAGTATTCAGTTCCACCTCAGGCTGCTACACCAATGGAACGAGGGTTGCCTGAAACCCATCCAGCAATGCAAACTGTACACAGTCAATTTCCCACGCAAAAGACAAGAATGAGGACCAGTTTTGATCCAGAGCTAGAGCTTCCAAAATTGCAGAGATGGTTTACAGAAAACCAGCATCCAAGTAGGCAACAAATTCAGCAATATGTTAAGGAATTGAATAGCTTGGAGTCCCGTAGGGGTAGGAAACCCTTAGACATTAATAATGTTGTTTACTGGTTTAAAAACGCTAGAGCTGCCCAGAAAAGGGCTGAAATAAGGAATGTGTCAACTCCTAACTTGCAATGTCATATGGGTGTGAATGGATATAGCAATCACAGTCCTACGAATGGCGGGGGATTTCTGTTGGCTGATAGCTACCTAAATTCCGATAGGCTAGCTGAACACAGGCTGAAAAACAGTCTGGCTAGAAGACAGTTGCCAAATTCCCACACGTCTGACGAATTTTCCAACGCCGGATCCGATATGGAAGACGAAGATATGAACGAGGTCCAACCTTCCAGTCCCACGGGACCCTTGTCGCTCACCACCCGTAAGGATTCCAGGGAGGCTAGCCCTCGATCTTCTACCCCTCCACCCCCACCGGACATACAAGTAGGTAGTATGTTCCTACGTTACTGTTTTTGGTAATTATAACTTTAGTAACACACAAGATAAATGAAAACACGCATCTTGTTTTTAAAAGACGTGAGTTTAAAGTAAAATATAAGATTGCACACAAACAATATCATAAGCGAATGCTAAACACTTTATTGGCTACAGAAAAAAGACTAATAGTGTTTCAAGAAATTGGAGTCGAAGCTAAGTTGAGTTATCTAAGACATATCATAATTTAAGACCAATTCACTAAAAGCTCCTGTAGTCTTCCTTTTTCCTATTCTCTTGAGGATTGGTAGTCTATTATTAGCACTTCTTCTTATATGGCCTTATAAGGACAGCTATTTTCTCTCTGTGGTGTCTGTAAGAGTTGCCTCTAAATTGACTATTTCTTTGATTCTCTCGTTCTTATTAATTTGATCTTGAAAATAATATATTTGTGCAGCACCTTCGCCAAAAAATGCTTTCACTGTGTTTATTTTTCTTCTTGATATTTATTAATTTATTTTCAAACTTCAAACTGTACTATTCACTACACATCCATAACTACTTTATAAATCGGTGTTTTTTTAGTTTTATCATATAATAATGAGTTTAACTGACTTGTGATCGCTCGGTCATTACCTATTTTTAGCAGTTCTTTTGTAGGTTTCTACAATCAGTTTTACTCTCAAATATTTATATTCCAAATCATGTTTCCATTACTGCTTAATTGTTTTTGCATATCCTACGGCCGCATACTGTGTTTTATGTGTTAATTTCATATCAATTATTTTTTTTACTAATTGACTGACCAAATATATAATATCGTCAAAGACAAGCTAGTCGCTGACAAAATTTCTCTCAAATTTCTATCATTTTACTACATTTCTTGTACAAATGTTTATATAAATCTTGAAAATGCAGGGAAATGCAGCATTCTTGTCTTATATCCTTGACGACTGAAAGTTACTTTTATTAAACAATAAGCGGTGTCAAAAATATTGAAAACCCAAGAAATTATGTTCAAAAGTATAAAAGAAAACTCAAAACAAGCTCACAACCAACATAAGTGGTAAAAAACAACTTGTATTGTGACGAATTTAACTGAAATAAGTTTTCTTTCAAGATCCCTTCGACATATGGGTTTTTATTTAAATTTTGCTACGTTTTAAGATAATTTTTGTAGTTTTACTCCTGCAGGAAGATAAGAGGAAAATATACGAAAAAACATTCTAAAACGCTACAATAAACAATCCATATAACTTTTAAATGGGTATACAGCTTTTTTACCACACAGGTTGGCGACTTTAACTGAAATAAGTTCAAAAAAAATGTAGGAAATTTTTTTTACAATTTTCCTGAGACACGTATTTGAACGTAGTCACAGTTTTTTATGTTTAATTCTATGGAGGAATGAGGAAGTAAAATGTTTCTCCATGTTCTTTTGCTACTTCATTTGGAGCATAATTCGTAAATTTTAGTGGATATAGTTTACATAATTTTATTATAAGACATCTTCTTACTATTCTTTCTTCTGCCTATATAAGACCTTATCTTTTCAGTTACTATTAAATAGTGGTTAGTTTAATTTTAGGAGAGTATATATCTGAAAAACCTACACAAATAGTCCTCTCTATCACTTATTTCTAATCATAAGCAGCCAATATCCCAATAATTTTTTTAGATATAACTTCTAATGGATTTACTAGTTAGCATTTCGTTAAGTACCGAAGAGTTAGCCTAACATTGTACTAACCCTTACTAATATTACCTTTTTTATTTGTTTTTTTGAATTACTGTCGATATCTATGGACAGCGACAACGATATTGCAAAAGTTTAACTCTTAGACTAATTTCACGATTCATTTTACAAATAGAATAAACCTTAAATATATATATATATATATATATATATATATATATATATATATATATATACATATATTCATTTTAATTTTCTATTTATTTATAATATGAAATACTAATTTTTTAAATTAAGCTATTTGTTATTATGAAAAAAAAATGTATAGAAGGATCTAAAAAATCAAGGCCATTACTAGGAAAAAAGGAGAAAGGTATATCTCTGTATATGTCAAAATGGATATGGATACAGTAACTATTAGCTACCAGTTCTGAGTAACATTCCACCACAACACCTTTGCCGACTCAATCTTTTAACTAAAGAATACAAAAGAATCGTTAACAAAACGGCGCGGCCGGTATATAAATATATAGAAGGTGAAACCAAAAGTCGACTGCGCTGCAGAAAATCTCCCATACAAATCGCAGAAACTGCCGCAGCCATGGGATTCAACATGATTACCAAATGGCCCATAAAGCTCGACCAAATACAATTATACCTTGCATCTCAGAGAGATCTCCTGGATTTGACACACTTAACCGAATCAGAACTCAACATGGTCGATGTGACTATATATTGCACAGGTAGGGTAAGCTACTATCTCCATCATGCTGCTGCAGGAGGTCCAATCAATCAAGCACATAATGGAGGAGTGCCACCAGTGGGCCTACGAGGGCAGTCCCCAAATTTCTTGGGCACTACCCTCGTAGTCATCCCGCTTAGTAAGTACTTGAATCCAGGATTTTTGGATTCAGATATAGCGCAGGAAAGACGTTTTCATCATTATTAACATTTGTTATTGAGGTTAGTGTGATTAAATGTGCTGAAATGCTTGGATCCAGTTTGTTCGCACTATCTTCCAACATGTGGTTAGTCTTTCTATATCTTCTTTGTCAGTTCTTGTTCTTGGTCACCATTAAAAAGTCTTCTTCGTCTACTTGCCGTTATTTATTCTTGCTACATCGATATTCTGATGTGTGTAGAAAAATGCTCCTTGATAGACCATTGGTCATAGAAGAAAAGGAAGACTCAGAACAAAGAACAAGGTTCCTTAATAACATCGATGAAGACATGAGAAATATGTGAATACGTGCTTGGCAGAGAAATGCCATGGATAGGGATGACTCGAGAGAAATTCTTAAGGAGACTTGGACCCACACAGGTTGTAAAACCAGAATGATGATGATTAAATCGATATTTTAGTTAAAAACAACCGTTATCCATTTGAATGAATCTTAAGAACCCACTTTTATTTAGCTGTTCAACTAAAGACTTCTTTCTGTTATGTGATGCTTCCATACCGGCAACGAACTCTTCTTTTAAAGCTATTCACTTTTACTGCCTACAGTTTTTTTTTTTCAATGTTCCTTCAAGTTTCTGCTTCTTATTTCCTTATTTGTTATACTAAAATGTCTCTGAATGTGTGTACATAATCCTTTATTATTTCTGTACTAGTTCCTTATTTTGTTCAAACAATTATTTCTACTTTTAATTTGATAATCATATTAAATGATTTCTTTCGTCTGCTCAGAAATATTCTAAAGAAAATTTTTGGGTTTTAGCAGATAATTCCCCTCCACAAGGGAATGTGAAGACAATAATTGATTAACTGAATTTGTATTGTCGATCAGAAATAACTAATACATTTTTTATTCAAAATCCGTAGTGAAAGTTTTAAATTTTAAACATAATAAAGCTATAAAAACTATTCCCCATATTTCTATAAAAATTGTTGGTGATAAGTCATTAATTTTTAAAATTTATGATCAATATATTGTAAGTATAAATTTCAAGGCAAACATAAAAGATTTATAAAGAAATTCTACCCCCAACAAGTGTAAATTTATTTAATTTATAATTTTTTAATTATTTTGTATTGAATCGTGGAAACATTCTAAGAGCTAAACAGCTGTTAATAAGTGCAATAACGTGAGCGCTCCCTTTTACAGCTCCCTGTGCAGCTTGGAAAGTAAGCAACTGACTGTTACAGATTGAAAATTGCAAAGAAGAGCCGAAAGATGAGCCGACATTTAACCAACCTGGAGACCACGTCAACCCCAAAACGTCTCTGTCGGACGGAGAAGACGAAGAGATCGAATCGTCGCCATCGCCCGCAGGAAATCGGCCGTTGATGCAACGATACTGTTCCCCGCCGCCGGATGTGGATAATCAGCTTATACCCCGAACCCCAGACGGTTTGGATAGATTAGCAGCGGGATTCCCGGTCCTGCCGAACTCCATGTTTAGCCATAGTATTATGTATATGAGTCATTATATGCCGGGATTATCCCACCCGGCCGCCACCCCTCCCAGCTCGTCCCTCGCCATGGCCAGTTTAACTGCTGATGAACGAAGGAAGAGGAATCGCACGTTTATAGATCCTGTTACTGAAGTTCCAAGGTTAGAACAGTGGTTTGCACTTAATACACACCCCTCACACAATTTGATTCTTAAATATACAGAGGAATTAAATTGCATGGCCTATCGACAAAAATTTCCTAGGTTAGAACCAAAAAACGTTCAATTCTGGTTTAAAAATAGAAGGGCTAAGTGTAAGAGGCTCAAAATGTCTTTGTTTGATAATCAAACTGGTACTTACCACCACAATGATCGTGATTAAATGTGTTTTAAAATAGTTATAATAAATATATTGACTTAACTAAGCTGTTTCCAGGTTTTCTTCCAACAAAAACTTCCATAGTGACAGGCCTGTATGTAAAATGTAAAAATGCTGTCTCCTTTATTTCTCCATAAGTTAGTCTCGAATTTTTCGATCCTGTATATTAATTTTTACACCTACTTGATTTTTTAGCATCGCAATTTTGATTATGGATAAGTACCTATATGTTTGTACTTTTTATTGGATTTTTTTTATACTTTCCATTGGATTGGATTTACTATTGGATTTACACAGATAAGATCGTCACATTCATAGCATAAGCCTCGGGAAACTCCAAAATAAAAATTCAACGCTATAAATTTTTAAGATTTGATCACCAAAACAAGAAATTCTACGACTAGGAAATAAGTCTGTCAGTAATTTACTTGTTTTTGGGATATATGACATGTAGTAAGTACCATTAAGTCATGTCTTTTTTACGTTCTTATCTTGAACTTTACGAACCTAAAACTAGGAAAACATGGAATAATTTACCATGACAGTAGAATCCGAAGATCTATCTGATTTGAAGATACTGATCACTATCCATTTAATTTTTTCTACTGATATTCTCATATTAAGTTTGTTTGCTGTGATATTGAAGGTGTGGAGCTGTCTTTGTAGGTCATCTTCGTTATCAGAAATTAGTACTGCATCATCGGCATAGCATAGTATCGTGATTTTATGCGCCCCCATGCGGTATCCGTGTCTTTTTCTTACTTGGTGAATTATTTGATTCATCACCATATTGAATAACAATGGGCTGAGGGAGTCTCCTTGGCGGATTCCTCCTTTTAGTTCTATGCATTCTGTTTCCCCTGTTGACATTATAACTCTGGTCTTGTTGTTCTAGTTAATTTCATTAATTATCCTTATTATCTGATGGTCTATTTGTTCAGCTTGTAATAAATTTAAGATGTCATTTCGCTTCACCCTGTCAAAAGCACTTTTTAAATCTACAAAGCACATGTATGTTGGTTTTGCATATTCAATAGACTTCTCTATTATTTGTCTGATAATAAAAGTTGCGTCTATTGTGCTGCGGTTCTTCCGGAAGCCTTGTTGTTCATATGCCATGTTCGCTTTTTCCTCGATTTTATCTTTTATGATTGCCGTTAACAATTTTAATGTACTATTCATCAGACTAATGCCTCTAGAATTTTCAGGATTTCTCGAGACTCCCTTTTTAAGTACCGGTTGCAGGAGACTTTCCTTCCATTCCGCTGGTACTACTCCAGTATTTATTATATCAACGAATAATTTAGGACCATTTTCGTAGTGTTGTTCCTTCATATTTTAGCAGTTCATTGTTTATCTTATCAGGACCAGGTGCTTTTCTGTTTTTTAATTTTTTTATTCGTTCTTGTAGCTCTTCTTCTTATATTAGTACTCTATCGTGAGTTACGTTAATGATTCTTTCTCTGTTCTCTTCTTCTCCTTCTCCATATAACTTTGTGAAATGCTCAGTCCATTGTTCCTCCGTAATCTTATCTATGCGTACAAATTCATTCATTTCTGTTTTTTTGTCTCCTTATCATCTTCCACACCTTTTTATGGGATCCACTGAGGTCGTATTTCATATCTTTGGTAAATTTCTTCCAGTGTTCTTTTTTGATGTTATCTATTTCTTGGTTTACTCTATTCCTGATTCTCACGTAGTCTTCTCGTGCCTCCGTTGTCTTCACTCCTTTGTATGTTAGGAAAGCTTGTTTCTTTTCATTTGCTAGTGCTTTCACCCTTTCGTTGTACCATGGAGTTTTGTATTCCCGTTTATTTCTGTTAATTTTTCTTTTACCTAAAGCTTCTTCCGCTGCTTGTAGGATACATTTTTTAATAATTTTCCAGGTTTCTGTTAGTCTGTTTCTATACAAGTTTTGTGTCCCTTCTTCTTCTAAGCTTTCTATGTTTAACTTTTTTTTTGTATTTCGCTTGTCTTGTGTGGTGATAGCTATATTTATTTTTCCTAGTACCAGGCCATGGTCGGATCCTACATTGGCCCGTATTATTTAATTAAATTATAGTTTTCTCTATATACCTAATTTATAGACTATTCGTAAAATTTTTATGGTGTTTTTTCACATTCCAGTCCCGTTTATCGTTTGATGCACCACTGTGAGGATTTATACAATTTCTTGGTCATTTTGCCTAATTTTTGTAAGTCTGGACTGTTTTCCCAATTTATCTGGGCTTGGTATAAGTAACATGAACCTTCGCCTACTCGATACACTCAATAAATTAGGCAAACAGAGTGCAAAAGTGACAAAAAAAACAAGAATAATGTCATTTTAACACATCTGAACATATTTCCATATATTGAAATCCATTTAACATAAGAGATACACGTAAGTGCATACGAGTATACGAGTTTTTCCGTGACATCAATCGCAATTTTCAGCATTTTTAAGTTAGGTAAAACAATAATAATCCGTTTTTAATCAAGTTTCACTTGTATTTTACCGGTTTCTATTTGCTCATAACATATCTATATCGAATTAAGTTCTGAATTAAACTTATCAACTTAAATTATTTACAAATGAATCAAACTTCAGCAAATTATTTATAATCTTCGCGCTCTAAATGGTATTTTTGTTGGAAGAAAACCTAATATTACAGTTTCTTAAACGTAGGTCAGTAATCATCGATACTGTTCATTAGTCAACCCTTATAGGATAGGTAAATATTCATTTCCAAACGTACTACTAAAAAGCAGGTCAATAATTTAGAACAATTCGTTTTTCGGAGACGACAGCTCTAAGAAATTGTCGAAAATACAAAAAGTAGAAAAATCATGAAGGACTTATGCCGAGCAGTATACCGATATTAATGGATTGCTGTGATTACGATGTTGCTGAGAATTATTTATTCTAAACATGTACAGTTTATAATAAATATAAACATTTTCTAAATAATTATTTAACGAATTCTTAATCTAGACTTAGGCAACTAAGCATACGCGTGCGTATTGAGTGTTGCCTATCATAAGAGGTTTACGTCCATAAGAATAATACTCAAAACTTTATTTGAGCCTTTAGAAAATATGTTTCTTCACGAAACTGATTTAAAATGATGCAATATTGATACCTGTTATAGGGTTACAGTATAAAGCCCTACATTTTATGTGAAAAAGGAAAGTAATTTGAGTAAAAAATATTTGTTTATGATTGTTTATATTTTGTTATGTTGTCACAAATCGTACAATTTACAAAGGATCGACACTATCGAAAAATCTTCACCTGATACTTTCTTGGCATTTTGTAATAATTTTACATCAGTTCATCTTATTTGTTTTACGTATATGACAAATAATGCTAATTCAGGGAAGCTTGCTGATAATAATTTCACTGGTTATTGTTTTCTTCTGGTAACAAAGATTCTTAATCATAGGACTACCGTTTTAGTAAATCAAATTATAATGATTAAAATCAAAGATATGAAGGACTACCGTTTTAGTAAAAATATTTACCTATTGGCTATCTGATAGCTACGCAATAAAAATTCTTGTTTTGTAAAAAGAAATGGACTTATTTGGAAGTCAATCCTGAACTAGAGGAAGCGTTTATGTTTACAGCACATTCAACATGTTACTATACCTACAGACTATATCTAGAATATCAGCAAGCATACATAAATATCACTGATATCAATACATATCACAATTTGTATGCCTCACCTAGTTTCTTCGCCCCTTGCCCTGTCCATTTCGTCTCTTGAATATAAACAATTTATACTTTACTTCTTACAACTCCCTACCCTCACCTGTGAGATTGCCGTCGAAGATTCCAATATCCTATCCTAATTGCTCTAACCTGTAATGATGTAACATTAATAAATTAATTAATTAATCAATTAATTAATATTATTAATAAAATTCTTTTTCTAATAATTTCGAATTCTATTATGTAATAAATATGATTGAAAATAATTTAAACTACGTATTTGTAGAAAATATAACATGAAATGGACTAAATAGGGCGTCGATTGGAATATTTACGTTTTGATGGTCACAGAACATAATATTGCCGCTTTTGATGCTTGCCTTGTGGTCTCTGTTCTTATATCCCTGTCACTAGTGATCTCTATTCCTGTGTAATTGAATTTCATTACTTGTTCTACAATTTTGCCGTCTATTTCTAGTTTGCATCTACGCGGCTCTTTACTGATCACTATACATTTAGTTTTTTCTTGTTATTTCATTTCTTGTTAATTTCATTAATTGTCCTTATTATCTGATGGTCTATTTGTTCAGCTTGTAATAAATTTAAGATGTCATTTCGCTTCACCCTGTCAAAAGCACTTTTTAAATCTACAAAGCACATGTATGTTCTTTTTGCATATTCAATAGACTTCTCTATTATTTGTCTGATAATAAAAGTTGCGTCTATTGTGCTGCGGTTCTTCCGGAAGCCTTGTTGTTCATATGCCATGTTCGCTTTTTCCTCGATTTTATCTTTTATGACTGCCGTTAACGTTTTAAGTTTTAAGTTTTTAAGTATCGGTAGCAGGAGACTTTCCTTTCATTCCACTGGTACTACTCCGGTATTTATTATATCGACGAATAATTCTAGAAGCCATTTGCGTAGTGTTGTTCCTCCATATTTTAGCAGTTCATTGTTTATCTTATCAGGACCAGGTGCTTTTATGTTTTTTAATTTTTTTTTTCGTTCTTGTAGCTCTTCTTCTGATAATAGTACTCTGTCGTGAGTTTCGTTAATGATTCTTTCTCTGTTCTCTTCTTCTCCTTCTCCATATAATTTCGTGAAATGCTCAGTCCATTGTTTCTCCGTAATATTATCTATGCGTAGAAATTCATTCATTTCTGTTTTTTGTCTCCTTATCATCTTCCACACCTTTTACTGGGATCCATAGAGGTCGTATTCCATATCTTTGGTAAATTTCTGCCAGTGTTCTTATTTGATGTTATCTATTTCTTGGTTTACTCTATTCTTGATTCTCACGTAGTCTTCTCGTGCCTCCGGTGTCTTCACTCCTTCCGCTGCTTGTAGGATACATTTTGAATAATTTTCCAGGTTTCTTCTATATTCTTTTTAGTCTCTAGGTTATGGCTGTTTAGCTTTTCTGTTAGTCTGTTTCTATACCAGTTTTATGTCCCTTCTTCTTCTAAGCTTTCTATGTTTAACTTTTCTTCTACTTTTGTATTTCGCTTGCCTTGTGTGTTGATTGCTATATTTATTTTTCCTAGTACCAGGCCATGGTCGGATCCTACATTGGCGAAAGATAGAGTGCGCACATTTATTATATTCTTGGGGTATATTTGTCTGTTTGTTATAATGTAGTCAATCATAGAGTTACGTCCTCTTGTATTTGACCAGGTGATCTTATGTTGTATTGGGTGGTCAAAGTATGTGTTGTTAATTCGGAGGTTATTCATTAAACAAAGTTCTAGAAGTCTTTCTCCGTTGTCGTTGAGCGTTTCTTCGTTAAATCTTTGTGTAACTTCAGCCACAGGTATGTTGCCTACTCTGGCATTTAGGTCGCCTAGAATTATTGTTTTACTACCGGCTATTGTGGTGTCCAGTAGATTTTGGAGCTGTCTGTCCGATTGCCTGAGCTCGTTTGGTTTTATCTACTCCGCTGTACAAAAATATAAATTTGTTTCTATTGGCACTTCCTTTCCCTTTCTTTTTTGTTTCGTTCAGGGACATATATCAATTTTATGGAGCTCCAATTCCTGCACAACTTCCTGTTCCCATTTGTTCCACGATGCGATGTTCCAAGTGTCAATTCGTAGATTATTTGGTCTCTTTGTCCTTTTTCTTGCCTGGTTTGTCATCTGTGTATCCGTCCAATTCCGAGGCTTCTGTTCGGTTCTCTGAGCTGCTAACCTTGCTCACCAACCTCCTTTTCGGAGGACCATTTTCTCTTCCTCGTCAGCCCTGACTCTGCCTTCCATTGTGGTTGGTTACCCAATCTTCAGCAAGGTTGATCAGGTTTTCCAGGGTTCACCCGTGCAGCCCAAGCCGCACTTCGTGGAGGTGAGGATAGGTATTCAGTAGGAGAGGCTAGAGAATCCTAACTGGAAACAGCATCTTATATTGCGCTTCACTACCGCTTTGAACCCCAACAGATATTTAAATGCTATTTATTGATGTGATGGCAAACCATGTGTCTTTTGAACTCAAAGACTCTATGTTTTTTGGATAATAGCGTTATATCAAAACCACTTTAAGCAATATAAAGTAACAGAGTCGTTACCGCAAATATTTTGATATTATGAATTTTCTTATTACACATGCTCCAGTTCTTCAATAACGTTACCATGCTGTTATTTAATCTAGCTGATAATACCTGAATATTTATTTCAATATGGAAATCTGACAGTTAAATTAGCGTTTTGTAAAAGAACTTAGGAAAATTATACAGCCTGAATATTTTAAAATATCCTATGTTATAACCTTGCTAATGAACAGTATTTAACATTTTGAGCTTTTTAACTGTTTTTAAGCGGTGAAAAACAATTCTGATTAGTGTTAAGACAATAATATTACGTACCAATAAGTTCGTTTTTTATATTTTAATTGGTACTGGTTTCTACTATAATTAATATTTCAGTATTTGGATTGGATGGTTATTTGTATGTAGTGCCAAAAAGTGATACAACTACCAAAACGTTATTAACTCTGTAATATAGTAGAGGTAGCTAACCCAACGCACTTTGCTGTGAACTAGAAAGACGTATACAATTTTTACGGATTTTAATATTTTTACATAGTAAATAAATTTAATTCTTTTTTAAATTTTTTTGTATTCTTAATTTGTTACAGCTCTAAAACTGTCTTCCATATCTTTAAGACATACATAATTGCTGCTGTATGTCATTTTTGCGTAGAGTAACTAATGTACTATGGTTTGCGAAGTGCTCCTTTACTCTATTTCTTCGGCGAGTCGATTTCCATTAGATAATTTCTACGCTTTGTTTTCCTCGATATTTCGCAAAAAAATCAAAATATTATTTGAGGTCATTGACACGATCACAATATGGTGCTATATTTCAACATTCCTATAAAGTATTCAATTTATGTATAAATTAAATGTGAATACCCTGTAGGTATTTGAAGAGTTGTGTAGTTCTAGATCCGTCAGTATTTTTTGAATATTGTCTTCCATCTGATGTTTTTTCTTTTTGTAGAATAATGTTAACTTTCTTTCGGGGTATGCTTGACGGTTAAGGTGCGTTTGCAATAGCTGCATGCAGGTGGATCAGTGATGCTATAAGGAAAACGTGAGCAAGGCTAGTGTATCCACAGTCTTCTCAAAATGATTTTGTTTCTTCTGGGCATAGATAGTAGCTCTAATGAAGAGATAATTGAGATTATATATTATTTGAGTGATTTACACTTGTGTTCAAGTGCGATTGCCATTTGTCATGGGTTTTTTTCTTGAACATGTGAAGGTATTCAAACAATAGTGACAATTACGCCATCGTCTGTAAGAAACCCTCCGCGTTGAGCGTTGGGGCCACTCCAATATATTAGGTAGAATTGTTCTATCTATTGAATCATAGGCTTGTTTAAAATCTACAAAGAGATTTTAAACGTCCATGTCATATTCCCATGCTTTGGCTAGTATTTGTTTAACTGTAAATAGTTGGTCAATGGTAGATTTATTTTGCCTAAACGATTGAGTCTTCGATTAATGATGTTTATGAGTACTTTGTCCCGAACAAAGTAAAGAGATGCCTTTGTAATTCTTACACAACAGTTTGTCTCCTTTTTTATGAATAGGGCAGATTATACTTTTCTTCCATTGTTGGGGGATTTCTTCTTCTATCCATATCTCTCGTATTAGCTGGTACATCTGTTGTGTCAAATTCCTTTCTCCTTGTTTGAGTAGTTCTGCCGGTATTTTATCTATTCGCGGTGCTTTAAGGCTTTTTTTGTATGTGGATTTCCGTTTGGACCTCCTCTAGCGTTGGGGGTCTAGTTAATTCATTTTCTTCCCCATCTTTCCCCAGTTCTTGTTGTTTTACCTCCTGCCGTGCCAGCTGCTGCCTCTGTTGTTGTAATGGTGGTTGTATCCCTTTATTTAGTATTTCCATAAAATATGTCATCCAGGTTCTCTTAATTTCGTCCATATCGCTAATGATTTTGGCCTTCTTATTTTTGCAGAGGCTAGTCTTCGGTTTGTATCCCTGTCTTAGATGTTTGATAAATTGGTATGCACTACGTGTTTCGTTTTCCTTAAACTCCCTCTCTATGTTTAGTATCCGTTGGTTTTCGTACTTTCTCTTTTTCTGCCTGCATAGTTTATCTGCTCTTCGTCTTTTGTTCTCAAGTTCTGTTTTTCTCTCTCTAGTGCGTCTGAGTATGTAATTCTGATGTGCTTCATTTCTTTCCTGTATAGCTTGTTTACATTCTTCATCGAACCATGTTCCTTCTCTCCGTTGTGTCTGTGTTCCTAGGACTTCTTTCGCTGTGTTGAGTATGATACTGCTTATGGTGTTCCATTGGTTTTCTATTGTGGAGTCTGCTCTGTTTCTTCTAGTAATTTTTCATCCACTGTTCTCTCAAATCTTTCTTGTACCTCAGAGACTTTTAGGTTATCTAAGTTTAGTTTTTCTTGTTTTGGATATGTTTCCTTTACCTGTCGACTGATTTTGCATCTAAACCGTGTCTGTACTAGCAGATGGTCTGAGTCACAGCTTGCGCCACGTCTGCTTTTTACATTTAATATACTCGTCGCCATTCTTTTGTCAGCCAGTATATGGTCTATTTGATTGATTGTATTTCCGTCAGGTGATATCCAGGTGCCCTTATGTATGTCCCGATTTGCTCTTGGTCACCATTCAACAATTCGTTTCGTCCAACAGTTGTCTTCTATTTTTTCTAGGTCTCCTGCCCAGTTCCATTTTAACATAGCAATCTTTTGGATTACATATATTACTTTTGATCGTCTTCTTATTTATTAATTGGATATGCGATCGCTAACCTTAATATTGAACATTCTCCATTCCATAGCTATCTGAGCGACTTGAAGCTTTTGGACTTCTGTTACAACTGTTGTTTCAGTTTGTTATGTCAGGACGGGCAATATCGATTGGTCGAAAGTTTTTGCCTTTAATATATTTGGTAAGTTTGATTTAAAGACTGAGATCATCATATCTTTTACATATTCCGTGTTTGTATTGAATCTATGGAGTAATCTCTGTAGACTATCTTCATCTTGGGCTATTTTGATTGTGACTTGTACGTAACAAAATATTTTGACTTGTTTGTTCCCTATGCTGTCTTCTCTTCCTTTGTTGATACTTTAGATGACTTCACTAATCATAAAATTAAAGAACATAGGGTATAATCAGTGATCTTGTCGTATGTCATTACTTAATAGATTACTTAAGTTGTCCATCTAGTCTGACTTTTATTATTTTTATTTTAATATATGTTTTTTAATAGTTTTTATTATATCCAAGTGAACTTTTTCGTTATACAAAAGATTATTTACATATTGAGTCTTACTCTTTCTAATACTATATCTATAAGTTGTTCTCCTTTAAACTGCCCAATGTTTTTCTATGAGAAGATTAATATAACATCACTGTACAGACACCTTTTTGTAGATACCACTGTATTGTCTACTGTCGGAGATCTATCAATGGAAGCTTGTTGAACTCTACTGAGTTCAGTTTTCTAGCCATATTTGGCTACCCTCAGGTTTCGCCTGTAGGGCGAGCAGTTGCCAGCGTGTGGTACGTGAAGTCTCCGGTAAGACTAACTGCATTGTGAAATCTAGTTTAGCCTATGACTCGACGTGATCATCTTAAAAGAAAATTACCTACTACATTAACAGCATAGCTCATAATCCCTACACAACATTGGACTTAAACTGAACTAGAGAACAGACTATTGTAAAAAATATTTTTATGAATGCACTGTATTCAGTATACTTCTATTACACTTGTATATAACACTTTATTAAACTGAATATTTAATTGTATACGTCTTTCTTGGCTTCTTTGATGGTGTTGTGTATATAACTAAGTAGATAGAAATCTCTTTCCAGCTTTACGTGTTATTTTTGCATTGTACCAAAGATTGTTAATAGCTTAAATATCGAGAATCGACTCTTGACACTTAGTATATGTAATATACTAAAAACTTGTATTATTCTCCATACTTACTAGTTGTCGTGTATGTTGTAGTCAATAAAACAAAATGTCTACTTGTGTACATTTCAAATTTTTGTTATATCTTGTGTTGAACATTTCTAATTCTGTATGTATGTAAATAAACGATTACAGAATCCTTCAGTCTTTATATTTATTTATCCCAAACATCACCAACATAAGCAATGAAAGGTATATCGTACCAGAAACAAAAAGCAAATGGATTAACAGAAGCAAAGGAATATCTAAAAAATTAGATCAATTGTGAGTGACGAAAATAGAGGTAAGGAAAATATGGAATTTCTAGAAACTCTCTCTGATTGCTACGTGTAAAAACAAATACTCAAAATGCATTAACATCCAGGAAAACTGTAATGAAATATTAGACAATAATACGCATCTACAGAAAAAAACCACGAAAGAAATAAAAAGAAGTGTAGAAGGAGACTTGAAATATATAGGAAAATAAATAAAAATCTGGAATAATTAATAAGAGCCCTAGATAAAATCTCAGAGTTTAAAATAAACAGCCGAATAAAGATTAAATTATTAAGTCAAAAAAGGACACAATAAGAAAAGACCCATTGGTTAAAGAGATTTCAAAATAGTCCATAGGTGCTATTAATTAAGACCAAAAACAGCAAATGATTTGCGACAACTATTTAAAATGAGCTTATATGAAAAATTTCATGATTGACAAAAAAATTTATAAAAAGTGAAACGACTCATCATGAGATCTCATCAGAATTAATAAAAAGGAGAGGAAAAAGACTTTTTAAATTAAATTATATAATAATAAACATTTGGGTAGAAGAGCGTGAAAGCTAAAAACTTTATATTGAGAGTGTTCAGAATATAAACAATGTCATTTTCACAAAATTAGAAGCTGTAGACTAAGAAAATTGCTTAACAGTAAGTACAAAATAGTAACTAGAAGAATTTTTTTATTATAAACTATCGGTCTTACTTTGCTGTCAATTGGCCTTAGTATCTCTCTCTTGCTCTCTCTCTCTCTCTCTCTATCTCTCTTTCTCTCTATCTGTGTCTCTCTTTCTCTTATCGTTTCCACATTACTGAAGATCGTGATTTCTTCCAATATTCCTAACAATTTTTCTCCATTGTCTCTATTTTCAGCTGCTCTGAGAGCTTCTCAGAATGAGTTTTCAGCTGAATTGTCAATTTAGTCGAACCATCTAGTTGGTGATCTCACTCATCCTACCAGTGCTGACATATGGGTCAGAAACATGGACCATCTCCAAAACAGACGCAAATCTTCTGCTCGTCTTCGAAAGGAAGATACTAAGAAGAATAATGGGCGCATTCTGTGAGAATGGTATTTGGAGAAGGCGATATAATTTTGAATTGTACGAGAAGTATAAAAAAATAGTAAATGGTAGAGATGTAATATCCTTCATAAAAATAGGTAGGCTTAGATGGGCTGGACATGTGTCAAGAGCAAATGAAAATTACCCACCCAGACGAACTCTATTATCGGTCCCAGTGGGAAATAGGAGTAGAGGCAGACCACGACTGAGATGGAGGGATGGTGTGGACGAGGACGCAAGGAAAATCGGCGCGGCAAATTGGCAACGGTTGGCGATGAACAGAAACGACTGGCGAAATAGACTGGGGAAGGTCAAGGCTCAACTAGAGCTGTAGCACCACTGATGATGATGATCTAGTTGGTGATCGTCCTCTTGATCTCCACGTAAAGTTTCCAGAAACAATTGATCTCTCCAAACTATCGTCACCTTTTTTTAATATCGAGTTGTTTTAGAATGAAAACTTTTGTCCAAGGTATGCGCAGCATTCTCTCCACCACCACATCTCAAAGGCATCAATCTTTTGGCGCTCGCGTCCGCAAAGAGTCCATGTCTCTACCCCGTATAGAAATATTGAGAATACAAGGGCATTCACCAGTCTCATCTTGATATTTTAAGGGATAGATCTGTCTTTCCAAACTTTAGTTAGGCGACTCATCGCATTTTTTGCCATACCAATATACCTAGATATTTGATATATTCATAGTAATCATTCCAGAAGTAGGCTTGTAGACGTCTAGTGGATGGGAACCCAATGTTTATGTAGTCACTTGGTAGTTTCTAAAGGTACTTTTACCTACAATCTAGAATCTTGCAGTAGTACAAAATATCGTTGGGTATTTTAGGTTCTGTTCCATAGATTTTGCAGTTGTAAGTTTTCATAAAACAGCCTCGCCTTGACTTACACATGCCCAGTAAGGAACTATGTTGCTCTTAATGCAAGCTGTTGATCAAAGTATTTTGTAGCTGACATAACTACAGTTGTTCAGCTCTTTCATTTCTCCTGGCACCGATATCAATTTGACACACCAGTTAGATTATAATCGCTTGACTGTCTGTAAATATATTGATCTTTCAAAATGCTTATTTAAGTTTTTACACCCACCTTTCCTCAGTTTTAGACCCGTCCTTGCATCCGGTATAACCCTATATTATGTTTCTCTTTTATCCCACCTCTCTCGTGAGCGTGTGTCCTCCTAGAAAGGTAATTTAGACCTATATTTGGATACCATGTAGTCCAAAGTCATCAGCCCTACGGCTTCATTAACAATAATAAGAGTCTTGGAAATACATAGAAGCAAAATTAGATTACAAATTGAAATTTAGAATAAAGGGAGAGAGAGAGAGAGAGAGAGCTACAATTTTACGCGATAAGCATAGCTACACAGTCAATCGATGATGCTATGACACTGCGTATTCTTTCTATATGTATTAGACCAGTATAGGATAGTATAGTAAAAAAGGCATCATAGAGAATAACAAAAATAATATAAATATGAAGAATTTCATGCACAATAAATTTAGAGTTTGGGAAAGTGATCAAATACGAACGAAAAAAATTATAAACGTAGATTATATGGTTTAATTGATCAAGTTACAAAAAATGAAGCATGAAAAGAATAATTTAAATTTACTGGTTAGAAGAATTACCAAATGAAAAGCTATAATATGCAGACAAAGGGATATTATGCAGAAACAGATGGAAAAACCCGAAATATAAATTAATTTAAAAGTAAAATTAGTATTACATTATATTTCGAAGAGTATTTAATGTTATCCGACTCACAGTCAATCCTCCTTACATTAAGACCTTGCATGAACACATATACCAACAGACTAATTGTAGATGTGCCTGAAAAGCTACGGCTCAAGGCTCCTAAGTTCTCTAAGTAGAATTGTTAGCTTTTTATGGGTAAAATGTCACTCCAAAATTTCAGACAACGAAAAAGTAGATCATTTGGCTAAAGACGCTACTTTAGTGAGTCTAGAATACAACGAGTCTAGATTTACATCTAGGAAGAAACACGTGAGACTTAATTGGGAAATCGAGTGGCAATCCTTTATTAACAGTAGCAAAAATTCATACTACAATATATATTTAACTCTTCCTTCTACTCTCGAGAAAACGAGAAAAGCTCCATCTCTCGGAAAATTTATACTATGTACGTTAGATGCCTTTTTTGACATGCTGCAGTAAAAGCATGACTAATGCCTATCAAAATAAATCTTTCAGAAAGAGATACATGTGAATAAGACGGCAGATTTGATGACCTTAATCGCTGGATGTTTCCGTGACGGCATAATCAAGAACCCAATCAATAAATTCTTATTTCAAGCCATGCCCCAGCAACAAATTACACTGCTGCAGAACGTTATTGAAAATAAGAGAAGTGACTGGAATGGGTCGAAATAGACAGCAAGGACACATAAAAGACAAAAAAGGAGTACTTCCGAATAGAATAGTATAGAATATCTGTTGGACGAATTCAGAACTCATGGTTGAAGAATCTACGTGATTGGTATCAATGCAGATCAATTGGTTTGTTTAGAGCAGCAAGTTCAAAAATAAAAATAGCCATTATGATTGCCAACCTCCGTAGGGAGACGGCACTCTAAGAAGAAGAAGAAGAACGTTGTTTCTTTTATCTATTTAAGTAGTTAACACCATATTATTAGATCGATTTTATGGAATTCTTCAAACGTACCAAACGAAAAATTTAAACTGCTTTTTTCATACAGTGGGTGTGTGAATGCGAAATGTAGGACTTTAGTTGCAGTATTTACTACTCTATCCTTGTATTGTTTGTTTTTCAAAAAAATCGCTGTGAAGGGCACCTTAGCGTGAAGTGTGTGTGCTTGTTCAATACTTTTTGTACATCACCAATAGTGTGCTTAATAGGAAGGTAATGAAATTCAGTGAATGAACGAAATAGGAAATTGTTACATATAAATTTAAAGGAAGTTATAAAAGTTAACTGTTTTTACTTATTCAACCAATTGTCTGGCTAAATAGGTCTTAAACCTAAGGCCAAAAACATTAAAGTAAAATTAAGATAATTTACATAATTAAGTTTATATGAGGAACAGCGAAAGATATTGGTTGCTTCAATTAATTCTTCAAGGAAAAGTAGAAGGAAAACTGAAAAATCTACGTACGTTATTTAACATTTCTTTCCTCTTCTTCTTAAGCCTTAAGTAATCCAACTTTGGACATAGGCCTCCACCAAATCAATCCAGTGTTTTCTATTTTGCGCCCCTTGCTTCCAGTTGTGTCCTCCGATCCGAGTGGTTTAACACAACAATCACAAATCTTTTCAGAGATGATCACCAACATCCGAAACGGATAGGCACTACAATAAGAAGAAGAAGTTTATATAATTTAAAGTGAAAAATGATAATTACCTGTGTAAATACATCATACATTTCCTACAAGGCGCTGTTATGAAAACAATGGAAAACATGTTCATAATTCTGAACATTAGGAAATACTTATTGCACTAAGAAATATATTATTAGAATAATTTTCATAAAAGAATTTTGAAAAATGTGATATAGGGTATTGGAGCTGAAATTGCAGATAAATCAATAAATAAACAACGAATATAGTTGTCTCTTAACAAAGATAATACGGAGAAAATCTTCCAGGCGAGAAAAAATTGAGACCCAAACCACAACAACATGAATACATAGCATGGCTGCTCAACCTGAGAGAATAAAGGTCCGATTTCTAAAGTCCGAACCACTGTGATGATTCCCTTCTTCTTCTTCTTCTTCGCGCGACTAGGATTACTCCTGTTTGTCTGCCTCTTATTCTGTTTCAGTCGTTGTTGAGTGTATATTATCTTTCCACCTTTTTGGCGGCCTTCCAACGGGTCTTCTGCTATACGGCTTGTTGTTTTTACAGATGTTCGCCAATCTATCTGGTCCCATTCGGTTTACATGTTCGTTCCAGTTTTCTTTCTTGTTTTTATACACCTGTTAATATTTTGAATTTTGCATTTTTCGCTTATACTTCTGATAGTTTGTCTGTCTCTTAATGATATGCCCGCTATTGATCTTAATACTTTCATTTCGATATTGTTGATTTGTTGTTTCGTCTTTCTTGTATCGGTACTTGTCTCCACTGCATATGTTGGGATTGGTCTTACTGTTGTCTTGTATACTTTCATTTTGCTTTCCGTGGTCAGATATTTGTTTCTCCATATGGTTTCTCGGAGACAACCACTTACTCTTGCCGCTTTTGATGCTTGCCTTGTGGTCTCTGTTCTTATATCCCTGTCACTAGTGATCTCTACTCCTAGGTAATTGAATTTCATTACTTGTTCTACAATTTTGCCATCTATTTCTAGTTTGCATCTACGTGGCTCTTTACTGATCACTATACATTTTTTAGTTTTTTCTACTGATATTCTCATATTAAGTTTGTTTGCTGTGATATTGAAGGTGTGGAGCTGCCTTTGTAGATCATCTTCATTATCAGCAATTAGTACTGCATCATCGGCATAGCATAGTATCGTGATTTTATGCGCTGCCATGTGGTATCCATGTCGTTTTCTTACTTCGTGAATTATTTTATTCATCACCATATTGAATAACAATGGGCTGAGCGAGTCTCCTTGGCGGATTCCTCCTTTTAGTTCTATGCATTCTGTTTCCCCTGTTGACATTATAACTCTGGTCTTGTTGTTCTTGTTAAGTTCATTAATTGTCCTTATTATCTGATGGTCTATTTGTTCAGCTTGTAATAAATTACCCTGTCAAAAGCACTTTTAAATCTACAAAGCACATGTATGCGTTTTCTATATTCAATAGACTTCTCTATTATTTGTCTGATAATAAAAGTTGCGTCTATTGTGCTGCGGTTCTTCCGGAAGCCTTGTTGTTCCTCTGCCATGTTCGCTTTTTCCTCGATTTTATCATTAATGACTGCCGTTAACAATTTTAATATACTATTCATCAGACTAATGCCTCTATAATTTTCAGGATTTCTCGAGTCTCCCTTTTAAGTATCGGTAGCAGGAGACTTTCCTTCCATTCCGCTGGTACTACTCCGGTATTTTTCGGTGATGATTCCCGACCTCTGAAATTCGATTAAACTGGTTTGGTTTGCACTTTTGTTGGCGCAAATGTGTTATGGAATTACATGATGAATCTTTTGTTTTTGATATAATTTATATTGAAGAATGGAACTCTTTTCAATTGAATATTTATTTGTATCAAAAGAACCTTTACTTGAAGCAGTCTTGATCAAATTATAATTGACTTGGGTGACCATGCAGCAAACAGTAATTTTGATGAAGATAATTACAGCTGATGAATTATGTAGCGATCAAGAATAACAATTTTTTGGTTTGAAGTAAGGTTGTAACTTTCTATTCTTTTTGTATTCCACAAGTTTAAACTTAAAATCAACCACAACCTTTGCGTAAACCTTTCTTCTTCTTCTAATGGCTCTACAACTCTTTGTGCGTCTTGGCCTGCTTAAAAACGTTCTTCTATTCTGCAATGTCGGATACGTTCCAGTGCCACTTCCTGATGTTCATGGTTTTAAGATCTTCCTTTGTATCATCTATCCTCCGTCCGCTCGCGGAGACAAGAATGCAGCCGGGGCGAGGATCCCTGCTTGTCTTAAGAGGCGACTAATGGAAAGCCGTCGTTCGAGGCGTCGGGTTTGTAGAAACGCACGCAGGGCACTTCGGCGTTACGGTCACCGGTCTACATTCCTAGTATCCGAGACAAGTCTCTCGTGGGACCACTTGGCCCACAGAACCAAGGTGAGGTTGAACGTGCTGCGTCCCTTATACACCCTTTCCCCATTAAGGGCGTGGGGTTACGGCACGTACTCACCTTGGGAGATTTCGGAGTTGGAGAGGAGAGCTCCTCGGTGGCCAGCTGTCAAACGTGCGAGGTCAAGCCTCGACCTGCGTTCACCTTTCCCCCTGGGAGGGGGGGCGATAGCACACAGGTACTACGGAGAGGGTGGAGCCCCGCGATTCTTCGTGCAACGCGCCACCCTCAAATGGTGTCGGACTCGTAAGGGTTAGTGGCTAGCTAACGGTCGTATGCCGAAAGGCCAGGAAGACCAGGATCCTGCTAACGATTTTATCGTTGGGGGTACACAAATTTCGTCAATGTATCATCTATCCACCTTTAACGGGGCCTTCCTCTTGCCCTATTTGCTTAGAGTTTCCATCTCTGGATTACTTTTACAGCCCGATTATCATATTCAGTGGCTTTCTGTTTCAAATTTATAGCTTTTTCGGTTAATACCCATATATTGCGACTTATTATGACAATACGAGTATCATCCACATAAGCGCATATTTGAGTGGATCTTGTGTTATTGTATACTAGTTGTAATGAATTTCGATCTATTATTTCCATGTTTTTGGAATTATTTTTTTATCCTTATGGAATCGTATTCTTTGAGTTTGTTTAGTTTTAATTCTACCATGTATATAAGTATCCCAAATTATACTTTTTTGGTATTCTTGTCTAACCTTCATCCACAAAGTCCCTAAACGTTTTTCTGCTTATATGTCTAATCTGGGTTATCGCTTCTACTAGGATATTTCATTTTTAAAATTGCATCAAATAAATCCCGAATTGAAATGAAAACCTGAGGCTTAGTCTTTATTGGAGAGTTAAAGTTAAGAGTTATGTATAAAAATAATTCGTCAGCTACTGAGCTAACACTTTTTTCGAGATGAGATTGAGATTTATCCAGGAAAGGAATCGCCCAAAGGGAAAAAAGAGAAGAAAAAATTAGTGTAATAATCCGTAGGAAATTTAGAACATATCTATAAGTAAGTTTAATATGTTATCCTCCTAGATACTCCATTAAAAGAAAACAATATAAAGAGGTTATGAACACTTTAGGAAAAAGATGCATCATCGGTGGCGGCTTTAATGCAAAGAATACCCACTGGGGCTCTAGGCTAACTAAAGGAAAAGAACTATTGTCAGCTATTAAAGAACAAAAGAGTGAAGTAATATCTACTGGTAGACTAACATACTGGCCTACCGATAGAAAAAAAATTCCACACCTGATAGATTTCTTTATTTACAAAAATATCTCAGATAACTATCTGGATATCAATGACGGCAATAAAAAAACTGACTGAGGTTAATTAATCTTGCTGTGCCAGTAATAATAACGAGGCAACTTGATGACGAATTAGAAGTTTTTATAAAAAGTATCCAACAGATAGCTTGGAAAAATACTCCCACAATAACTTCTAGAACAAAAGGAAACAACTATCCGAAAGAAATGAAAGAACTCATAGTAGAAAAAGAAAGTTAAGAAAAAAGTGGCAGCAATACAGAGCACCACGAGACAAAACTAGTCTAAATAATGCTACACAAAAACCAAAAAGGGAGATACAGAATATAAAAAATTCACCAATTGATTCCTTTTTAATTATTCGTTATGGAAGGCAACAAAAAGAATGAAGAGACCAATTATTCATTCTCCTTCTATCAAGTTGGAAAACGGTAACTGGGCTAAAAGTAACGAAAAAAGCAGAACGATTTGCAGATCATTTAGAAAGCACGTTCAAACCCAACTACAATGATGGTGAAGAACTGAGATGGGAAGAACCATTCCAAACCGAAGAAAGAATAATGTTGACATCATTTAGAGAAGTATCCACAGATATAAAAGAAAATATAAATCCTAAGAAAGCTCCAGGATATGATCTCATAACAGGAGAACTATTAAAAAATTTACCAAGAAAAGCCATAGTTAAGCTGACACATCTAATAAATGCTGCTTTTAGATTAAGATATGTTCCCAGACTCTGGAAAGTAGCCGAAGACATTATGATCGCCAAACCACGTAAACCTCTTAATGAAGTGACATACTATCGACCACTCCTTTCGGTGATATGAAAACTATTTGAAAAACTTCTATTGAAAAGATTAAAACCAATAATAGAAAGAAAAAATCTTATACCAAATCATCAATTTGGTTTCAGAAATAAGCATTCCACTATAGATCAAGTTTACAGAATAACGAATATAATAGAAAAATATTAGAAAAAAAGAAAGTCTGCTCTACAATCTTCTTTACACAGCAACAGCTTTAAACAGCAACCTTCACCAGGACCTTTGTGACCGAAGTAATCAAGAGAACAGCAACAAGTCATAAGTAGAGGCGGCATAGTCATGTGAATGTCGAGGTAATCCAGCTTGTTGAAAGGATGTTGTATTATCTGTCGCTCACGCATAAAGCTTTGTTTTACCTAATTTAATCCAATCATCATGGAAAAAGTTATATCCTACAGTGAATCCTGAAGATAATCTACCTGTGAAGCAATGCAAAAAAAAATCTACTAGAAAGAATAAAATACTTAGGGACGTATTTTACCTTTGACTCGTTCCTACCGTGGACATATGTCCACTTGGAATGGTACTTTATATGGGTACCATATGGTCTTTGTCTTTAGGTTCCGTCTCATCATCGGAGGTTGAACATCTGTATGGCGATTTTAACTTTTTTACAGCTATTCTAAACAGTTCAATTGTTGTACTTCCAAAACAATCTTAAGCCAGGATTTCTCCTATATTGACCTTTCAGGATACTGATTATTTTTTTTCTTTTTTTATTCTCTGGAGAAGGGATTCCTCACCATGTATTGTTGGGTTATGATTCTTGTTGATTCAGAGGGTTCTATGAGCTCCACATGGCCCATCCATCTGAGTCTTCATCTTGTCACTATAACATTGTAACAAACTTTGTTTTTTGTTGGCTGTTGGTTTATCATAAATATTTATAATATATCAGTATTTATAAAATAAATTCATAAATACTGAATGTCGGTGGCTTGTTTATGAAAGTTTACGATAAATATGGAAAAAAGGTTCGTTCTCATATCTGATTTGTATGTAGTTCATAAAATTTTTAATTTCTTAAAAAGGAATTTTAATCTTGTTAGGAACATTTTGGAGTTTACATACATGATTGTATAATAATTAGTTCGGCACTGGAATCGTGAGTAAAGAGCGGAGGAAAACAAGGAAGGGACTAAGAAAAAAGGCGACGGGAAGAGGTGAGGTAGGGCATGGCACGGGCAAGAGAGAAGGCGAGGATGCTTTTCGCGTTTTCGCGTTTTCGCGGTAAGTTCGAGAGATATGTGAGACTAAGATGAAGACAGGCGTAGAGAGCAAATCCTTCGCATCTCCTGATCACGTTCTTAAGGAGGCGAGTTGTGATCCGATTAACTCGCCCCCACCGACGCAATCTCGGTAATGATAAAAATGGCAATAAAAATTAGGGATAATAGGGCGAGAAAGCACCACGCCGTGTTGCCGCGTTAGCTGTAAATCATCGTTTACCCACAATACTATTATTAAAGGTACATAAATACTAATAATGTTTCTTTGATTTGGTTTATTATGAAAATAGTATATATCACGTTATTTTATTGGGCTTATGCTAAATAAAATAAGGCAAAAAGGAAAACAATGATCATTAAAATATATTGAAATGAAAATTCAACATTTCTCAATTCGCATACATTTTACACAGATAAAATGACTTACATTTCCATATCACGCTGGAACGTCCATGGGAGCATACAATGGATCTAACTTGTATCCCTTCTTTATGAATTTTTGGTAAGCAGTAAAGTTTGGGAAAAGATTAATTGTTAGTCAGTTTTTTGACAAACTCTTGATTTATTTCTGAGTTATTTCTCATATCTTTAATAAGTTCATTGTAAGAAATTTGTATCATAGTATTTGGATCTTTTTTTAACTAAAAATATGTAATTCTATCATTTAATATTAATAAACAACCTTCTGTTGTTTTCGTTATATTCGGTGTCATTCATACCTACTGTACACCCTCCCTTATCTGAAATTTTAAAAAAAGTTTAAACAAAACAATTCTTATAATTACATCCAGATCTTTATATTTTCCATTGGGCCAAATTATATATATGTATATATATATATATATATATATATATATATATATATATATATATATATATATATATATATATATATATATATATATATATATATATGAGCTAAGATTAATATTATTATAAAAATGAATATTAAACTCACCAGTCTTCCGGGTTGAACCGCGTCGATATTCATTTTGCCGAACTTTCGACATCGTCTGTGATGTCTTCTTCAGGGCTTCCGAGGTCTCAGTCTCCTGAGCCCCCAGACACTACTCGGGGCTCGGGAGACTGAGACCTCGGAAGCCCTGAAGAAGACATCAGAGAGGATGTCGAAAGCTCGGCAAAATGGATATCGACGCGGTTCAACCCGGAAGACTGGTGAGTTTAATATTAATTTTTATAATAATATTAATCTTAGCTCCAAGTTTAATTGTACTAACCGCGGAAATCTTTCCGAACATATATATATATATATATATATATATATATATATATATATATATATATATATATATATATATATATATATATATATATATATATATATATATATATATATATATATATATATATATATATATATAAACACCGAAGTATGAGCGGGAACACAAAGTATATCAATATTCATACTCTTAGAAAACGCACCTGGCGAATCATAAGAGCCACATTTTACTCTTCTTCAACTTGTCTTGAGTGAAATTTTCTTCCAACCCCCAATGGCGATTAGGGTTTTGAATGAAGATGAAGACGGGTCCGACCGAGTATAGGCGGTATTACCTTAACATCTCGCACGAAGGAAATATCGCTGCCACCTCCAGGACCACTATCCCTTGAGGCTTGTCTAGAAGCTAAAGTCGGCAGCTCTGGCACCAGACTCGAGTGCAGAAGGTCAATAACCTACCGATCTTTTTCATTTTATTACTGAAACTTTGGTAGAAACAAACTGGACGTATCATTTGTTGACGACCTTCGCATCACCGAAAACAATGACACGATTTGGTTGCTAAAATGTTAAAACTCTGTATGAGATTTTTAACCTAGCTCAAGTAATAAAAGAGTTAAAAGGGTATAAATTAAACTTTGTTGGTCTATCGGAAGTAAGATGGTTGACCCAAACAGGAGAACTCCTATTATATAGTGGTAAAGAAAATGGAAGTTACGAGAGCAGAGTGGGTCTTCTACTCAGCAAACAAGCCAAAAAAGCCTCATTTCATGAAAACCCATTAATGATAGAATTATGACAGACATTATGACTAGAGCAAACACCCCAACAAGTAAACCAAGGCGATATACTAATAGTGATGGGCTATATGAACGCTAAAGTTGGAGAAGACAATATTAACTTAGAAACCGTAATGAGCAAACATGGCCTGGGAGTGATGAATGAAAACGGAGATTGTTTTACAAATTTTTATTCCAATCATAGCTTAGTACCCAATGTCACCTAAACTTTTTAATACGGTGCTAGAACATGCTTTTAAGAATTTGGATTGGATGACGAAGGGAATAAAAATAGATGGAGAATATCTAAACAACTTACGTTTCGCCGATGATATACTTATAATAGCTGAAGATCTAGGTATGGCAAGAGAGATGGTACAGGAACTCGTTGTGGCTACAGAAAGTGTAGGTTTAAATATAAATATCTCGAAAACAAAAATCATGACCAATTTGGTACCCAACCAGAACATCAGTATTGGTGGGAAAGAAATAGAACTCGTAGATAGATATAAATACCTGGGACATGAAATTATGATTGGCAGGGATAACCAGACTCATGAACTGAAGAGAAGTATCGGCCTTGGGTGGGCAGCATTTGGAAAACTGAGAGAAACTTTTAAAAGTGAGCTGCCCACATGCCTAAAGAGAAAGGTATTTGATCAGTGCGTCCTCCCAGTCTTGACGTACGGAGCAGAAACACTTACCTTAACAAAAGCAGCAGCTACCAAACTGAGAGTCACGCAGAGAAGAATGGAGCGGTCCATGTTAGGAATAACTCTGCGAGACAGAATAACCAACGAAGACATCAGGAGAAGAACCGGAGTGACTGACATCATCGAGAAGATAGCCAGACTAAAATGGAGATGGGCAGGACACATAGCCAGAATGACAGATGGGCGATGGACAAAGAGGTTATTGGAATGGAGGCCAAGGAAAGACAAGAGAAGCGTCGGTCGACCACCTACAAGATGGACTGACGATTTAAGAAGACTCAATAAATACTGGATAAGAGCGGCGCAAGATAGACGGGGTTGGAAACATGAGGAAGAGGCCTATGTTCAGCAGTGGACTCTTGAGGCTGGATGATGATGATGATGATGATGATAGCTTAGTTATTGGTGGAAGCATCTTCCCACATAAAAATATCCACAAGGTTGCGTGGACTGCACCAGGTCATATAAGAGAAAATCAAATAGACCACATCGCCATATCAAAAAGATGGAGATCATCTCTTCTTGATGTACGTAATAAAAGAGGAGCAGATATCACAAGTGATCATCATCTCGTAATTGGTACCATTAAAATCAAGATGGCAAAAAACTAAATCACGCGGAACACTAACAGATCAACATACAATCTAGACAAATTAAAATGGCTCCAGGACGACACATGTTTAGGGAGGAACTCCAACTCAAAACAAGAGAACCGGAAGTAAATAGCTGTGAAGATTTGGCAGATGTTTTGACAGAAATAGCTGAAGATAAACTGGGTAAAAAAGAGAAACACAGAGAAGAATGGATGTCAGATGAAACTTGAAATCTTATCGATTTTCACTGAAGTTCTATGCTCCATTTATGAGTTCAAGAACCTTATATATATATATATATATATATATATATATATATATATATATATATATATATATATATATATATATATATATATATATTTGTATGTATAGGTATATAAATGTATGTATCTGATGTTGAGATACCCGTCGTGACGAACGGCACGTGGCAACATTGAAGGAAAGAAAAATTCATTTGGAGTACAAGCGCGGTTATGTCAGCCAGATAAGGGGCTAATGCTTAATGCTAAGGGAATGAAATTAGAGGCAAATGATCGGTTATAGAAACAAGTCTTGATTTGAATTTTAAATCATTCCAGCATTGAAGTCGGTTGTGTTTGGCTTCTTAATCAACAGAGATGGAGCAGTTATATTTTAGAGTTATTTAATATTACACGAAATTGTCGTTACTTATGTCACTGTTTAGCACATGACAAGATATAACCTCCACGCCGACAAGAACATTGGTAAGTCTGTTCAATAAATTTCTGTAACACTTTAACAATTTCAAATTTATAGTCACTTATGGTTACAAGTTTTATATCTCTATTCGACAACATAAAGTTTGTATTTGATTTAAGATTAAAATATACTGAGTTAAGTAATAATTCTAGTCTGAACGATTCTTCTATGTTATGTTGGTGGATTTCTGACCACGTGTAGTAGTTGTAAAATCAAATTCCAATTGTGGAAGTTATTGCACACCCACAAACTATACATCTACCTTCATTTATTGTCATATAGCTATCCTTTCAATAAATATTTCAATAAATTAACACACATTCTAAAATATACCTATTGAATAAATGTAAATAACTTTTAAATAATATAAAACATCACTTTCTTTTTTAACACACAATTACACAATACCTACATCTTAAAAATCTAGTAGACAACAAAAAAACTAACTTTTTTGCCAGTTCCTCTCTTAACAAGTGATGTAGTACCACTAAGTCCCCTTTTTTTAAATTAATGTCTGTTTTGTCTTTTTGATTGTGTTCTGTTTGTCCCTAAGTGTCTATGATTGTCTTTATTTGTTTTAATTTTAATATATTTGACATCACAATTTTCTGCCAAAACAGAGACGAAATCAATTTATCGCAATTTGATAATTACAAGTTGGAGTTATTGTACACCCACAAATTATACATCTACCTTCATTTATTGTCATATAGCTATCCTTTCAATAAATATTTCGATAAATTAACACACATTTCTAAAATATACCTATTAAATAAATGTAAATACCTTTTAAATAATATAAAACATCACTTTCTTTTTTAACAAACAGTTACACAATACCTACATCCTATTTCATTTGTTAGTATCTCTCCCCTCAAGAACTTCCCCTCTAATTGTCAAACAGTTACAACAAAACCGATGATCACCCATCACCAGCAATCCAGGATAGTTTGAACTATGTTTTCCAAATCACTAATAAACAATTCTTGTACCGACATGTAAGTCGTATTTTTGTTTATTTACTAATTTATTTCAATTTATTAGATTATCTTATGCCATTTTGTTGGTTTTACTTTGTCTGCTTTAATCAATTTTTCATGTTAATAATCACAGATATATAATATTGGCATAATTGCTGTAATTGTTTTCTTTATAAGACAACACCCTAATGTAGGTTTTTGTAATTTCAGCATTTAATTTACCAGGTACCGTTAAACCTGAAGATGCATAGCAAATTATAGTATGCGAAACCGGTCGTTGGTGGTATAATTAAATTGATTGTAAGTTTTATTTTATTTCTTTTTACCTATTTGATACTTATGGCTTTATGTGCTTGACTTGCTGATGGTTTCTGATGCTGGCTTCACAGGATAACTTGCTCATGAGTAGCTTAGAGGTTGGTGGACGAGCTTTCCCAACCGGACTTAAGATCTGCCATGGTGTAGTTTATTAACCTACTTAGTTTTAAAACTTTTTCTTCAAGAGCTTCTCTCCATTATTCCATCCTTTGTTCTTAGTTTCTATATATTGAACAGTAAACTATGACTATGTAGCATCAAGCCAATCAATTTATCTGGTCGTGGAATGTGAAAATAAACGTCTGCGTTTTAACATTCATGCGATTTGAGTGGATAACTGCATCTAGTTTCAATATCGTCATGGCTTTACAACCCTGTGTGGGTCCTAGCCTCTTCAAGAATTTCTCTCCAGTCATCCTCATCCACTGCCTTCCTCTGCCAAGTACGTATTCTCATTTTTCTCATGTCTTTATCGATGTTATCAAGGAACCTTGTTCTGGGCTTCCTCTTCTTTTCCTTCATGTTCAGTGCTTCATAGATTCGCCTTAGTACTTTTATTTCGAAACATCCTAACATGTTTTCATTACTTTTTATTAGAGTCCAGGTCTCTGAACCATATGTTAGGACTGGGCGTATTATTGTATTATAGAGTTTTATTTTTGTATTTCTCGATATAATTGAGGATTTAAGGAGGAGATTGAGCCCAAATAGTATCTGTTGGTCGTCGAAATTCTGCGGTAGTATTATTTTCAGTGTTAAAGAACTCTCCCAAGTATACAAATTTGTTCACTGCTTCGATGACGTAGTTTTCTATAACAAGTGGTCATAGGATTTGTGGTTGCCTGCTTATTTTCATATACTTTCTTTTGTTGGTGTTTATTAAACCCATTTTTGTAGCTGATTCTTTTAATGCTACATACGTCTCTCTTGCAGAGTTTTTCGTTCTCCAAACAATATTAATATCATCAGCATAGGCAAGGATTTACACTGATTTATTATATATTGAACCAATGGTTGTGATTTGTGACATACGTATTACTTTTTCCAGAGCCAGATTAAACAGTGTAAATGAGAGAGGGTCTCCTTGGCGCAACCCGTTATTTGTTTTAAAAGGTTCAGACAGTTCCCCTTGAATACATTCGTACTCTACATTCAACTTTTTCAAGAGTTAGTTTTGTTAAATTTATCTGATTTAACTTATTTAGTATTTCTAGCTCTTTCATTGCTTTGAACATTTCCCTTCTGTTCACAGAGTCGTAGGCTGCTTTGTTGTCTATAAATATGTGATGAGTATCTATGCCATATTCCAGTGTTTTTTCTAAAATTTGTCTAAAAAAAATCTAATTCCAATATATAACATAAAATTACACACACTATAAATTTCTAAAATGTTCTATATTATATAATATAAAAACTATCATTAAAACCACTATTTATTATGGTTTCCCTATAACTAAATCAGATCAAAATCAGAACGATAGTTTTTGTGGCGAGCTCTTCCTGAAAACTTTTCCTATCTTGTAGAATATTTTAAAAGGTATAAATACATTTTTTACGCATTTATTAAAGTGTGTTTTTGCCTGATATGATCTTTATCGATTTAAAAAAGTTATAGGAACTGTGCTGCTAATAATAAAGTCACATCTCTGTTAAGTAAAACTTTTTGATGGTGAGTGGAAAGTGCGGTTTTCGAAGAGAATCTATTTACTAGCGATTTTTCTCTGAATTTTAACTTCGCCTACTCAGATTCAGCAAATAATACTCGAATATACAGTTTACAGTTATACCTTATCCGGATTTTCGTAATATGTGCCACGGATCCTTAGGCTTAAAGATCGAGAGGAGATTATCGACGTGTAGGATTTATATGTTTTTTATTTTCGTCTTTTCAAAAATAAACGTTGAGAGAAATAGGTTGCTGGAAAATACTTACATCGGGTAGTGTGTTATGGGTTTAACGATTATTGGATTACATTTCAACTAACAGTAAAACAGTTATTAAAACGTATAGTAAAATGGACAATTACATGAACAACAACTTGAATTAGCACCATAGATAAAAGGGATTCGCTCAGTATCACACAACATATAGAGGGGGTAACAAGTTTCTCTAATGCTTTTAGTGAATATTAAAATACTTAATTATAGAATTTTTCATATTAATTTGTCATTCAAGATTTACGACGTCAGAACCCCACAGCGTTGCCAAAACATCAGAATAGTTAGTAAGTGACGAATTTTTAAAATGTCAACTATTTGTCAAACTGATATATTAACAATAAATACACTTAGTTTTAAGACTACTGCAACACACTAAAATACATAAGAAAACATTTTAATACAAAATTATTTATTCTAAATTTTAAACTTACCTCTTTTCGGGCATTAATAGTAAAAACGTCTCGCCATTATTTCTTGTTCAAAATAATCTATCTTATATAAAAAATTATCAGCTTTCTACAGAATATTTAGTTGTTTTGGCATAGCACATTCACAATACACAACAATACTTAGTTTTTGAAGCTATTCATCATCATCACTGGCTCGACAACCCTTTTTGGGTCTTGGCCTGTTCTAGGATTCTTCTCCATTCCGATCTGTTTCGTGCTTTTTTTCTCCAGTTTTTTATTTTTAAGGTTGTTATATCATTTTCTTTTTGTTCTAAGTATCTCAGTTTCGGTCTTCCTCTTGTTCTTTTTCCTACTGGCATCTGTTTGAATATTTTGTTTGGTATTTCGCCTTCTTCCATTCTTTCTACATGTCCTATCCAACGCAGCTGTCCTATTTTGATGAATGTTATAATATCCGGATCCTGGTATATTTTGTATAGTTCAGAGTTGTATCGTCTTCGCCATATTCCGTTTTCTTTTGTGCCCTTATATATGTGTCGCAAGATTTTTCTTTCGAAGATGGCTAACAACGTTTCCTCTCTTTTAGTAAGTGTCCAGGTTTCTGAGCCATATGTGAGTACCGGTCTTATTAGGGTTTTATATATTTGGCATTTTGTCTTTCTTGCGACGTTATCTGATCTTAGGTGTCTAATTAAACCATGGTAACATTTATTTGCAATAAATATTCGCCTCTTCACTTCCTCCGTAACGTTATTATCAGACGTGACTAGGGATCCCAAGTATATAAAGTTTTTTACCTCCTCTATGTTGTATTCTCCTATTGTTATATTTTGTGGCTGCCTTATTTCTGCGTTTTTTCTTACCTGCATATATTTTGTTTTGGTCTGATTGATTTTTGAAGCTATTAATCTAAATTTAATATGTACTTATAAATATAATTTATGAATATATAATATATTATGATCAAATTGTGTAAGAAATCAAAACATAAACAAAATTCCTACTCTAAGAAAGCGGCAACACTTTAAACAATTTTGCCACACTGAACTGTCATTAAAATTTGAAGTATTCCCGTATCAGTTCCGTACAATTGTCTAATTTATTTATTTAAAATTATTGTTTTGTGGAATATTAGACTTAAAGGGTTATTTCATAAAATATATATTATTAATAATAACAAATGTGTTTGGTTATTTAATCAATATAATTCTAAAATTCCCAATATAATGATGATTACATTTTTCTGATTATTGTACCATGTAGACGCCTATGAAAGATCGAGCAGTTCTGTATGGGTACGGTGGTATGTATGTATGACGTACGTATGGGTATGACGCACTAGTAAAGAACCATGGACTTAACTGTATATATATATATATATATATATATATATATATATATATATATACTGTTTCCCCTTGTTAACAAATAATAATGCTGAATAATACAATAAATGCCAATTATAACCATAAACATAATATATAATACCACATAAATACTGTAATCGCGGCGTTTTTATCATCGTTTATTTCAAAATAAATAAGAAAATTCATCGCAAAGATTAAATTATCGTTGGAAGTCATCATCAGTTTCTTATACGAATATGAGCAGCATCCAATTTTGAATTAAAATATTTTTAATTGGCCAAAGCGGATTGGCTTGCTTCCATTGTTTGAATTGCTGGTTTAGAATTTTGCTTGAATCTGTTAAGAATGAGGAACGTCAGCTTTTATAGCTTAATAAGACAAATATTTATATACAAGAAGATCTTACTTGTGTTGTTGTGAAATAATACGCGATTTTATGCACAAACGATTTCTTAGATTCGACTTAAACCAGGGCGTAGTTGATGTTGGGTTAAAAGGGAGTTTACAAGACATTCTTTCGATAAAAATTTGCCAGCTTGCTCGATTGTGATTAGTCCAAACATGGTCAAATTTATGCAATAGAAATATGCGTAAGTTCTCAGGACTAAACAATTGTTTTTAATAGATTACAGGGGCATTCAATTAAGAATATAGCAAAATTATAAAAAATAAAACAAAGCTGTACATTTATGATTCTCTTGGAAAAAGCTTACTCAGATACGGAAACAAGGTTTGGCAATTTAATCTTCGTACAGAAAATAAACGATTGGCAACACAAACGAACTTTTTTAAAAGATCCGTACGAAAATCTAAACGATAAAATACCATCAAAACAGTGCTCGGAAGATAAAGAGTTATTATTCATTTTATCCGCTCATCTTGCTCAGAAACAACTCATGTGGTACAGACTGTAAACAGAATTGGTAAAAGCAGAATATTCAAACTGGAAATCAACAGAAAAAAACCAAAAGGAAGCTTCAAAGAGACCTGCCAACAAGGTATAAGCAGATCCAATTTAATGGTACCTGATTATACCGCTGAACTAATGGTCAATATATATATATATATATATATATATATATATATATATATATATATATATATATATATATATATATATATATATATATATATATAAACTAAGGTACACTCGAAGAGTGGTGGGTTTCTCGGTCAAAGTGGAGAAATAAAAGACAAAGAAGGTGGCTACTTCATCTATTTATTGAAGACGTTTCGCTTTCTGCTCAGAAAGCATCATGAGTTCATCTAAAAAGAACAATATGAAATTAAACATCCATAGAGAAGTTACAATAAAAGTGTGTTACCTTACAAAGACATGTAGCAGTCAATGATGTTAAAAATATGAAAAAGCTTACGAAACTGGACATTTAGAGTAAAGTTGTATAAATCAATTAATTGAAACTTGGTATAGTTTGCAATTTAACAAAATTAGCACAGCAAAAGAACATGTGATAAACATACATGTATATAAAAAAGTTATTATAAAAAAGTTAAATTTAAAATCTAATTGATTAAATAAATTGTTGGAAGTGCTTTCTCATGATCTTTCTAGTTCTTTACACTTTAAAATAAATCTTAATGTTTTTTACTTAAGTTTTTATAATAACTTTTTTATATACATGTATGTTTATCACATGTTCTTTTGCTGTGCTAATTTTGTTAAATTGCAAACTATACCAAGTTTCAATTAATTGATTTATACAACTTTACTCTAAATGTCCAGTTTCGTAAGCTTTTTCATATTTTTAACATCATTGACTGCTACATGTCTTTGTAAGGTAACACACTTTTATTGTAACTTCTCTATGGATGTTTGGTTTCATATTGTTCTTTTTAGATGAACTGATGATGCTTTCTGAGCAGAAAGCGAAACGTCTTCAATAAATAGATGAAGTAGCCACCTTCTTTGTCTTTTATTTCTCCACTTTGACCGAAAAACCCACCATCCTTCGAGTGTACCTTAGTTTTTTTGGATTGACGGTCGTACTCCTTTTCTCTCTCTCTCTCTCTCTCTCTCTCTCTATATATATATATATATATATATATATATATATATATATATATAAGGAAGCCAAAATAACAATTAAAGTATATGAAGGAACAAAATCAACACAAATAAATAGAGGCGTGAGACAGGGTGACACAATATCGCCGAAACTTTTTAATCGGGCCCTGGAAGATATTTTTAAAAGATTAGAATGAAAAGAAAAAGGTATAAAAATTTGTGGACAAGGCTTGAACCATCTAAGTTACGCTGATGACGTCGCATTGATAACCGATAAAAAGAAGAATTATTTGAAATGATGAAAGAACTGGACGTAGAAGCTGGAAAGATAGGCCTTTATATGAATTACAGCAAGACCAAAATCATAACAAATACAGATGAAGACATCACAATGAGGATCGGACACGATGAAATAGAACAAGTTCAGGATTATATATATATATATATATATATATATATATATATATATATATATATATAAATATATATATATATATATATATATATATATATATATATATATATATTGAAAATGTTGTATTTTATTAATTTTATTTTTATTTATAATAAATGTTGTAATTTTTAAAATCTGTGGTTCGTTGTTTAATTTAATATATACCTCAGCTAGCTCAATTATGTGTTCTAAGCAATCTGTCACTGTGTGACGTCGACTCTGTAGTCTCCTGGTAGAGTTCAAAAAGAAATTAAACCAAAATTTACTTTAGACCTTTGATAAATTAACCCAAATGAAGCACGTTATTTATTAATATTGAACAAATTTAATATAAACAATAAAATTCGTCTGCAACTTGGGTTGCCTTTAAAAATTTACAAAAATAGGAATCGTATAAATCTTAATGTGGTTTAGAGTCGTGACAATAAAAATTTATTACAAAATGTGGAGACTCTATACAAGTACCTAAAAACTAAATAAATATTGCAACTTTATAAAGTGTTTAAATGAACTACAAAGAAAAGAAAATGAACACTTTATTCCGCTGACTTTTAACTTGCATTCAAATATAATCAAAATTTCAAATGATCCCCAAAATTATTATCCAACCTTACTTTAAAACAGTTCTGATTTATTTAAAGAAAACTAACTACTCGCAAAATAATTGGTGAAACTGGAATATCAATCCTCTCTTCGGAAGTTAAGGTACGTACTATTCTTTTTTTAATTTAATGATCATTAATATTTTCAATTTTTTTTAAGGCCTATCGCAATTATGTTAATTCATGAATTTTAATTTTCTCAATTTAAATGACATTTCTGTACTCCAATAATAATTTATAAGTTAAATTGTTTCTCTTACTCTCTGGAACAAATTCTGGATATCTCTGCTGTGGAAACTGTGGAAAAACTAAAATTCTCTTTAGACGAGTTAAAAAAAACACTCCCGACCTATTCCACAATTTCAGGACTCTCCTTTCAAAATTTCTTGTCGGCCTCTCCCAAAATCTATCATTCGTTGCTAACAGCAACCAACGTTCTTTTCTTTTTTTCTTCTATTTTTTTTAAACCATAAAACTGTCCTGTTCTGACACATTTGTCAATCCACATTAATTTCTCATAATCACTTTAATCACATCTAATTTGGGAATTTATAAAAAAAAATGTTCAGATATAAAACTTATTCTATTACAATGCTAATACAATTTATTCTTTTCATCTCCACATCATTGTAATTTCTTATTTAACAAAACCCCTATTAATTTAGCTCCCATAGACTTGCTTGACAGTTTATTTTCTGACGTTTTCAAAATTTCTATGTTTAAATATTTTTTAAGAATTCTTCTTTTTTTGTTCTTTTTAAGGTTTAGACGATTCACCTATACACTAGGCAACTATACTATTCAGAAATTATTAACACTATACCAGGTAAGTCAAAATTAATTTATTTCACAATTTACTAATCTTTTTCTCTCTTTTATTTCAGAGTCGAACCCACATTGTGATGGCTTCATGAAATTCATGAACAACAAACTCATATAAAAATCCATTTAAGTTGTATCCTTTTTAACATATTGAAATCATTTCAATATATATATATATATATATATATATATATATATATATATCTGGGTCAAACTATAAAATTTAACAAAGAAAACCAAACAGCAGGAGTACGTCTGGCATGGGCGGCATTTAATTTAAAAAAGGAGCCGATGACGTCATCACTGTAATGTGTATCACCTTGTATAATTAAATTTTATTGTAAAATGAAGAACATTAAATTTTAAAATCGACGTGTTTTAGATTTTTTTAAAAAGGCTTTTCATTTAGGAAATATCGAATTTATTCCATACTTTACGGACACACTGTATGTTGCTGCTATTAATCTATTAACATAATATGGTCTATGTGGTGGATTGTTTGCCAGGGAAATAAGGTTATTTTCGTGATACTGAACAGGCCAGGCAAACGACAGTTATTTTGAGTTTTGTGTAACAAAAACCTATATCTTTCCTGCAGTCGACTTTTTGTACTTAATTAGATATTAACAAATTAAAGTAAAAAACCCTTCCATTTTCAAATGTTTATATCCTTATTTGTGCTCGGGAAGTTGAAAAATAAGTCAAAAAATTTAGGTTCTTCATAAATATTAGTAACTTTTTTTAAAAATTAACTTGGAACCCTCATATTACACGGAAAGTTGGGAATTGTAATAGTTAAAATATTGTAGTAGTCAAATTCTTTAAAAATATTTTATTTGTTTATACAGTAGACTCCCTCTATAACGAGAACTGAAATGACAGACTAATTACCTCGTTATAAGCCGATCTCGTTATATCAGACAATAATAATACTGTGCATACATATGAATCTGTAGTTTTCTAAACCATTAACTTCCTATAGTGAGGCCATTCGGAGCAATATAAGATGCTAATAAATATTGTGTGAATGGCGTTTTTGAAACAAAGTTATTTACTTTTATTGTCTACGAAATATATTAAAACATAAAAGAGTTATTTACTTTTATTATCAATGATATACGTTAAAACAAAAAAGCTGTACTTATATTTTTTTTCCAACTACATAATGTATAAATCGTATTTTCAAGGATAACATAAACTATTGCTTCTGCAATTTTAAGAACTCTGTTATTTTTAACTGCTTTAAATGGTCCAGTATCATTCTATCATATATTTTCTAAAGATGTGAAACAGTTGTATTTATTCATTGTAAAGAAGTTTATTGCGGGCTGCAGTTAAGTTTATTGAGGGGCTGTTTGAAAAGGTATTTATTTATAGCCACGACCGGACTAAAAACGTAAAAAACACGTTTTTGGATCTTATTTTCTCTCGTTATAACCAAATTTGCCTCGCTATAGACGGTTATAGTTCAATAGAAATTTCACGGGACATCTAATGTATCTCGTTATAAGCGAAACCTCGTAATAACCGTGTTCGTTATAGAGGGAGTATACTGTATAAATAAAATATAAATCAGAAAATGATTAAATTACAGTATTTCTACGGACAGCTTATAAAAGAAGAAGGTTCAGTCTATCAACTTTATTAAAAAAAATTAAGAAAAATAATTTTAAATATTTCAAAATTATTTTGCAAAAAAATATAAATTTTTTGCTTATAAACCATTACAATAGCTTTTAAACTGTTGCCTGCAGGAAAATAATTTTCTTATATTTGGAAGGATTGCATTTTTCTACGAATTTAAAAAAAGGAAAAAGTTGTTTTAGGACAATTTGGGACGAAGTTTGTTCCTTTTTTTTTAATTGATCGCAACTTTGTTTATAAAAATTAAGATATTTTAAAGTTTTAATGTGCAAAATTCGAAAAATATTGCCTTTGAATGGAATCGTCCACAAAGCTTCAAAATGTGGTTCAAAAAATCGGCCGGCTTTGAAACTCACTGGAGGAGCGTGGAGCGAGAAGGAGCTGTTAACTGTAGGTATCTCTGGTTCTTGTATATGGATTTTGACGTTTTTTTTAATTTGTAGGTACATTACAAATGTGTATTATTTAATTTATATTTAAATGGGAATAAGCCACAATTAAAGGTTAAAATACGTTTATTGACGTTTCAATTTCCACTTCGGAAATCGTTCTCAAAATACAAACATTAGTAAATTAAACAAATTTTGTTTAATTTACTAATGTTTGTATTTTGAGAACGATTTCCGAAGTGGAAATTGAAACGTCAATAAACGTATTTTAACCTTTAATTGTGGCTTATTCCCATTTAAATATAAATTAATTTAAAATGCCACAAGAAAATAGCTTCAGAAGTGTATTATTTAAATAAATAAATTTTTAAATAAACCATCTAATTTGTTGAAACAATTATTTTTATCAATTTTTTATTTTTTTAGTATTATTTGATGTAATTTTTATTGTAACACATAAATATTTACTATTAATATATATTTCTTCAATAAACATCATAAATAATTTATTCATAATAGATTTTATGAACAAAAACAAATTATCCAATTCAACTATTTCTAAACATACTCTTGGTTTATGTATTGCTTTGGAGATAAATAAGCTCAAATAGAAATTTGAGATTTTTATCAATGGAAACATTTTCTCAATGGAATATTTTCAATAACAATATATTTATTTAATTATTATTATTTATTTTTTTAGCAATTTTTAAACAAATTATAAAAGCTTCGAAATTACTTTTTGAGTTGAATGGAGAAAGTATCTGATTTAGTTTAAA